>NC_073305.1:89289883-89608176 GCF_027595985.1 Sorex araneus | reverse complement strand
CATGAAGGAAGAAGGATGGCAATCGGCTGGGTCTTTAAAAACCTCAGTGGTCGCGATCCTCAGAAGAGGATGTAACGGAGGAACCAGTCGCTTCTTAGAAGTCACATAATCAGGTTTCCCGTCACATGCTTCTGCTTCAGACTGTAATGTTACTCTCTTTATAACACCTCTCTGTTCCATTCTCTTCAAGAGACCTGTGAAGCTGGACTGACTGGGGTCAGCCGGATGCCCTTTGTCATCAGCTGATGGGGATTTACAGTCAGCTTCTTCTTCAACTGTAGATAAATTCTCTTCTTTGGAGGTGGAGATGTCCCAAGGAACTGATGAGTTCTCACTTGGCCTAGAATGATGAAATCTAAAACAGCTCCTGGACTGCAGGTCACGTATCACTCTGGACATCTCAGCCACTTGTGTCTGGAGATAGAGGATGGCATCCTGTCCGTGATGAGAAGCTGAAGAAGAATCTTTAGGTAAATTCTCCTTGACCTCTGAGGAGGCCAAAGATTCTTGGGGGACCAGAACTGGTGACGAAGGAAGAGTCTGAAAATTCTCTGATGGCTTAAGGGTCTCTGTCTCAGAGATCTTATTATCTGAATTATTCTGATCATTTTCCTGGTTCTCCAATGGGTTCTCAACAGAAGGAGGTTGAGAAACTATTCTTTGTGGACTGGCGGTACAGCTCCCAGAGGAGGAGCTGCTGACTCCAATGGGAAGAGGAACACTGCAGATAGAGCACATTTCTGGACGATGATTCTCAGAGGTTGGCACCTTAGACTCAGGCATTCTCTGTGTTATCCACATGAACAAGAAAACCAAGGAAGAAAAAAAATATGCTTTTTAATATATTAACTTTCAAGTGCAGTGATGCATGTCCAGTAAGTAGAACTCAATTTTTTTTAATTACTGTAATCAACAATGAAAGTGCAATCCATTACATGTAGGCAAAGGGATCATAGCTTCATTACCCCAACACCCAATATCACTACTGGGATTAATCTGTCACTATGAAAACCATAGTAAAAATAAGCCCAGTTCAAATAATGCCATTCTAGCCAGCTGCTGAGTCCTTTGGTAGGATAACAAAAAGTAAGACTACTGGTAGCAATAATAAAATATAAAGTTCATTCTACAACACAATTCAAAAAGTGGAAGCTAATATAGCAGAGACAATGTGGGAAATAGACCACTAAAAATAAAAAAAATTCTAATTCATTCTCCAATAACAAAATTTTCCAGTCCTATATAAACATGCTTTAATTTGCAGTTTTCAAGAAGCTCACATGTGTATTTGTACCTGATTTCATTCCCCACAACAACCCTGTGAGGTAGGTGTTATTCTTTTTTGTCTGATAAAGAAACAAGTTAAAAGGCTACCTAATTGATCCAAAATCAAAATCAGTATAAAATTAGTAAGGAGTAATGCCAAGACTAGATTCTAAGTATTTTTATTCCATAGTCAAGTATTAAACCCCTACATCATAGAACAAGAAGCTTTCTGGCACCCTGAAAAAGAGCCAAGAGTTCTCTAGTCCATCAAGATTTCAGTAATAGAAATTTGGGCTAAGACAGGAGAAAAAGACAAGATTGTCAAAAGGGCTTTACTATTGTGATTCTGAGAGTAATAGGAATATTCACGTAAAGGTCAAACTCATCACCAATAAATCAGAGTCAAGAGAAATAGTAAGTCCAAAACTGGGTAGATAGACGTCAGAATGACTAGGGTCATATTTCAATGATAAGCCCTTACCCAATATTCCATTTTCTAAAAATTCTTTATATACCTTTTTTTTTCAAACTAAAACATTTTCCATAGTCGCATGGTTCTGGCAGTAAAAGATCCAGCTCTACAGAGTACTTACAGACAGACAGTAAAACAGAAGGTTGCAAGGAGCCAAAAAGCTTGAGATTTTATATTTTATTTCCTTTCATCAGCAATTACCTTTGAGGCTTACAAGGTTCTTATATCATGTTACCATTTTACATCCTCACTAACAAAAGGAACAAAACTAGTAGAAATAGAAGATGTTCTCAGCTAAAGACTCCTGAATTACCTGCCATATTTGCCATAGCAAAGTCTGGGAAAACTGGGCTATATAGTTCCTAAACAGCCACCATTAAAAACAATCTTTACAGAATGTCTCTTAATGACAGAGGTTTCTTCTTAAATGCATCTTAAGTGACACATTTTCCAAATGCTAATCAAGGATGATGTACTTACATCACTATGAGAGGTGCTAGGTTCTTCATCATCACTGCTAACCAGATCAATGTATTCAAGAACAGGTCTTAGGGGTCCTTCCTGTAAAAGAATTAAGCAATTAAAAAAGTTGTGAGCAGTTATTCAAACTAAACTTTTGAAACTAATCACCTTTTTTTTTTTAATTGTGGGAGGTTAAGTGGCAAGACTTCCTCTGAATTGAAAGACCCATGAGTAGCGGCAAAGAATAATTACAGCGGGAAATAGAATAAATCCTTACTTCAAACACTGAGGATGGAACAGTTTAAGTGAAATTACATATAATGAAAAACAAACAGGTCTTCAAATATCGACATTTTGTTGAAAACAGAAACAGGGAATGTTATTCAAGAACCAACTGCGCATGATGACAAGACTAAAGGGAAGAGCATAAACATATTAAGACTGTGCTGACTGGGGCCAGGGGAACAGCACAGTGGGAAAGTGCTTGCTTTCCACTCAATTGACCCCGGTTGGATCCATGGCACCACGTGGAGTCCATGTAAAGTCCTCCTAGCCTTGCCAGTTATGATCCCTGAGCACAGAGCCCGGAGCAAGCCTTGGACACCACCAGATGTGACCCAAAACAAAAAACAAAAATAAACCAACCAAAAAGACTGTATTGATTCTTTGGTGAAAGGAAAATTGATATAAGAATAATGGTATAAGGACTCAGGTATAAAATCTAATGCTTTTCAGTAATATAAAGTCTCTTAGATATTCAAGCTCAAAATCAGGGCTGGAGAGATAATGCAAGGGTTCAGACCCTAGCCTTGCAGGCAGCTGATAAAAGACTTGAACAGCTTGGCTTTATTTCCCATTCCTAAATTCAAACATCCAACCCGACTGATTCCTGTCCTTCAGTTTTCCTACCCATAGAAATTTTACTATGCAGATTAGGCCCTAAGGGTAGGTTGAAAAACTTCAATTTTATTCTATAGACAAAAATAATCAATGAACAATAAGATGAAAATAGTACCATGAGGAGGCTGGAGGAGGGAGTACAGCGGGTAGGGCGCTTGCTTTGCATGCATGCGACTCAACAGGGTTCAACTCCCCCAAGCCCAGCTGGAAGTGAACCCTGAGCACCGCCAGGTATGGCTGAAGAAACAAACAAAAAATTTTTAAATAGTACCATGAGATCTATGTTTTAAAAATACTGAAGATGGGGAGGGAAGGACGGCAGAGGGGGGAGGGAAAAGATTCATCACATAGAAAAATACAGAACAGGAAAAACAAAAGTAATAAGTTTCAGGGCTGGACTGATTGTACAGCAGGTGGCTTTGCACACAGCTGACCTAGGGTTTATCTCCAGCACGCTATGATCCACCGAACCTGCCAGCAGTGATCCCTGAGCACAGTCAGGAGTAAGCCCTCAGTACAGCTGGTGTGCCCCCAAATAAAAAAATCAACAACAAATTAATCAGTCCAGGCACACAATAATGCAGAACCAATACAGTGGCGATGACAAAAGAGAATAGTGTTGCAGCAGTGCACAGACACCTCATGTATACAACAAATGAACTGTTAGAAGATAACAATTATCAAGCTAGAGATTTAGTACAGTGGATAAGGCACTTGCTTTATACAAATCCAACCGAAGTTTAATCCCTGGCACCACATACACCTGTCAGCAGGGATCTCTGTGTGCAGAAGTAAGCCCTGAGCACCACTGACTGAGTCAAAAAGAAATAAACAAGTAATAATAATAGCAAGTAGTCCAAAGGTCTCTAAAAAGCCTAAAGACTTGTAAATAGAAGGGTAACAATACCAATAGTACAATTTAGAACACAAAACCTGAAAGCCTGTGTTCTCTCTTGAACAGAAGGGGTTGACTGCGAGTGGAATACGGGAATTACCCTCAGATAATTTCCTTGTCCCGTCAGATAAGGAAACGCAGGCCTGGCCTGGAAATGGAATGTACAAAAGTAACGGGAAACAGAACTGAGAGCTGTTCTGGTAGATTACTGAACTAGCGAAACAATAATGCCGGGGGAGAATAGCAGAAGCAACTCTACAGAAATGCTGGGATTTGGGGCTGGAGCGCGGTACAGGGAGAAGGGTGCTCGCCTCGCACACGGCTGAAGCAGGCTTGATCCCTGGCAGCCCAGGTCCCCATGTGGTCTCCAAGGTTCAGAGTCAGGAGTAAGCCCTGAGCACCACTGGGTGAGTCCCCAAAACAAAAAATTCTGGAATTCAAGAAGAACTAAGTGGGCTATCAGAGATTAAGAATACCATCAGGGCTGCATAAATTCAAAGTTAAAGAGAGAAGACCTTAAAGAAAAGTGCTAACTGTGGGGGAGGGGGGTCAGAGACATAGACCAGCAGGCAGGGCACTTGCCTTGCATGAGCCCAGCCCAGGTTTGATTCCGGGCATCCCCCAAGCACTGCCGGGCGTAATTCCTGAGTGCAGGTTCAGGAGTAAGCCCTGAGCACTACTGGTATGCACCCCACTCCCCCCAAAAAAAGAAACGAAACAGGTTGCTGAGACACAGAATGATCTCTCACATGTGGGATATGAAGAAACAGAATAGGGGAATAACAAATGCCCAAAGAACTGAAAACTTGTGGAGGGACCTGCCTGTGGCGCTAGAATAGCGTATGTGTGAAATCTTACTAACAACTTTGTAAGCCACGATGCCCTAAAATTTTAAAAATCAAAAATATAATAAAGTATACAAATTTTTAAAAGAAAGTAATAGTATTCTGAGAACGAGAGACAGTAATAGCCTCAGTGTGAAGGCAAGATTTTCTTTAAGAAAATAATGGGCCAGAGCGATAGTACAGCAGGGAGAGCATCTGCCTTGCATGTGGCCAACCCCAGTATGACCCCTGGTATCCGACAAGGTTCCCCCAAGCACCTCCAGGGGTGATTCCTGAGCACAGAGCAGCAGCAACCCTTGAGCATCACTGGGTGTGGCACAAAAAAAAAGGAAGGAAGGGAGGAAAGGAAAGAAAGAAAGGAGAAAAAGAGAAGAGTCTGATGAGGGGCAAGAATGATGTACAGTGGGTAGGGCATTTGCTGTAGAAGAATACGGCTTATGGAAAGATTCTAAGGCTGGGGAAAGCTGGCTACTGGCAAACCAAAGTAAAATATTCAGTGGAAAAACTAAAGTCAAACAGCCCTGGAGTGAAGATACAAAAGCTGAGATCTAGTTAGAGATTGACTGCCTTCCTGAGAAGAGACATCCAATCTCAAACAGAGCTGCTCTCTCCCAAAGGCTTTCCTATTAGTATCCCTGCAGTTAGTGATCTAGTCTCTGAGCAACAAGAGACTAAAGCCACTCAGGGATCATGGAACAATGAGGACTTTCGCAGATGCTGTAAAAAATAAAAGGAAACGAGAGGAAAAATACTCCCCAGTGTACAACCAATACATTTACCTACTTTAAGGGTCAGAGTGATAGCACAGCAGGAAGGGCACTAGCCTTTCAGCAGGTGACCCAGTTCATCCTGGTCATCCCAGCTGCTGCCCCTGCCACAGCCCCCAGCCCTCTAGGAGTGATCCCTGAGCACAGAGCCAGGAGGAACCCTGACACCACCAGGTCTGGCTCAACAACTTTTACCAACTTTAGAATTAAAACCTATCTATTTTTTTTTTTATTGAGATTGTCAGGCCTACACTCAATCCAGAAAGCTGGTAAAAATATGACAGCTTCTCCTTTCAAATTTCCTGTTTGCACTCTTCAAGAAATGCACAATAGGAAAAAGTAAAGCAATATAGTCCAGAGGTTATCAGAAATACCTACTTGGGGAAACAAGACTCCATGGGTACTTAATGAGTAAAGAATAAAAAAAAGAGGGGAGGCAAGAAGATAGATCAGAGGGCTGGAGAAAGTCTGTGCACTCAGGGGCCTCCGGTTCAATCCCTGGTGCCAGCAGAACCACCTGGAGCAAACCACCAGCACTAAGCTGGGAACAGGCTCCAAGTAATACCAGACGTGGCTCCAGGAAGGAGGGAAGAAGGCAGGGGAGGAGGGTGGGAGAGAAAAAAAAGGGAGCTAAAAAAAGGTAATAGGCAATAAACAAAACAAAACAAAAAAACAAGAAAAAAAAGTGAGAAAAAAATGGTGACATGTAAGGTCACACAGTAGCAGAAGAGCAGGAGTCAAGATAAATGACAGATGACCATCAGCGGGAATCACGGACTGACAGGGAACCATTTCTGAAGCTCTATGTAACTTCATTTGATGAGAGAGAAAAAGATCAGAAGAGGGAATTCAAAAATAAAAGAAAAAAAAAGAGGGCGATTTAAAACTTGATCCTTTGCTCTATAAAGTTTGAAATAATAAGTGAGTGGAAGGGAGAGATGATAAGAAAGAGAACTGATGAAGAATGAGAAGCACTCCAAAGAAAAAGACTACTTTTATACAGTGATTATTTAAAAACTACCCATAATGACCCGGCGGAATCAAAATATTTTAGTATTCTTCGTACTCCAATTGTCATGACCACTGTACATACACTCTGCTAACTTTTTCATATTATTACTTCACTTATTTTTTACAATACACTTTCAGGTGAGATAATGAGTTTCTATACCTATTTGTTGTTCCCAGGATCACACCCAGGGACCCATACAAACAAACAGTGAGTAAAAGTCTTATATCCTAATTTCTGAAAGGTAAGACCCAAGTGACGTATACTTGGTTCTCTAAATATTTAAAACTGCGTGGGCACTATTAATTCTGAGGTATTCATACTATGCATAAACCAATGCTTTCTTCTCGTTTCTCTGGTAAAAATAACTTCTCTTCCTTCAATAAGATACCTATGGGCTGTCACAACTCTGAATTTATAAGACTAATCAAACAATAATTAATGTTCCAGGAAATATTCAAAATACAAATATAAAAAATTTAATTTCTCTTTGTCATTGCTTAGGTGCTTAACAAATGTGAATAAACATGGTCCACCAATTATAAGACATTTGATCAACCGAAACAGTGTTTCCTAAAACCTCCGGGGTAAGTGGTAGTAAATTAGGGGAGGGGAGGTCTGATTGCTCATTTAAAGGTGGCAGATTTCCAAGGGGTCTGAGTAAGTTTCTGAAAGAGGGGCAAGAGGCCAAATTCACTTGGTAACTCTGAACTAGAGCCATCATTCTAATCTCATCTGTACCAGTAACAAAATCAAAGTATTCTACTACTCTCAAGGAAAAATCATTCAGGGTCAAGGGCACAGGTACTAGAAGAACAAGCACAGGGACACTAAAACACCAATAACCTACTCATTGGAAAGTGATGTCACCACGCAAAAGCATGGTCTACAGAAGCCTAGACTCAAGCAAAAAAATGAAGCACAGCTGCAGGGCCTGAGAAATAATGCAGCAGGCAGAACATTTGCCCTTCACAAGGCCAACGACACAGTCTGACCCTAAGCACCACTTGGGGTCATGACTCCTGAGCAGAGCCAGGCAGGAATTATTTCCTGAATCCAGACAAGTGTGGCCCCCAAACGAACACTAAACTAAAACTAGAAATTAAGATCAGGTGCCAGAGTGACAAGACAGAATAAGGTACTTTGCACGCTGCAGACCTTTGTTCCCTCCCTATACTGCAGGGTCCCCACGCTGCTAGCAGTGTCTGAGTTCCAAAGCGGGAGTAGCTTCTGAGCACTGCCAGGTGTGCCCAAAACACTTCCACTAAAAACATACCTGCAAAAACCTAATTCAAATCCCGAGCTGATGGGGCAGTTCAGAGTGCAAAAGAGAAGATAGGAACACAGTTTATATTTATTGCTCTGCCCAGTCAAAAAATTTTAAATGTTTCAAATTTTTAAGTTTGAACTTAGTTATTAACTCATGATGTCAAAACAATCTGGCCCATTGTTTCCCGCTCTCCTTTAGGAAAAATTTCGTGATGTACCAGAACTACAGACTCCTCTCTGCTAGTCATTTTGATGACTCTTTTATTTTTCCTTAGAAAGTCTTTTCAAATAGACAAAATGCACACAGTACTAAACCCACACAATATGAAAGTAATAAACTGAGTTTCAAGCCTTTTTTGATAGCCCTATGCTCTTTATACAAAGCATTTTTCTACTAGTTTTCATCCCTTATCTAATCTACCACATTAAAATATTATGGGTAGGAATTACTCCCAATTAATCTTTATAGATCTAGCATGCTTACTATTTTTTGCAAATTATGAGCTCCTGCTGATTTTATTTGAATTACTACCCCAAGAACCCAGCCAAAAGATCCTCTCATATTTTGCCATGAGCCCTTCTGCTGCACCTGAGAAATTGGGAAGAGTACGTGCACTGCACATATGAGGCCCTGGGCCACTTAGATCCCCAGCACTGAAAAATAAAACAAGATCTAAACATACTTCTATACATAGTATATATGGGTATGTACCTTAATGTCTGACTTTGTGCTTCTGAAGTTATGAAGTAAATCTCAGGTGCCACTGTAATAGCTAGTCCTGGTAACTTTTATACTTTGTATGTGGAGAGCAGTCTTACTAAAAATTAAATCATCAGTTCGTTGTTATCAATTTTCTAGGGCTAAATTAAAGTATCTGTAAGATTAAGATGGTGGCAAAATAAAGCATCATAGCAAACCCTAAAGAAAATGACAGCAAATTATGTAAATCAAAGGTTTTTTGTTATGGTAACACTTTCTAAATGAGTCCTGTTTAAACAGGTGTACTGGCTTTACAAAATGCAAACAATACACTTGTGAAACATAGACTTAGTGTTAAACAATGAAAGAGCTCATTTTTTGGACCTCTACATTTGTAACATGCTTTCTCTATAGCGTGCTGTTTCATTTCAGGTCTGTATTTTGGAAACCACAATACCATGATACACCATGTGGATTACAGATGGGAAAATGATGGGCAATTACTAAAACTGAATCAAATCAAAACCAGAGTAACTTAAGTGACATCATACAGCACTTTTTAAGTAAAACAAGAAAAATGTAAAGCTGAGAACTTGTTAAATAATCTTTATTGGATAAACATTACTTGAGATAAAAAATATGAGATTGTTACAAAGAAAAACATCTTTGAATTTACTTTGAAAAGCTGTCACTGAAATGCGACCATTAAAAAGACAAAGGCAGGGTCAAGAGAGAAAGTACAGGGATTAAGGTCCTCTGAACCAGCTGACCCTGATTCAATCCCAAGCACCACAGAAGGTCACTGCCAAGAGTGATCCCTGCACAAGTAACCCAAGAGTACCCTCAGAACACCACCAGGTGTGGCCACAAAACAACAAGAAAAAGCAAAGGCTCAGCAGGTTGTGACTAACATTATAATTAGACGTGAATGCATATTATTAACTCACCTCTACCTTTGGAACAATAGATGCTTCCATTCAAAATTTTTTTCAAATAAGGGGCCACAAACTGCTATGCTGGGGAAGAGGGTTAGGGGATCGATGCAATACCCAGGTCTACTCTCTGGGACTGCTGGAGCTGAACCCCCTCACGGAACAATTAGACCTTTGAAACTATATTTGGAAACAACATACAAATAATTTACAAATTTTAAGATTGTGTTGAATTGAACACACAGAATATGTATTTTTTTCTCACCCAAATATGTGAAAATCAATTTACTTTAAAAATGTAATAGTGGGGCTGGAGCGATAGCACAGCGGGTAGGGTGTTTGCCTTGCACGAGGCTGACCCGGTTCGGTTCCCAGCATCCCATATGGTCCCATGAGCACCGACAGGGGTAACTCCTGAGTGCAGTGCCAGGAGAAATCCCTGTGCATCGCCGGGTGTGACCCCCCCCAAAAAAAAAGTAATAGTATTTTTAAACTTGAGCTTTAAGGTTTTTCAAGACAATTTAGGAGGAAACTTCTCCATTCACAAATACACCAACATTCAGATGAGCCTAAATTTTTGTCCAAAAGAGCCCCAGAATCATGTCATGAATCACATTTCCAGCCATAGAGAAGGGAGAATATACAACTCCTATATTCTCCCATCCTAGAAACTTCCAAAGAAAGAGACAGAGTTTAAATGAAAAAGACAGAGTCCATATATGTGGCCAAAGGTCAAGGAAATGATCTTGGGAAAGACAAACCTACTTTACCACAATCTAACAATGGATCATTAACAATGGTCTCAAGTTGGGGCAGCTGAACCAAGAGTTTAAGAACTAGTTTTACAAAGCTGCCCAATAACCGACACACAAATACACGATAGTGTACTCCACTAAAGAAAAACATGTGGTATTGTTTATCAAGTCCCAATGTGTTCAAAAATTTAGCATATAAAGCACTGCACCTAACCAAATAAGATACTAGTTAAAGCAGTATAACGGCTTTGAATGAGAAATCCCAGAATACATTACACCCTTTTTTTCCCTAAAACAATGTAAGTTTGGTTTATTTTTTTTGTTTGTTTTGGTCTCTAGACCACACCCAATAGTGCTCAGGAGGGCATATGCGGTGCCTTGGGGTGAACCCAGGTTGGGGCGTATAAGGCAAGTGCACACTACAATCTGTCAGGTCACAAAGAGATGGTTTAGAAAGAAGATGCTCCACACTTTTAAAGACCAGTTTAATAATAACAATTAAATAAAAATGCGACCTAAGGGGAACCCTCACCTCAATAAAATACTTGACAGACCCTGACGCACGGAAACACACCATGAACGTCAGCGGTCATTATGCTGTAACATGATGACCTCAGAGGATAAAGAGGACCATAAGCTTCACGGTAACGCAACAGAGCTCCCACTGAGAGTTCTCGCATCCCTCTCTGTGTTCTACTTCCTGGATGGGTTCTTGTCATGCCTCTTCATTCCCCCAAAAGGGCCTCTAGTCCCCTTTCAAAACAGTCCCAAGGACCAGCACTGCATAGGTGAAGTATGAAAAGGCTCTGGACGAATGCACGAGAAGTGTGGCCAAGGGCATCACGTACTCGACGGCCACTTTCTTTGTGCCTCTCCCAGGGTGGCTGAGTCCCCCCTTTGGGTCGATCCCCTCAACCTGGGCCCTGCTGCTCCCGGGGCCCGGGGGGAGGGTGATCAGACACGCACCAGGCCCGAGGTGAGGGGTGGGGGCGGCAGGCCCAGGCTCCCCCGCACGGGCGCTCTCCCTGCACGGACCCCGGCCGCGCCGCTACTTACACTCACAAACTGGATGTCATCTTCGGCGTCCTCCGTCGTCGGCGTCGCCGAGGTCCCCGGCCCGGCCGCAGGGGCGGATTCCATCACCTACGAGAGAAGCCACGGCGGCTCGTCGGGGGCCCGCGGCGCCTCGCCCGCGCCCCCCGCACCCAGCTCTCGGCCGCGGCGCCGCGCACGACCGCGCGCGCCCCCGACGCCACCCCCCGCCCCCGCCCCGCGCGGGGCCCGAGCAGGCGCGGGGCCGGGGCCGGCCCGCCGAGAGCCCCCCCCCCCGACTCCTCGCCCGGGCCCACCGCGCAGGGCCGAAGCGGCCCTGGTGGCCAAGGCGCGGGGCTCGGCGCTCACCTCCGACCCAGGCTCGCCCATTTCTCCGACGGCCTAACTGACAGCGCCGCGGCTCCCGCTCCCGCTGCTGCTGCTCCCGCCGCCGCCGCCGCCGCCGCCACGACTTCCTTCCCGCCCCGCAGCGCCTCGCCGAGCCGTGACCCGCCCCTGCGCGAGCGCCGACGCCGCCGACGCAATCAGCGGGAGGAGGTGGGCAGCCGCTTCCCAGGGCGGAGCGGCCCCGCACGCCCGCGGGTCCCCGCGCCCGGCCGCACGCGCCCGCCGCGAGGCACGCCGGGACTTGGAGTCCGCGCGGCTCCCGGGCCGCCCCCAAGCCGCGGCCGAGGAGCCGGGAAAGCGTGCCGGGGCTCTGGGCATGCGCCCTCCGCGCCGCTGGGGAGCGGGGGTGGGCGAGGAGTGGGGGAGGGGGCTGGCAGACCCGGCGCGGTACTCAGGGGTTACTCCTCCCTCTGCACTTGGGAATCTCGGGCTCTGCACCCCTGAATCGCTCCTAGCGGTGCGCGGGCCCCTAAGGGATGCTGGGGGTGGAACCCGCGTCAGCCGCCGGCGCAGCGCTAGGGCCCGAGGGCTTGTTATTACCGGGCTGAGGATGCTGAGCTTTGGGATTGCTTTGGGCATGATTGTGAGGGCGAGGCTCACTGATTTTGGCTCCAGCCTGGGTGCTAGAGATGAATGTTTGTGTTCCTTTCATCCCCGCCCCGGCCCGAAGAGCTGGAAGCCGGCGGGAGGTGTACCTGAATTCTCAGATGAAGAAAGTGTCCTTACTTGCCTCGCCTCCGCTTCTCCCGTACACAGTCCTTACTAAATGGAACCGAGGACGAGAGCCCCACTTAACGGTTGGGCTGAAGCAAACGGGCCAAACCAGAGTCAGGATTTGAATGGAAGGAGACCCCAAGCCTATGTATGTGTCAGTCCTAAATCAGGGTATTAAAATATACTTATATTTTGAGAAGGGGGGAAGTCACACCCGGCAGTGCTCAGGGCTTACTCCTGGCTTGAGGCTCAGGAATTACTCCTGCTGGGGTGGGGAGGCATTGCTGGTGACTGGAATGGACAAGTCAGCTACGTGCCCTACCCATTGTACTATCACTCCGTCTCCCTAAAAGGTACTTTTACCTTAGTAAAATAAAACCGTTTACCTTTTCTCAGTGCTCTAACTCAAAACACTCTGTACACACCCATATCTGGTTACCTATTTTTAAATTTTTGCTGACTTAATGCTCTCCTCATCCCCCTCCAGAGAAAACAGGCTTTAATTTTACACATAGCTACTGTAGTTAAAAAAAACTTAACAATTTAAATTGGAAAACTCATATTGTACATGCCTGTTTTAGCATCAATAGTTGCAATTCGACCATTAGATTCCCTATTATTCTTAACAAGTGCAAATTCTTTTAAGTGCTTATGGCTTCAGTGACACTTCTGCTTAGGAACTTGGAGACTCACAGACCCACTGAAAATAGCAGTCTGCCTGTTTAGTTCCTGAAGAGCTGTAATATGAAGTATTTGGTGTTTTAGGTTTCTTTTGGGGGCGGTTGTTTATTTTGGAGAGAGGGGGCACATCTCAGGCCATTCAGGGTTTACTCCAGGTTCTGCCCTCAGGGATCACTTTTGGCAGTCTCTGGGGTGCCAGGTCGGTTGAGTGCAAGGCAGGCAAGCACCTTTAGCCGAGGTAAGTATCTTTCTGGCCCCCGTCATGAAGCTTTTGTAAAATGGGCGCCTCACACAGGTAAGCAAGGGCTCTCCAGCTGGGCCCAGTTCAGCCCTCTAGGCCTGAAAGGCTTGTTCTCATCAAGGCTTGTGTTTTAAATTATCCCGAGGTTGGAGAGATAGTAAAGATGTTAAGGCTCCCGAGTCCCTTGCATCCCGCCAAACCAGGTTTGATCCCTGGCACCCTGTATGGTCCCCCAATCCCTGCCAGGAATAACCCTGAACACCGACAGCTGTGGCCCCCAAAGCAAACCCCAAATTCCTGCCTTGCTAATGGCTGGCGTCCCTTTCCATCCTTGGCACCACAGGGGCCCCAGAGCACAGCTGAGTGGCCTGGGAAATCCGGGCTCTGCAGGGCCGGAGCTGAGCTGCTGATTTGGGCCCTTCTGTTCAAAAGCCAGCAGCCAGCCCCGAGGCAAAATCGTTGGGTCAGGGGTCTTCCAAGCACCACATGGGAAGACCATTTTCAAATTTGATTTAAATTAAAATTCAAGTTATTCCCGGGGCTGGAGTGATAGCACAGCGGGTAAGGCGTTTGCCTTGCACGCGGCCAACCCGGGTTCGATTCCCAGCATCCCATATGGTCCTCTGAGCACCGCCAGGGGTGATTCCTGAGTGTAGAGCCAGGAGTAACCCCTGTGCATTGCCAGGTGTGACCCAAAAAGCAAAAAAAAAAAAAAAAATTCAAGTTATTCCCAATATTTTTTTGTGAGTTCTGTAAAGGTCTGCTTTAACCATTTGTAGTAGGATTTAAGAGGTAAAACCCTGGGATGGAAGGAAGCCCGTGACTAGAGTTTAAAATATGCAAAGCCCATCCATTCAAATGCCCTTTGGAGAGTTAAGACTGAAAACAGAATTAAAGCTGTAAGAAAGCTTCACGCAAAGTATCATTTATCACAGACTTGATAAGAAAAATGGAGATGTGGGTGGCTGGAGCTGGGAGGGTGTTTGCCTTGCTCACAGCAGTCCCATGTTCCATGTTCAATCCTTGGCATCCCATATGTTCCCTTGAGAAACGCAAGGAGTGATTCCTGAGTGCAGAGCCAGGTGTGACCCAAAAAGCAAAAAAAAAAAAAAAAAAAAAAATGGAGATGTATTTAAATGTCTAACGATAAGGGAATGCAAATAGCTGTTTTTTTTTTTTCTTTTTCCAGTCCAAACTTGGTGGTGCTCAGAGCTTCCTCCTGGCTGTGCACTCAAGGTTCACTACTTGCCAAAGCTCAGGGGACCATATGTGATACCAGGGTTCAAACCCCATTCAGCTGGGTACAAACCTATCCTCTGTACTGTTTCTCCAGCCCCAAGTATAGCTAAACCTCAGTGTAAACTCTATTTCTAGAATATTTAGCCAAACATAGATTTAGCTATGTTTATTTTTGGGGGGCGGAGGGATAGGGACAGGCACACCTGGCTCTGATCAGGGCTTACTCTCTGCTCAGGGATCACTCTCACTGGGTTTCATGGGGCCATATGTGTTGCCAAGTATTGAACTGCATCGGACGTGTGCAAGAACCTTCACCTTGTACTATCTCCAGCCCAGTTACATTTCTGAAAGTATATTTTTCAAAAATGCAAGATTATGTGGTATGAGCAGAATCATGCGAAAACACCAATCAAGCCATGCCTACACTAGGGTATTTACTAAAACAGTAATAGTCATTTTCTCTGCTCAGCTGGATTATGTGTTGAGTAAGAAAATCCACTGAATTCCACCAGGAGAAGCTTTAGAATCATGCCTGAAGTTCCCACAGGTTTATTTAGTTTGGTTTATTTAGCTAGATGTAGCAACCTACAAATAACGGCAAAGACTGAAGTCTCTCAATCTTGGAAAATTAAGATACTGGGTAGCTAATTTTAAGGCCAGTCCATGAAGTAGGAAACTGGTTAGAATGGCAAGAAGCAGACTGTTCACTGATTCATTCAGAGTTCAAAAAGAGACCTTTAAGTATGTGTTAATGTTTGTGTATCATAATTTTTGCTTTATGAATTAAGATCCTGGAATGAGAGCCGATTTGGGGGCTTAATAATCCCTTTAGTTCTCTATTTTTCTCCTAAGCAACAGCATTAGTAAATTTACTCATCAAAATTCACTATTGTTGTTTCAGCTTATAACAAAGACATACAGCTTTATTTCACTTTCATCTATTTTTCTATTGACTTATTTTGCTATTTTTGATTGATGAACATCTATAGGACCATATTTCAGAGACCACATCCGGCTGTCCGAAGGCTTACTCTTTGCTCTGCACTCAGGGATCACTCCTTGCACTGCACAGGGTGCCAGGGACCAAACCCAAGGTGGCCGTGTGCCAGGCGAAGTGCCCTACCCACTTTACTATCTCTCTCCAGCCCCTGTAAAAGTTCTTTAAAATATGGGCACTGACCCCTTTGAGTAAGATGCATTTGTCCTTATGCATAAACCGTGTCCAATAATTTTGGTATTCACATTCTCAGTATTTTGCAAAGTCTACCCACTCCTTTACTAGAACTATCTGGAGAATTATTGTTCACTCTATTTGCAACATAGTAATACTCTACAGAGCAAGGTCACTGAATGACACTGCTGATGGGTCTACTTGTAGTGGATCAACAGAGCTTTATAAAAATACCATTGTATGACTGAACCCCAATCATGAACAACTTTGTAGCTGTGTATCTCACTGATTCAATTTTTTAAATTACTTAAAAAATATAAAGATCTGAAGAAACAAAAATACATACCAGGAGCAACCAAAAGTATTAGAACTAGTTTATATTCATTAAAGGATGAAGGCTATTGGACAATAGAAGGGTAAGTTTAGTTTAACAATCTTTGCTGACAAGTTTCTAAAAATTGAAATCTATTTTTTGATAACATTAGAATATCATTAAAATCTATTTACTGAAGAGCTATGATAAATAAAAGGTAAATATAACTATTATGTTTCTTCCCATAAGCTGAAGTAGGGTCAGAAAGCCTAAGCAGAACAAGACATTTCTATATGACTTTAGACTTACTGAAAAACTGCAAGGATAACATTTGTTTTATCATATTCTCCATTTCATATTCTCCTATGCACACATGTCCCCCCTGAAACCATTGGAGAGTTGTTCCATGTTCATGCTCCATTATCCTTTAATATTTCAGTGTGCATTTCCTAAGAATCAGCATTTTCTTTGCTATACCCATAATACTTGCCTCAGTCTGCTTGGCTATGATAATTACTTACCATCAACTGGGTGGTTTAAGCAATAATATTTCACAGTCTGATGAATGTGCTTGCACACAGGGTTCTTGTTGATCTTTACATGGCAGAGAACACTGAGAGGAGCAACTCTCAGTGAATTTATGATAAAGACATTACTTTTTGTTTTAGGGCCACAGCCAGTGGTACTGGAGCAGGAAGGGAAAAACAACTCCAAATAGTGCTGAGAATCAAGCCTGGGTCAGCCACATACAAAGCAAATGCCATAGCTCCAGCGCTATAGCTCCAGTCCCACTAATCACTGAGGCTTCATTCTATGACTTAATTACTTCAAATATCATCTCATTGTTAGGATTTCAACATATGAATTGGGGAGGGGAAACAAATATGCATCTGTAGCAGCACTTATCAAAATCTAGAAATTCAACAGTGATATAATACTTTCTTTTTCTAGTCTACAGTCCTTAACGACATTTTGTGAATTTTTCCAAGGATCATATAATGTACATAACTGTGTCTCTTCGTTTTTTAAATTTTTTCATCATTTTTATTGAGGTACTGGATTTACAATACTGTTAGTTATACTGTACATGGATATATCATTCCAACACTACCCCATCACCAGAGAGCCGACTTCCCTCACCAGTATCCCAAGGACCCCTTCCAATTTTCCCCCTTCCACTATGTAAGCTTCTATAGACAAAATCTTCAATTCTGATGACTGACCATTTTCTATTACCTTAATGTTTCTTTTATTATTCCACAGATGAGAGATCTTGTAATTTATTGTGGAGATGTACTCTTTAATAGAGCTAATCTCCAGAAAGTCCACAAAATTGTAAATCAATAGTAAGTTGATAAGGTAAATTTTTTCGAAAAACTTATCTTTATAGGTAGCACTATAGCACTGTGCTACCTATTTGCTCAAGCAGGCACCAGTAATGTCTCCATTGTGAGACCTGTTACTGTTTTTGGCATATCAAATACGCCATGGGTAGCTTGCCAGGCTCTGCCGGTATGTAATTTTTTTTTTTCTGTTTTGCTTTTTGGGTCACACCTGGCGATGCACAGGAGTTATTACTGGCTCATGTACTCAGGAATTACTCCTGGCGGTGCGCAGGATGCTGGGAATCGAACCCGGGTCGGCCGTGTGCAAGGCAAATGCCCTACCCGCTGTGCTATCACTTCAGCCCCATAAATTAAATTTTTAAAAAATAAATTCTTTAATTTGGAATCATTTTTTATCTTTTGTCATAATGTTAATCTTTCTGAGGAGCCACCAAAGATTATCTTATAAAATGTTGTTGGATTTACTTTAGCCCCATATTTCCCACAGATTCGAGTTACCTCTTACCAGGTGAAATACAATAAATGATATTGGGTTGTTTTTGACAATCACATCTAGAGACTCCTAATGACAACGCGCCTATTGAGGATATTCATTTTAGCCATCTGATCAAGATGTCACCTCGCAACACCACTACACATTCCCCGTATAAAGCAATAAGCAATCTGTGGGTGTAGTCTGATGATTTTTCCCCCTATACCAACCTATACTACAATAATTACATAATGGTACTATTTCATCTCTACTGCTCTCAAAACGTTTTTTTAACTCCACATTTTTCTGAAATGCCTCATCCCTTATTTTTATTGGAAATAAGAACTTGCTGGGATTGCGGTTTTTTGGTTTTTTTTTTTGGGGGGGGGCTCATTTGTGTAGGTGCTTGGGAACCATATATTGCATCAAGGATTGAACTTGGGTTGATCACATGCAAGGCAAGTGCCTTAACCCCTGTTCTATCTCTCTAGCCTTGGACTCTTCTTATTGTTATTGTTGTTGCTGCTGTTTTTTCAGCCACACCCAGTTGTGCTCAGGGTTTACTCCTGATGCTTGGCTCAGAGAACCATGATGCTGGGGACAGAACCCAGGTAAGAAAATGCCTTACTCTAGGTACTCTTTCTCTGGTCCTCATGTCACTTGTAACTTGTAACAAAAGTTACAGTCACTCATAACAAAAATAACAAAGTACCCTGGGCATGACAACAGAAGAAACTATGCTGGTACTAAAGGAAACTAGTAGAAATTATATTGAAGCCTGTAGAGACAAATGGCAAGTGAAGAAATACTGGCTCAAGAAACTCTAGGGGGGTGGGGTCAGAATGATACTACAGTGGGCAGGACGCTTGCCTTGCATGCAGCAGATCCAGGTTCAATCCCCAAGCATTCCCTATGGTCCCCCAAGCACTGCCAGGAGTGATTCCTGAATGCAAACCCAGGAGTAACCTTTGAGTACCAATAGGAGTGGCCCAAAAGCCAAATAATAATAATAAAATTTAAATTAAAAAAAAAAACTCCAGCAGACTCCTGAGCAAAGACAAGTTGGTGCTCTCTGAAGACCTATTCTTACCACCCACCACCCCACCCTCTCACAGCTTATTGAGCCAAGAACCACATGCTCATTCTCTACTTCCTCCCTGCCCCCCACAAAGAGAAGCACATTTAGCATATCTCATCCTGTCCCCGGCCACCTGTTGCTGAGACAGTCTTGGTGACTGCAGTTGAGAGGTAGGGGTTTTCCTCATCTTTGCAGCTGACTCTTGTGGAATGGAAGTCATAGCTTAAACGTAGCGTAACGGGAGCAACGGGGCATTCATCACCCTTTCCTCACCTGCTGAAGCAATAGTTCCGTGCATGTAGAGGCAAGAACCTTGGATCCATTTCCCCAAGTGTTCAGCTCTCAAAACAGATTGTCACTAAAACAGGGACCTCTCACTCCCCACCTCTAGCTCCATAGCAATTGTTGAGAGACTTTTTTGTCTGGAAGGAGCATAGTGTAAAAGTGGTATTTCCTAATCTCTTCATAAAGGATCTGACTTCTGTGGCAGCAGATGGTGAACTTCAAGCCCTATGCTCTGAAGGGGCTGGAGAGAGAGCTCAATGAGATGTGCACTTGTTTTGCATAGACAAGGCCTAGGTTTTATCCGTGCCACCATATATTTCCCTAATACCAACAAGAATGACTCCTGAGCAGAAGGAGTACACCCTGAGCTCTGCTTGGCATGGGTCTGCGCGCACGCGCGCGCACACACACACACACACACACACACACATGCACTCACACACTCATGCACACACACACATCAAAGGACAAATAGAGAAAAGAAAATGAAAATTATAAAAGCAATTAAGAGCAGAATAAACTCTAAGCTGCATGGTTTTCATTGAATAAGATAGTTTGGAGAAGTCCTCCTCAGGACAAAAATATCACACAGACTTCAGAAACTATTCCTCAAATAAATCAGAATTGAGTTGGATGGTAGGGCTATTCCCAAGAGCTTTAGAGAAAAGGAGGTGGGGGAGGGGAGATGAAGCCTGCAGTTGAAATCAGTGCATTCTGATAGCCGGTTATGCTCAAGGAAAGAGGAAAATAATCTACAAAACGAGTGTCATCCCTTGGGGGACAGGGGATGCTGCCCCCCAACCCCGCCGTGAAAAACAACAGAAACTCGACAGTGGCAAGGGAGGAAGGTGGGTGCAGATGTCACTAACATAATCTAACTAGTCACTGAAGGATCAAACGGGAACAACAAGTTCTGGCTGGAGGATAACACCAGAATACAGGGTAGCTGCGATATGTTACTAAAAAATAATTCTGTTTCCAATAAAAAATAAAAGTAAGCAAAAAAAAAAGGCAACTCATACACTGGGGGATAAAAGCAAGCATTGGAAACTGTCTAGGAGAATGGTTTTATAAGAAAAAGATTTCAAATTAAGGAGCCAAAGAGACAGTACAATGGGAGGGCCCGGGACTGACTGGAGTTAGATCCCCAGGACAACAGAGGGTCCCCCCCAAGGCCCAGCCAGGAGTGATCCCTGAGCACAGAGCCAGGAGTAATCCCTGAAGCCCTTGCCAAAAAGAATTCAGATTAATTATAAGCAAAACAAGGCTAATAAAAAAGTGACTATCATGTCCAGGGGAGAATATAAGTTAAACTGAGAGATGTAAAGTACAGGAGAGAAGCCACTGAAAAGAGATAAACTGGATTTCATCAGTTTGGATATTCATCAGCCTTTGTATAAACCTAAAGACAATACAAGAAATGGGGGAAAACGGGCTGGAGCGATAGCACATCGGGTAGGGCGTTTGTCTTGCACTCAGCCGACCCGGGTTCAATTCCCAGCATCCCATATGGTCCCCCAGCACTGCCAGGAGTAATTCTTGAGTGCAGAGCCAGGAGTAACCCCTGTGCACTGCTGGGTATGACCCAAAAAGCAAAAAAAAAAAAAGGGGGGGGGGAGAAAACATCTGCAAAAATATAAGAAAGTTGTATATAGAATAAAAGAACCCTGACCACTAGATTGAAAAAATAGTTTAGCATGGGTAAGGGATCTAAAGAGACATTAGTCAAGGACACTGTACAGTGGCCAATAAGAGCACAGAAATCTGTTTAAGATCATTAGTCATCAAGCTACTGCATATCAAAACCATGGTAACTTTCCACACCCACTAAAATGACTGAAATTAAACATTCATACAGTACCTAAATGACTGAAATTAAACATTCATATATAAGGGTTTCTATTCACTTTCTTGTGAGCAGAAATCTTATACTTTGTATACTTTGCCAGAGGGACTACAAACTTTTTCAGCCACTTTGAAATGTAGCGTGGTTGGTTCCTCAATGATTAAATGTGAGAGTTAGCCTGTGACCCAGAAATTCCATTCCTAGATATATACCTAGGAAAAGAAAAAACATTTTCTTACAAAAACTTGTCCAGACTGTTTACAGTAGCAATATTCATAATAGCCAAGGAAAATGCACAAATATTCATAAATGGGAATAAATAAAACGATATGCATACATAATGTAATGTTGTATGTACTCTTTAAAATATGGGGGCCAGAAAGATCATACAATACGTAGGGCACTTGTCTTGCGCTCAGCTGACTCAGGTTCAATCCCAGGTGCCCTGCCAGGAGTGATCCCTGAGCACAGAGCCAGAAGCCCTGAGCACTGCTAGGTGTCCCTTCCACCCACACAAACACACACAAAAAGTTGAAATATGGTTCAAGAGGCAGAGCACATGCCTAGCATGTCCCAGGCCCCGAGTACAACCTCCAGCACTGCAGGATTCACAAACAATGTAACTATGGTGCTCAGGGCCCCAGAGCACCAAACTGTGAGGCCTACACTGAACTGCACATCACTAAGATTAGCTCCACCCCCCAACACCCCACCAGCGGCGGTGATCTCTGATTTTATAAATGAAGTATTTATACATTGTAAATGGGCATATCTTTTCACACAAAGGAGTAGTCACAAAATACCCCATAGTACGATTCTATTCATGTTGAATGGAACAGAAAAACCTATACAAAAATAATGTAGATTACTGGTTAGGGTTGGGGAGGGAGTATGTGGATAAAATTTCACAATCAAATGGATTTGTGATTGCGAATATACTTAAAAAAAATTGAATGGTATATTTTTATACCATGTTTGGCATGTGAATTAAATTAAAACAAAGAGAAATAAGACAGACCATCCTTTTCCAAGTTTTCTCAATGTAACATCTAGCAAAATACTACTGCATGCCAAAACCCAGATATTGACATTCACGTAGCCAAGATATAGGATAATTTTACAATCACAAAGATTCCTCATGTCCATTTTTGTTTGTTGTGAGCCTCACTTGACTATGCTCACGCTGCTTTCTGAGCTCAGGTACCATTCCAGGCAGGGCTCAGAAGACCACATGTGGGGCCAGGGTTCAACCTTGAGTGCAAGGCAAGTGCCTTCACCTGCCATACTGTCTCTCTAGCTCCGCTCATGTCCTTTCATAGCTGTATCCTTTTTCAGCCCTCCCTCCTCATTAACCCTGGGTAAAACCTCATCTCTTTTACATTTCCATAATTTGGTCATTTCAAGAATGTTAAGAAAATTTGTATTTAAAACTTTTCAGTTTTTTTCACCCAGTAATCTACTGGAGATTCAGGTTGTTTTGTGTAATGAATGGTTTGTTCTTTTACATTCATGTACCAGTTTTAACTATGCACATCTTAAAGACATATGGATGTTTCTAGCTTTTGACTGCTAAATATAAAGCTGCAGTAAATACATCTGTGTAGGCTTTTACATGAACCTGAGGTTTTGTTTCTCTGTGATAAATCATCAAGAGCACATTTTCAGTTTTGTTCTTTTGGTGTCTTGGACCACACCTGGTGATGCTTAGGGGTTATTTGCGGCTCTGCATTCAGGAATTATTCTTAGTGGTGCGTGGAGGACCATATGGGATGCAGAAGCTCTAACCTAGGTCAGCCATGTGCGAGGTAAGCGTCCTACCAACTGTACTATCACTCCAGTTCCAAGAGCACATTTTCTGAATCATGTAGTTTAGCATATTTCTTTTTTCTTTGGAGGGGGCACACTCAGGGCTTATTCCTGGTTCTGTGCTCAGGGATCAATCCTGGTGGTGCTCAGGGGACCATATGTGGTACTGAGTATTGAAACTAGTTCGACCAATGCAATGTAAATGCCCTACTTGCTGTACTATAATCACTCTAGCCCTGAATGGTCATTTTTTAAGAAAATAAATTACCATCCTGTTTTTGAGAGTGGTTGTACCACTTGACATTCCTCCCAGGAGTGTATGCTCGTTACTCCACATTCTTACTCCACATCTGTTGTCACTTTTTTTTTTTTTTTTGCCGATCTGTGCTCAAGGCGCCATATAGGGTGCCAGGGATTGAACCTGGGTCAGATGAGTGCAAGGCAAGTGCCCTCAGATTCACCCCCTGAGGATCTCTCCAGCCTAATGTAGTTTTTAAAACTATTTTGATGAATGTGTAATGTCACACTGTAGACTTAATAGGCTTAATTTTTATGTTCTTCATGTTTCTTGGGGTTTTTTTGTTTGTTTGTTTGTTTCTTGGCATACTTGGCAGCACTCAGGGCTTTTCCTGGTTCTGCACTCAAGATCACTCCTGGCTAATACCCATCAGATAAGGGGCTAATGTCCAAGATATGTAAGGCATAAGGCACTGGTAGAACTTTACAATAAAAAAAAATCCAACCCCATCAAGAAATAAGCAGAAGAAATGAACAGAAGCTTTCTCAAAGAAATACAAATGGCCAAAAGGCACATGAAAAAATGCTCTATATCGCTAATCATCAGAGAGATGCAAATTAAACAACAATGAGATATCATCTCACGCCACAGAAACTGGCACACATGAAAAAGAACAAGAACAACCAGTATTAGCATGCATGCAGGGGAAAGGGACTCTTATTCATCGTTGGTGGGAATCTAACAGGTCTAGCCTCTTTGGAAAAACAATATGGGCATTTTGCAAAAAAGTAAAAATTGAGTTTCCCAGCAATACCATGTCTGGGAATATACCTTGGGGGCGCAAAAACACACATCAGAAATGCCATCTGCACTTCTATGTTCATTATAGCACTACTCACAATAGCCAGAATCTGGAAACAACCCAAGTGTCCAAGAACAGACAACTGGATAAGAAATTATGGCACTACACAATGGAATACTATTCAGCTGTTAGGAAAAATGAACTCATGAAATTTGCTTCTAAATGGACGAACATGGAGAGTATTATACTGAGTGAAACAAGTCAGGAGGAGAGGGAGATAGACCGACTGTACTCATTTGTAGGACATACAATTTAAAAAAAAAAAAAACATAGTATAATACCCAAGGACAGTAGAAACAAGGGCCAGGAGGATTGGTCAACGGTTGGGAGCCTGGCTCAGGGCTGGTGGAGAAGACAGTTGGGACAGAGAAGGAACCACTATGGCAATGATAGTTGGAAATGATCAGTCTGGATAAGAACTTCGTGATTAAAGTAGATAGAGGAACAAACATGATAACCTCTCAGTATCTGTATCATAAACCATAATGCCCAAAAGGAGAAAGGAGGGGAGTGGGGGGGAAGAGAGAGAGAGAGAGAGAGAGAGAGAGAGAGAGAAGAAAGAGGCGGGCTGGTGGGGGTGAGGCATGGGGGAAAACTGGGGTTAGTGGTGGTAGTAATATACACTGGTGGAGGGATGGGTGTTGGAACATTGTATGACTGAAACCTGATTATGAACAGCTTTGTAACTATCTCATGGTGACTCAATTAAAAGAAATAAAAATCATTCCTGCCGGGGACCATATGGGATGCTGAGGATGGAGCCCAGGTTGGCTGCGTGCAAGGCAACCTGCTGTACTACTGCTCTAGCCCCAGTAGCTTGTAATTTTTCATGCAATCAAATACTGTGTCAGAAAGGAAATCTGTATAGGCTTGCCTTAAAATCATCTCATTTTATGTCTCTGTGTGGGTCTGATGAGCCTGAGCCTGGCTGGAGATACTGCTCAGGGCATCCGGGCTGGAAGGGAGCTGGTGGGGAGAGAAGGTGGAAGGCCCATGCTCTCGCCTGCAGCTATTTTCCCAGCTCTGTTACATGGGTTTAATGCTTTAGATTAGTTTTTATGGTGCTACATAGCACAGCGGGTAGGGCAGTTGCCTTGCACGTAGCCGACCTGGGTTCGATTCCTCCATCCCTTTCAGAGTCCGGCAAGCTACTGAGAGTATCCCGCCCACATGGCAGAGCCTGGCAAGCTACCCATGGTGTATTCGATATGCCAAAAACAGTAACAAGTCTCACAATGGAGACGTTACTGGTGCCCGCTTGAGCAAATCAATGAGCAACAGGATGACAGTGATGACATTTTGGAGGGACGATTTTTTGGTCACTCTTGGCGTTGCTCAGGGGTGACTCCTGTCATGGCACTCCCAGTGGTGCTAGGGAAGGGTGCCAGGAATCCAACCAAGGTGTCTTGCACTCAAGGCTAAGAACCTTTACCCTGTACTTCTCTAACTCAACTTATAAAAAAAATTTAATTAAAGAACTATGATTTACAGTTATTGAAATTGAGTTTTAGGCATTTAATATTTCAACGCCAATCTCACCAACAGTGTTGAATTCCCTCCACCAGTGTTCCCGGATTCACTCCCCATCCCAACCCCCACGCCATCTCTGACTGCTGACAGGCACATTACAAAATTTCAGCTTAGGTCTCAAGTTTTCAGTTTTGTTGAAAAATATGGAATGCTTCAAGAATTTCTGTGTCATTCTTGTGCAGTGGCCATGCTAATTTTCTCTGCATTGTTCCAATTTTAGTATATGTAATGCCAAAGCAAGCACTCGTTTTATATAGCTTACATATTTCCATCTATTTCTGTGTTTAACATTAAATAATGGTAGCTAAATGTTATCATGTCTGTTTTGTACTTTTATGTGTATTTTATTCTTTTTTACCTGTTGAGGCATTTTATTCTGAATACATATAGACTTGTCGGGGCTGGAGCAATAGCACAGTGGGTACGGCGTTTTCCTTGCACATGGCTGACCTGGGTTCAATTCCCAGCATCCCATACGGTCCCCCGAGCACCACCAGGAGTAATTCCTGAGCATCGCCGGGTATGACCCAAAAAGAAAAAAAAATACATATACACTTGTATTGAAACCATTATTCCATTTCTGAAATTAAACTTATTTGCCTGTAGAATATTACTGATATTTGACTGAATAGTAATGTTAATATCAGAATATCTGTAACTCTTTTCAAAGGTGATATACATTATATTTATGAGGTTAATGAAATTCATCTAAAGAATTCCTTGTTGGGGCTGGAGCGATAGCACAGCAGATAGGGCATTTGCCTTGCATGTGGCCAACCCGGGTTCGATTCCCAGCATCCCATATGGTCCCCTGAGCAATGCCAGGAGTAATTCCTGAGCGCAGAGCCAGGAGTAACCCCTGTAAATCACCAGGTGTGACCCAAAAAGGAAAAAAAAAAAAAGAATTCCTTGTTATCCTGCTTGATTATAACTTGAACTAAGTGACTATATTTTAAGATTCCTCTTATGGAGACAACACAGTAGACACCTGAAAAATGAAAGGTGAAGAGTGACAGGAGAAAATGAAATGAGCTAAATTTAACCCAAAGACAAAACAATAGTCTGACCAGATGCCAACGTTTTATTATTTCCCTTCCCCTTCCTTTTCCTGGCCACACTTGGCAGTGCTGAGGACTCACTGCTGGCTCTGTACTTGGGATCACTCAGGGGGTGGGAATGATATCATCTGGGAATGACATGGGGCTGAGGCTGGGAATCAAAGTGGGGTCAGCAATGAGCATAACAAGTGCCTTATCCCCTGGTCCCTCTAGCACTTTATCTTCTAATCCTAGGAGTAAGACAACCAGTTTATGGAGCCAGAAATTATATAGCACCAGGACTAAGGCACATGCCTGACACGTGTAAGGCCCCGAGTTCAGTCCCTCCCACCACACGGCCCCCGAGCTCCCTGGAGTGCCACGCGGTTCAGTGTTGGCGGCTGCCAGCATCCCAGGGCTTGAGCAGTCCTGTGGCTCTGGGCCTGAGCACTAAACCAACAGACACACACCCCTGTGTGGAAGATCTCTAACGACCCCTGGGCGTGTCAATGCCATGACCACTGGAGAAACCCAATACTAAAATTAGCTGAAGGGCCCGATGACAATTTAACACACAGATTCAATGTGATTATAATTCTCATTCTGACTTGGGTTTTTGGATATTGGTGGGGGGGCAAATCTGGGAGATGCTCAGAAGTTATTCCTGGCTCTGTGCTCAGGGATCACTGCCGGTGGTGCTTTTGGAACCACATGCAGTGCAAGGAAGTGATTATGGTCATCATCAAAATTGTGGTTAATAATGATCATCAGGCAAAAGAATGTATAGGGAGTAAGGCCCTGCAGGCTGTCAACCATGATCAAATCTCTGGTACCACAGGAAGTCACTTTCGAGTACAGAACCAATATCCCAAGCACCATATGGTGTGCACCCCCCTAAAGACTCATCAATCTCATCTTATATTCAAGAAGAACTAAGGTAATCTCAGTAACGCACATGAGAACATTCCAAATCCAGGTCCACTGTATTCTGAGGGGGACCAACAGAATATCAGCTATAAAATTCCTAAGCTTGATCAGTCAAAGTTCACTACATCACAACCCTTATTAAAGACAGGAAAGGCTTCGAATAGGTAGTAATACTCAAGTGGACTGATTATGATTCAGTGGTTATGATTAGTTTCAGTTGTAAACTAACCGTAATAGGTATGCTTGAAGATACAGGCCATACATTTATTGGTTCTGGCTGAAAACCATATTTAACTGAACAAAAATGTATCTTGTAGAAGGACTCAGTCTGTAGTCTTTTGTGGAGGGTCTTTTCTGATCCCCGCAGTGCTTGGAGCTTATATCTGGTTGTGCACTCAGGGATCCCTCCTGGAGGAGATCAGGAGAATCTATGGGGTGCCACAGACCAAACTCAGATCACTCCCATTCAAACAAGTGTCCTACACACTGTGCTATCTTTCTGGCACAATACTTGGTCTTTGGATCTGTTTATTAAGTTTAGAAAGGTTTGGAGACGTCTCACAAATGAATCTCGGAACTGAGCAGCTCGCTACAGAGATGTCACCAGACCTTGTGCCAGGATAATTTCACGGGCGCCTCAGACAGGAGCAGGTGTCCTCTCTCCGCCTGCCCCAAATGAACCCCAGCAACCACAAGCCTCCAGAATTCAATTACCGCCACCCTCATGGCCACCACCTCCAAAAGGCTCATCGTGGGCCCCCTGGTGCAAGAGAATAAATCTGCTAGACAACCCAGGTATTCAGGACCAGTGACTGAAAACGCCTGGCCTCAAGGGGTCAGGAAGGGGTCTTTCCATCTCCCTGCCCTTGGGGGGGAGGGGGAGGCGAGCATCCTGACTGTCACCCATGACTGCCTCCAGGTGGCATTTAAGCACATTAACGTTCATGATCCAGAGACACACAAATGAATCTCGGAACTGAGCAGCTCCTGCAGAGATGTCTCCGGACCCCAATTATTTAAAAATTTTAGAATTCCAGGACATTACATAGTATTTTTTTTTACTTTTTTGTGAGATAGACCCTTACAGACATCTCATACTATTCATAATAAGCAATACAAAATAAATTATCTAGCATCTGCCTGTGAGGCAGGCTTGAGTGGTGGTGGGAAAATTTCAAATAATGGTGGTGGGAAAGTGTAATGGTGGTGGGATTGGTGTTGAAATATTGAATGTAACCAATTATTGTGAACTTGATGAAAATTTTTTAAAATTTAAAATTAAAAGAAAAAAAGAAAGGCTTGCAGACATAGTGCAGGGTGCAATATGCCTGCCTGGCACACAACCAGGCCTGGATCAACATGTGTATGGTCTCCTGAGAAGTAATAGGAGTGAACCCTGAGCACTGGCAGGTAGGGTCCACTCCCACCACCCCCAAATAAAATATTTAAGGGGATACTTGAGTCTTGAGTCTGTTAACAGTTTATGCATTAAGGCCTTTCGGGCTGGGAACGTGGCTCAAGTGACAGATAAGCCTCCCACTTTCCTGGGTCTGATCTGCAGCGCCAGAAGACCCCCAGAGTTTGTGAAATGAAACACTGGAAGTGGGTCTAATAACAGCAAGGGGATATCAGCTTTTTTCCTTCTTTTCCTTTCTTTTTCTTTCCTTTCTACCTTCCTTCCTTTTATTATGGTGTGAAGAGTTTGAACCCAAGGCCTTTTGCTACAATCTGGATGAAACCAGAGGGCATTGTGTTAGGAAAATAAGAGGGAAAATAGAGCTGGAGAGGTAGTACAGTAGACAGGTGCCTGGTTTGTACATGGCCAACCCTGATCTGATTCCCCCGGCATGACATATGGTTCCCTGAGCCCTGCCAGGAATCATCCCTGAGTGCAGAGCTGGGAATAATCACAGCCCCGCCCCGAGTGACCCAAAAACCAAAAACTAAAAAGGAGGAGAGGAATAAATGTCAGATGATCTCACTCAGATGATACGTCAAGAAACACAGTAAGGGATCTGACAATGTGGGTGAAACAAAATCTTACGGAATGGAGGTTACCAAACAGGGTATGGGGTTGGATTCACCCTTTCTCATTCCATTGTGTACACACACTTTTTTATTATCCACACTTCTGTCCTGATCCATACTTCGGGAGTTTGACCTGGGTGCAATCCCTGCCTCTACCCACTTACCGCGCGTGATCTGGGCTGTGGCATACAACAGAGTGTGTGATTCCTAGCAAACCGCAACCAAGTGTGTGCACGCACCAACACTAAACACGTGAAACCCCTCGGCACAGCGACCTAAGTGCAGGTGAGCACAACTAAGGTGGGGCCCAGGGCAGCCCAACCTGAAAGTAGTGTCCCCTGAGCAGAACAACAGTAACAAATGGAAGGGGAATTTTACAAAAACAAATGTCTTTTTCCAAGGAATAAGGAAATAACATCCAGAATACCATTTAGAAGCACAGGACTTTAATAAGAAGCTGAAGACAAGAAGTAAATCTTGGAAATCAGAATTCTGATCACTGAAGTTGCACAAACAACAAATGGCTGAAAGTGGTATGGCCAAAGGACTCTCCCACAAACAGAAAGGAAAAAACAAAATCCAGGAAATAAGGAAAAACAAAGTAAAGGTGTAGAAAATGATAGGAGATGTGGCATTTCAGCCCTTGGGAACTGGATACCCAGTTCAATCATACTTCTAGAGGCAGATAAAATGAGCAGAAAAACATTATGTAGGAATGATAGAAAGTAGTAAAATTAATTTTCCCAGGGCTGAGTGATAGCACAGCGGGTAGGGCATTTGCCTTGCACGCGGCCGACCCAGGTTCAATTCTCAGCATCCCACATGGTCTCCTGAGCACCACCAGGAGTTATTCCTGAGTGCAGAGCCAGGAGTTAAACCCTGTGCATCGCCCGGCCGGGTGTGACCCAAAAAGCAAAAAATAAATAAATAAAAATAAAATTAATTTTCCCAGAACTGAAAGATGCAAGTATCCAGATAAAAAGGGTGCATCACATACTCAGCACAATGAAACTTCTAAGAAAGATACACAACAGGCACATTCCCTCTCACTCCGGCATATCACAGAAAAAAGATTGAAAGAGCCTCACAGTCGGAAGAGGCAGGTTCTGAATATACACTAGAGAACTGGAGAATCAGGGTTGAAACAATGGTAATCTCATTGCATTAGTGCTCTCACTTGTAACATAGGATGTATTTCTGGTATTAACATCCTGGCAACCTTTTTTCTCCTCTGAGAAAGCCAGCAAAGCAACAAGGGAAAAATAGAAACAAAGATTTTCAAAATCACTGCCCTGTTTTTCTGCCAAATAGGTGATGAAACAAAAATCTGCTTAATCCTAAAGAAAAGCAACCATTTATTTATTTACGTATTTATTTATGGGCTGGAGCAATAGCATAGCAGGTAAGGTTTTTGCCTTGCACACAGCTGACCCGGGTTCGATTCCTCCATCCCTTTCAAAGAGCCCAGCAAGCTACTGAGAGTATCCCACCCACACGGCAGAGGCTGGAAGGCTACCCGTGGCGTATTCGATATGCCAAAAACGGTAACAACAAGTCTCACAATGGAGACGCTACTGGTGCCTGCTCGAGCAAACCAATGAGCAACAGGATGACAGTGACAGTGACAGTGATTTATTTATATTTTGGTTTGTTGTGGACCACACCCCAGCAGTGCTTATGAAAGCCATTATGTGGTACTGGTTTCAAACCAAGACTGGGCTGGAGCAATAGCACGGTGGGTAGGGCGTTTGCCTTACATGTGGCCAACCCAGGCTTGAACCCCAGCATCCTTATGGTCCCCCAAGCACCACCAGGGATAATTCCTGAGTGCAAAGCCAGGAGTAACCCCTGTGTATTGCCAGGTGCTACCCACAAAGAGAAAAAAAAACTCAAACCAAGACTGGCTGCATACTAGGCAAGTACTTTAACCCCTATATTATTTCTTTGGCCCAAGATAATCAAGTAACATTAAGATGACAATGCTAGAATGTCAAGATATCTTCAGGGTGGTACACTGCAGAGTATATATTTTAATAGCACATGCTATTAGACTGGAGTACATTGTTGGCACTCAGAGGCCTGGGCTCTTTACACATACACACACCACCTCTAGTACCAGCAAGTAGCAGTACACACACACACACACACACACACACACACACACACACCCTCTAGTACCAAAGGAGAAGGTGAAACAAAAATACAAACTCTGTCCCAGGTCAATCTAACAACTTTGAGGCAAGGTGTTTTAGCCTAGGTTGGGGTGTGTGTGTGTGTGTGTGTGTGTGTGTGTGTGTGAGGCAAGGTGTTTTAGCCTAGGTTGGGGTGTGTGTGTGTGTGTGTGTGTGTGTGTGTGTGTGTGTGTGTGTGTGTGTGTGTACATTTGAGCTGCTTGGACCCAGCAGTGCTAGGGGCCTGTACCACCAATTGGGGGACCACACCCTGCAGTGCTCAGGGATCACTCCTGGCAGGTTTTGGGGAACATACGGGATGAAAGGGATTGAACCTGGGTTTTTCTACTGTGTGCAAGACAAGCGCCCCGCCCGCTGTACCACTGCCTTGGTTTTCAGGATGGAATGCCAAAAGCAAAGGGAGTGAGACTGTCTACAACCGATCTTTGAAAGATCCAAAACGTACTTTGTGATGGGTTCCTCTGCAAGTTCTGGAATTGTCCTCTATTTACTGCTGCTGGGGGAAGGATCTGGGCTGTAGGCTAGAGCCAGAAATCTTCCGCATTCAGTCTGGGCTACAAAACCAGAGGGAGCTGTGTTACAAAAAAAAAAAAAAAATTCGAAAAGGAGCCATTTGAGCCCAGATTAGTGGTCTCTGTGAAAGGGTCTTTGAAAAGGTGTGAAGCATGGTTGCTCCCAGCTCCATGACCTCACTTGAATAACAGCTGGTTTAAGAAAAGAAAAATCTCGTGAAAGCACAGCATCAGTTCACTAGGTTTTAAAAATAAAAATTTAAAAAGCTACAAAACTGACAATTAAAAAAAAATTCAGAAGAAAAATCTGAACACACGGATCACATGTTCCGCCACAATCTAAAAATCTTGACCTACTAGGTGCACATAGGAAGATAATCCAACACATGTGCAGGAAACCATACCTTGGCAAGTTTTACCTGAGGAGTCTGGCTGCACTACTGTCATCTTGAGAATGTCCTTTTTCCTTCAGAGAACACAAAACTATTCATCCATGTCTATGTTTCAATTAGAAACATAGCTTCATTAGAACTCTTTATTCCACTTCAATTTATTTCCTGAAACTCGATTTGAGGTAGGAATATAACAAATTTACTGCATGTATCCATTTTATTTGGGGGTGGGGGAAAAAAGCCTTTTTCCAAAAATAACCTACCACATGCTTGACTAGAAATTCTCTTGTCTGATGCATTACTGTTATTTTTGTGTGGCATCTACATGCAGTTTCTTCCTGCTCCATCCCAAGAACCTAGTGAAGTCTAGATGTCTCACAGCCTGGTTCTGTGGTGTGTTCTGGCCCTATGGCTAGGGAAGTGACAGATTCTCCAACAAAACCCAATTGTAAGTTTGGAAATGAAGATGCTCCATTTCAGGCACCTGTATTATCTATGAAAAGCAAAATTTTGAAAATAGGTATTATTTTAAAAATATCTGAAGTTTTTTTATCTGCTACAATTTTTCAATTAAAAATATAAACTGTCAATAAACCATAAATCATAGGGTAATTTAAAGACTATATAATCTACTTAGAGAATTATATAGCACAGAAAAATAACTCTAATTTGCATCACCTGATTCAAAAATTTATTATGAATGCTTCAAACACAAAGTAAAAAGCCTTTCCTCTGCCACAAACATATACACTTCATTATCTCTTAAAATATTGAATTCCCATTTGACCCAGCAATACCACTGCTGGGAATATATCCCAGAGAGGCAAAAAAGTACAATCGAAACAACATCTGCACATGTATGTTCATCGCAGCACTGTTTACAATAGCCAGAATCTGGAAAAAACCCGAATGCCCCAAATCGGATGATTGGTTGAGGAAACTTTGGTACATCTATACAATGGAATACTATGCAGCTGTTAGAAAAAAGGAAGTCAAGAATTTTGTAGTTAAGTGGATGGGCACGAAAAGTTTCATGCTGAGTGAAATGAGTCAGAAAGAGAGAGACAGACATAGAAAGACTGCACTCATCTATGGTATTTAGAATATCAGAGTGGGAGACTAATACCCAAGAACTGTAGAAATAAGTACCAGGAGGTTGACCCCATGGCTTCGAGGCTGGCCTCATGTTCCGGGGAAAGGGCAACTCAGAGAAGCGATCACCAACTACATTGTAGTCGAAGGCCATGTGGGGGAAGGGAGTTGCGGGCTGAATGAGGGCTAGAGACTGAGCACAGCGGCCACTCAACACCTTTATTGCAAACCACAACAGCTAATTAGAGAGAGAGAACAGAAGGGAATGCCCTGCCACAGTGGCAGGGTGGGTTGGGGGGGAGATGGGATTGGGGAGGGTGGGAGGGACGCTGGGTTTACGGGTGGTGGAGAATGGGCAGTGGTGAAGGAATGGGTTCCCGAACTTTGTATGAGGGAAGTATAAGCACAAAAGTGTATAAATCTGTAACTGTACCCTCACGGTGATTCTCTAATTAAAAATAAATTAATTAAAAAAAAAATTGCTAACAGGGGCTGGAGCAATAGCACAGCGGGTAGGGCGTTTGCCTTGCACGCAGCCAACTCAGGTTCGATTCCCAGCATCCCATATGGTCCCCTGAGCACCGCCAGGAGTAATTCCTGAGTGCAGAGTCAGGAGTAAAACCCCTGTGCATCACCAGGTGTGACCCAAAAAGCAACAAAATAAAATAAAATAAAATAAATTTAAAAATTGCTAACAATTCTGCCTTTTATTCTACATATAACATTTACTGATCCCCTTCTAAATGTCTAAAAAGTTCCCATTTGCCTTAATTTAAAACTTAAAAATGGAAAAATCAAACAAAAACAAAAAAACTAGATCAATGACAGATATTACCATGAAGTTGACCAAGTTTATTTGCATGGATACTCGCCCCCCCCACACACACACACAAAAAGGCACTGGCAGTATATTAACATGTTTCTAAGTTCTTAAAAAAAGTAGGTATTTTAGTAATAATCAGTTAAGATGATCATCTCTTTTAACTAACCTTCATTTCTATTTTCCCTCTTACAACATGAAATGACTATGGGATTTTCTGAGAATCTGTTAAGGATTGACTGGGATATATTATTGTACTTTACAATCTTTTCCATGTATAGTTAAGAGTTTGCCGAACATTTTCATTTAGAATGCCTTTTAGAAGTACTCTGAATAAGCTCAAAGAATATATGAGCACTTATTCCATATATTCAGGATAATAAACAGTACATTTTGTTAAAAAAAATACCTACATATTATAGCCCAGATATCAAAGGTACTATCAATTTTGACAATAATCCCCCAAATTGCAAGTCATTAGTAATAAGAGTTCAAAATTTTAGGTATTAGCAATAGTTAAAAACTTGAAAGACACCTTTGAAAACTACTCAAAATAAAAAGCAAATTTCAAAATACCAAGTTCAGAAGATACTCTAAATTACTTTCTTATAGCTCTGAAAAAAAAGAATATTACAAAGCAAATAAATGAAGAGAGCTTCAACAGATATGCTTCTCTCTCTCTCTTGTCTTTTATTGGAGGGTGGCGTGTCACACCCATTGGTGCTCAGGCCTTTCTGCTGGCTTTGTGCTCAGGGATCATTTGTGGGGAGCATAGGGGACAATATGAAATACTGGGGATCAAACCGGGGTCGGCCACATGCAAGGAAAAGCACTCTACCCACTGAGCTGGCACTCTAGTCCCAGATACAGTTTTCTTAATTAAAATCTTATCTAATTTACCTAAGTATGCAATCACTGTATCACTGTATCACTGTCCTCCCGTTGTTCATAATTTGCTCGAGCGGGCACCAGTAACATCTCCATTGTGAGACTTGCGGTTACTGTTTTTTGCATATCGAATGCACCATGGGGAGCTTGCCAGGCTCTGCCGTGCGGGTGGGATACTCTTGGTAGCTTGCCGGGCTCTCCGAGAGGGGCGGAGGAATCAAACCCGGGTCGGCCGCGTGCAAGGCAAATGCCCTACCTGCTGTGCTATCGCTCCAACGTGAACAAAGCTCGGGTGGCCAAAATCCCAAGAAGAAAACACGTAACTATCGAGTGGAGTTTCACAGACACAGCAGTTTCCCTCTACGTATGTCCTAAAGACACACCTGCACATGTTCATTTCTGAAGTCCTTTATCCCCAGACTGCTCGAAAGGATTAGCCCCAGCCTTGGAGCCATCACGGAGGGCCGAGTGCCTGCCTTTAAAAGCCCAAGGCCGTGAATCCCCACCGCCAGCGTCCCCCAGACGTGGCACACGACCCTGGTAACTCCGCCGTCTGAGCCAGCAATTTCTGGCCATACTGGAACCGGGATCAAACGCCCCGGCTGGGAACTGTGACCTCTGCCGAGCCGCGGCCAACACCCCAGGCAACTTCACAACCATCCAAGTGCAAACGTGGTGAGCAGAGCAAGCCCCACTGCGTGGTGTGTGTGGGACTCCTGTGTCACTGCAACAGCAGTGATGGTTGAAGGGAGGTGGGGAGGTCACTGGAAACAAAGTACCGGGAATTACAGGTAACCACCAGGACATCCATGGTGACCGTGAGCATCTGACATACCGCTACTTCAAACTCATGTTTGAAGTTTAAAACACTGGAATGTAGAGGCGGGAGCCACAGGACTGCGAGCAGGTGCTGGCCTTGCACACGGCCAACGCAGGTTTGATCCCTGGCATCACATATGGTCCCCCAAGCACCACTAGGAGTGAGCCCTGAGCACTGCTGGGTATGGCCCCCAACAAAACAAGAAACACAGGAACAAGAATAAATGTGGAAAAAAAAATAGCATACAGTCAAGATATTCTGGATAAACTAGGTACCATCAAGTTCATTTCACCTTTTTTAACCTTATTATTGAAAAGTTCAAATTTAAAAAAAAAAAAAGAAGAAGAAGAAGAAGAAAAGAGTGTTTGCCTTGCACGTGGCAGACCAGGGTTTGATCCTTGGAATCCAGTAAGGTCTCCGAGAACCATCAGCAGTAACTGCAGAGTGCAAAGCAAGGAATAACCCCTAAGCCCTGCCCATGTGGGCCCCAAACAAAAACTGAAACAAAAGGTTCAAAGCGACCTTTTGCGGGCCCTGTACTTCTAGTGTTGGTTCAGATCACTGAAAAAAAAAGAATCAAGAAATTTGGGAATGGGGAGATAAAATACAGTATCTCTCCACAATGGAAGACAAGCCAAGTATAAAGAGGAAATGAGCCAAGTTCTTTTACAGACCCACGTGAAATACGCATCCTCACGTACGTCCAGGACACACGCCCAGAGAAAGCCCCGCTGCCATGTATCAGGCAAGAGACAAGTTTGCTCGTGTCACCTAGAGAACACCCGTGATCTATGCCTACGCCGGTGTCCCTGAATGCCAGTGACCTACATACGTACATTAGGATGCAAGAACTGGTCGTATCAGTTGCGTGTGGACAAAGACTTGGCTACACATCTGTGTAGTATGCAATAAGTAATGGAAAAGAGGGAATCCGTTACAGGTCAGCAGGGGATCACAGCCATTGCACAAGCTTCCTACCCCCAAACATTCCAATAGCACCACTGGCAATAATCTATTAGTTTCTATAAGAAAGAAAGTAAAAATATACCCAGTTCAAGTGATGTTCTGCTATCGGGGCTGCTGTTTGATCTTACGGAGGGATAAAAAGTAAAACTACTGGTGTTAAAAATATTTTTATTTTCATTCAACAGACACAATTCAAAAAACTGAAGCTGGGACCAAAGAGATAGTAGAGGGGGTAGATGGCTTATGATGCACACAACCAGCCCGGTTCAATTTCTGACACTGTACATGGTCTTCTAAGCACCTTCAGGAATAATCCCTGACCACAGAGATGAGTAAATCCTGAGAACCACTGGGATAGACCCAACTTTAAAAAAATAAATAAAAGTGGAAGCTAATAACAGCAGCAGGAACTCGAAAATATTCCACTGCAATGGGGGAAAAAAAACAAAACAAAACAAACTCCTAATTCACGCTTCAGCAATAACAAAAATTTCAGTTCTATACAATCCTACTTTATGGTCTGTAGTTTTTACAAAACTCACACATACCTGATTTCATCCTCACAACAACCCGTGAGGTAAGTGCCTACTTAATTGATCCAAAGCCACAAGATTGGTAAGGAGTTATGCCAAGACTAGATTCTAAGTGCTTTGGTTCCACAGTCAAGTCTTAATCCCCCACATGACAGAACAGAGAAGCTTCCTGGCACCCTGAGAAAGTGCCAAGAGTTCTCCAATCCATCGAGAGTCCATTAATAAAAATTTGGGCTAAAACAAAGGACATAATTGTCACAAAGGAGTCTCCTATTGTGGTTTTGAGATCAATGGAAATATTCACCTAAGGGTCACACTCACAACCAATAAATCACAGTCAAGAGAAATAAGTCCAAACTGGGGGCGGGAGGGGGTGGATAGGGGTTAAAATGACTAAACTAATATTTCAACAATATGCCATTCCCTGCATTGTTTCCTAAAACTTCTCCATGTATCCTTTATCTTCCAAAATATGTCCAAAACCATGTGACATATTTTTATAGTCACATGGTTCTGGAAGGAAAAGCTCCAATTCTACAGAGTACCTACAGGTAGGCAGGAAAAGAGAAGGTCACAAGGAGACATAAAGCTTGAGTTTTCATTACATTTTCCATTTATCAGACACTACCTTCAAGGTTTAGAAGAAACTTATGTCATCATTTCACATCCTCATTAGTAATAGAAAAACAAAACTCATAGAGACAGATGCTCTTGGCAAAGGACTCCTTGAACTACCTGTTACAACCAATTCCAAGAGAAAAAAAAAAGGCCGTTATCTAAAGCACTACAGTTTCTAAACATACAGCTTCCATCACTAACACACCGATGCTGGTGCTGAACACAGGAGGCTAATACTGCATGCCCCACTCACTGACTGTACCACCAAATATGGACAAAACTGCCACAGGGTTAATTTACTTACCAGTGACTCTTAAATTTTAAGTTATATTTATGGAAAGTAAGCCTTAATTTTGAGTCATAATTATTAAGCGGCAATTTTTGTTTGTAGTAATTATTTGTTTTCATGCAATCTTTTGAAACATTCCAAACACAGGGCTGGCTGACCCTCACAGAGGCGGCAAAACGTCTTTACTCTCTTAGCTTTTTTCAGGGCAACATTTCTACCTTCTCTTTCAGATAAAGTTTTATAACATCCCCTACATCGTTTTCGAGATGTTCTTGCAGATTCAGTGTATGAGTCAAGAAAATGGGTAACTTCTTTTCGTGGTATTTTCTCTCCAGTAGCCATTTCTTCCGTATGGTGACTATCGATCAGGAGCTGATCAATAATTCTTTCTCTAAATTTTAAAATACTAATCTGCTTATTACCCCATCTTTTATGTATGTACCATGCATTTACGAGCAAAGTCCCGCATATTAACTGTATCACAACCTTCCTGTACCATTTAATGGTTTTTCGTAAACAATTATAGTACGATGCCATTTGATCTGATATGTCAACACCTTTCTTCGCAATATTATAATAAAAAACAGCACCGGGCTTTAACTTCCCATTTTTCCCTTCAATAATGGTGCACATATGATTCTTTGAAGTAGTTAGCATACTAACCGGCCTTTTATCAGTCCATTTTAAAAATCTGACCCCACTACGATTTTCAAAACTCATAATGTCACCCCGTTTTTGTTTTCGCTTTGCTTCTCGTGGTAAAAACTTTTTATTTACTTTTACTGTACCACAAATATATGTTTTTTTCTGCAAAAGTTCTTCAGCCAAAGGGACACTTGTGTAATAGCTGTCTGTGAACACTATACGCTCCTCAAACAACAAGCCACCCATCAGCTTCATCACAACATCACGCGCGTGTGTTTTCTCCATTATTGTTGCATCATTTCCAGAATAAATATCAAGATTGTAGGTGTAGCCGCCAGGCAAACACAGCTTATATAATTTTATTCCATATTTATGTGTCTTGCCTGGAATGTATTGGCGAAAACCCAGAAGCCCTTTCCATGGAACCATACTTTTATCTATTACGATGTTTTCGCCAGGTTCAACGGCATTTTGAAATGTAGCAACAATGGCTTCTACAATGCTCCGAATTTTGTTTAGCCGATCTTCAGTTCTAGCTGTGGTATTGTCAGAAAAATGTAAATACTTAAGAATGGCCAAAAAACGTTCACACTTCATGGCATTTTTTATGCGTGTGTTCATATACATTTCCTTTGTGGACCAGTATAACCTAATTTCTGGTACTTGTGTTACACCCATAATAAGCAATATGCCAAAAAAAGTGTTCATTTCTCCCATTGTAACAGGCTTCCACGACTGCTGTTGTTTTTTGCTATTAGATGCAGAATTATTTTCGCATTGTACAGCATATTTGTTGGTTTCTTCAATGATCATTTGCAGTATATCATTTGTCAAGAATAATTTATACAATGAGAAAGGGTCATTTTTATCAATGTTTTCTACCAAAAACTTCTCTTTTCGTGAATATTCATGTACCACTGTACCTCTTCCTCCTATTTGCTGCCATTCTTCATCATGATCACCTCCTGAATCAGAGTCTACACATTCTTCCTCCGTGGTATATTCATAAGAGTCATTATCTAATGGTTCAACTTCCTCGCAATCAGATGTATTAATAAGATTCTTGTCTGAAGAGGATGAGAGTATTACTGGTCTTAATTTTTTTTCCCGGCTTGCATTTATAGATTCATTAGATGAATCGTCTATTTCCATATCGATGTTATCTATATTCTAATGGGTAAAAATTTAAAAAAATTAAAAATTCTAAGGGCTTTTATACATTTACTTGCTACTCAATATGGCAATTATTATTATAATTACAATATAGTACAATGTTATATACTATTATACTATATTATAAATTAAAATATGAAAAGCTAATTCAATCACTAAGTCAGTAATTAGCAGCGGACGTAGCAACAGAAATGGTTATTGCTGCCAAAACTGTGTATTACGCTTTAGTTCTGCGCCATCTGAAAAAGTGGAGCACTATTAATGAAGCCATCAGATGGTGAGAAAACAAACTGAAGTGCCGACATCATGTAAATTTGATAATTCTCTTTAGAGACTGTCTCTTAAATAACAAAGGTGAAGAATTGCAAATCAAAAATGATGTACTTACATCACTGTGAGAGGTGCTTGGTTCTTCATCACTGCTGACCAGATCAGTGTACTCAAGTACAGGTCTTAAAGTTCCCTCCTATAAAAGAATTAAGCAATTTAACAAAGCTGGGAGCAGTAATGCAAACGCTACTATTTTATTTATCTCTGTTTCTAGGTCACACCCAGCTGTGCTCAGGGCACAGAAACTTCTGCTTCTGTGCTCAGGGTTATCTCCTGGGGATTACGGGAGATCATAGATGGTTCCAGGGATCCAACCCAGGTACCAGCTAGCAAGACAAGTACCTTACCTGCTATACTATTGAGAGCTGGTTCTCTCCAACTCCCAAGCTAAACCAAAACCAACTTTTTACGGCAAAACATTAGCAAGAATTTCTCAAAATAGATTTTTTGAGTGGCAGAACTAGATAATAAGAAAAATTGTAGGGGAAAATACTGGAGTAAATCTTCACTTAACATTGAAGACAAGTTACTTTAAGTGAAATGACATATAACATGTCATATATAACATAAAACATATTTTATTCAAAAGAAACAATATTTAAAGAAATATTATTTAAGAATAGCAGATGAAAACAAAATTACATACTAAAAGGAAGAGCTTAAACATCCCATGGACTGTATTTAGGGCAAAACACATGGACTGTCTTTGGGGAAAGGAAAATTAATGCGGGAATATAGATTCAAGGGCATAGGTGTTATGATCCAATGCTTTTCAGATGGTATTGTTTCACCTGGCTCTTAGATATCCAAGCTCAAAACAAGACCAGGGAAATGTACAGGGATTAAGGTGCTTCCCCCATGCTTACTGCCAAAAACAAGCCCAGAGTTCTTTGACAACTGGCTTTCCCTCTCAGCCTAGATCCAAGCGTCATACCCAAACAATTCCTGTCCTGCTGTTTTCCTGTTCATATGAATTTAAAATTCAGAGTAGGCCTTGAGAAACAGGCTTAAAAACCTTTATTTGCTTCTACAAAGTTAATCAATAAGAATAAGAAAATAACACTATGAGATCTATGCTTCAAGATGATAGATCACATAGGAAAATATAGAGAGTAGGGAAAGCAAGGTAATCAGCTCAGGTACATAAAAATACAGAATAATGCTGTTGGAAAAGAATAATGTTGTAGTGGAGCCATCGACAAGAGATGACACATATAAAGAGACAGGTAAAAGAGAATATTGAAAGAAACAGTATGGGGGTAGATATAGTGCAGCAGATATGGCTACTTGACTTATAAGTGGCTGCCCCAGGATTAATCACCCCAGATGGTCCCCTGAGCATTGCCAGGAGTGACGAAAGTGCTCTGTGTATTTCCTGAGCAGAGCCAGGAAGGAGTAAATCCTGAGTGCCACCAAGTGTGGCCCCCACAAATAAAAGAAATTTAAGAGATTAAAATTTTAAAAACATTATCAAGTAGTTAAAGTGGTCTTTAAGGTTTTAGGCTTGGGTAAATAGAATAGTGATACCAATGGTTATGAAACTGAGAGCCCATGTTCTCTTTTGAATACAATGGTTTGATAATCTTGTGGCACATAAAGGTTATCTGTCAGACAGATAGAAATGCAGACCTGGAATCTGGATGTATTAAAGTAACTAGAATTGGGCTGGAGCAATAGTACAATGGGTAGGGCATTTGCCCTGCACTCAAATTCAATCCTTGGCATCCCATATGGTTCCCCAAGCACCGCCAGGAGTAATTCCTGAATGCATAGCCAGGAGTAACCCCTGAGCATCACTGGTGTAACCCAAAAGGAAAAAAAAAAGTAACTAGAATTAAATTCGGGAGTTGTGGGACCAGAGTGATAATACATGGTAGGGCAGTTGCCCAGCACGCAGTCAACCTGGGTTCAATCTCCAGCATCCCCTACAGTCTCCTGAGCACTGACAGGAGTGATCCCTGAGCACAGAGCCAGGAGTAAGCCCTGAACACCACCTGCTGTGGCCAAAAAACAAACAACAACAAAAGATTTGGGAGTTGTTCTACTAGCTTATTGAAATGGTGAAACAATATAAAGGAAAAAACAGAAAAGAATATTCAAGAAGCTCTAAAGAAATGTTATGAGGTCAGAATAAAATCAGGGCAAGAAGTATAGCTCTCCTAGCACTATTCTCCTATTAGCTTTTATTGGTTAACTTTGTCTATAGAATAAAATTAAGGTTTTTAAATCTATCACCCAAGGCTTACTCAAACAATTCTAACGGTTAAAAACCTCAAAGAAAAGTGCTAAATAGCCAAAAAATAAGGGTAAGAAAATGTAACTCAAACTAGCAACAGGATTTCTAAGTACCTTTTGAGGAAGATACTGTCAAGAAAGTATTGCGCAGAGAAGACATCCCTTAAAAAAAAAAAAAGCTACGTGAAAAGTCTTTAGTGATGAGCAAAGATTTTCTGGTGCCAGAATCAAACCCGTATTTCAAGAAAAAAAATGCATGCACTTGATCACCGAGTCACATCCTCAGCCTCAACAAAATATTGTTCTTTAAAAAACAGTATGGAGGGGCCAGAGCGATAGTACAGCAGGTACGGCGTCTTGCCTAGCACGTGGTCACCCCGGGTTTGATCCCTGGCATTCCACCTGGTTCCGCAAGCACTACTAGGAGTGATTCCTGAGAGCAGAGCCAGAAGTCATCCCTGAGCACTGCCAGGTGTGACCCAAAAAGCAAAAAAAATTAAAAATTTTTTAAAATAGTATGCTTAAAAGGGAATACAGAAGAATATGGCCATGGAAAAGATTACTTAGGATGGAAAAAGACTTAACTAACCACCTAGCAAAGTAAACTAAAATACTCAGTGCAAAATCTAAAGTAAAAAAGCCCTGAGTCAGGAGACAAAAGCGAAGACCTGGTTAAAAAGTGAAGACTTGGTTAGCCAGGTCTGCATGCTGAGAAGAGGCAACCTGTCTCAAACACAGCTGACTTCTGCCTAAGCAAGAAACTGCTATTCCCTGAAGGGAATGATCTAGTCACTAAGCTAAAACCAAAAAATGAACCGTCTAAATGTCTAAAACCAAACAAACGAAAGAATAAAACTTCTGAGTAGGGTGTCTTGCAATAGGATTTTTGCCTAAGCTGTATAAATAGAAGGAAATGAGGGGGAAATATTCCACAGCTAAGAACAAAGCAGATGAATTACCTACTTTGACACTAAAACCTATCCCTTTTAAGATAGTCAAAACCAGGGCTGGAGTGATAGCACAGTGGGTAGGGTGTTTGCCTTGCACGCGACCGACCTGGGTTCGATCCCCAGCATCCCATATGGTCCCCCAAGCACCACCAGGAGTAATTCCTGAGTGCAAAAGCCAGGAGTAACCCCTGAGCATAGTCAGGGATGACCCCCCCCCCAAAAAAAAAAATTGTCAAAACCATTACCCACAAAACAGAGATTAAAAATAAGCCTTAACCTCTATACTATCTCTCTGGCCCCTCAATTGTTCCTATACTGTTTCGCTTGTACCTGTGCTCTTGCCCCTGAATTATTTTTCCTTGGGAGTATTAGAATTCTTCAATTTTGTTATTGGCACAGACCCCTCTGAACATTAGAACGTTGGTTCTACTTCAGAGGTTCCCAAATGTATCTGGCCTACTGCTCTCTTAAGTGAACAAATACAAAGAGCTCTCCTCCCCTAATACACTAACCACTCACCCTGGATCCTGTAGGTTTTAGGAATCACTGTTCTAGATGACAGAAAATATCTTGCAATTAAAGAACTGCATAGAGTTACACTTTTAAAGGACATAAGCAGCTACAAAGATTTTTTTTCCTGGGTATTTGTATTCTGAACATTCCTTAGGGCGTTATTTTTCTTATCATTTGAGTTATTGAGAATTGTGACAACAGAGCTTTTTCTTATTGAAGAATTTTTACCAGAGAAACTTAAAACAAGCACTAATTTATACATAGTAGCTACCTCAGAATTAATATTGCCCATACAGCCAAATATTTTAAAAAACAGGTATAGCCTTACTTGGTTTTTAAAAATTAGAATGTACGACTGAGAATTTAACTCAGTGGTAGAGCTCTTGCACGGAATATGATCCCTGGTGACACCAAATAAACACTGTCTAGAAACTCGGTATCTCACCTTACAGAATATTCAAAGAATTAGATGAAATAATATGTATGAAGAGGCTAGTACAGTGTCTGCACAGGGATCATGAGAACTGCAGGAAATAGATACTAAAATATTTTTATTCCATTAAGATCATTATGGTGAAAGTTTTTTTTATCTGCTGTGAGAGGCAGTTAAAATGTATTTGTAAGTCATCTTTTCCTTTAGAATGTATTCTTAGGTCACACCTATCAATGTTCAGAGGTTTATCTGGGCTCTGCACTCAAGAATCACTTGTGTAGGCGCTCAAGGGACCGTATTGGATGCCAGGAATGGAACAAGGATTGGCTGCTTTGCAAGCTGAGTGCCCCTATTGGCTGTTATCGCTCTGACCCTAAGATACTTCTCTTACTCACTTCTTTCTTGTCATCTCCCCTGTCCACCTTGTCACTTATTCCAAATATTATGGAGCCAATGAACAAATTTTAAATAGCTCTAATTTTTTCTCACTTGGGGATTTCCTCTTAAATTTTTTTAGAATTTCTCATCATATATTTTTGTTTTGGAGCCACACCCAGCAGCACTCAGGAATTACTCCTAGTGGTGCTCAGGGGACCCCATGAGATACTGTAGATGGAACCAGGGTCAGCCTTGTGCAAGGGAACTGCCCTACATGCTGTACTGTGTCACCCACACCCCCAGCCCCCAAGCACACACACTTTCTAAAATGAAAGGGCTCAATTTTGCACCTCTATGGAAGGAAAGGGTTTTGTATTTGGGTTTTGTATTTTGTGAACCACAGGAAAGACTGCATGCCCCATATGGATTACAGATGGGAAAATGATGGGAAATAAAAGCAAATCAAGAAATCAATACCAGAGTAAATCAACCACTGTTTAATAAGGCAAAGAAATGTTAAGCAGAGAACTTTTTATTGTCTTTATTGGATAAACATTACTTGAGACATAAAACTAAAGACTGTTACAAAGGAAGACATTTCTGAATGTATTTTGAAAAAAATTAAAGGTAGTGTCAAGTTTTGGCATTTAAAAAAAGCAAAAAGCGCTGTTTTTAGCAGGTCATTTCTAGTACTATAAGTTTTCTTTTTTTGGTGACACCCAGTGGTGCTTGACTGACTTCAGGAGCTGCACCTGATCAGGGATCTCTCCCGGTGGGCTCAAGGGACCAAATGGGGTGCCGGGGACCAAACTAGGGTTGGCCACCTGTAAGGCAAGTGCCCTACCCACTGTAGTATCACTTTGGTCCCTATAAATAGATTTGAAAATATGTACTTCATTCACTTTACATCTGGAAGTATCAATGCTTTTACTCCAAAACAATATTAAAATTTTGGTTTTTTGGGTCATGCCTGGCGGTGCTCCATGATCACTCCTAGTGGGGCTTGGGGGACTATATGTGGTACCAGGAACAGATGCAATCAAGTGCCTTCAGTGCTGTACTATTGCTCCGGCCCCTATTCAAATTCTTCTCAAATAACAGGCCACAGCCTGCTGTGGCTGAGGACGAAGAGATAGGGGATCAAGCAATTCAATACCTAGAATTGAACTTGAGGTCTGCATGAGCTCTACCACTTGAGCCATATCCCGATCCTTGGAACTACTACCTTTGAAATTGTATTTGGAAACAACATAAATATAACTAAGAGGGATAGACTAAAGATTCTGTGTCAAATTGGGTACAAAGATTAGTATTTTATTCTGATCAAAATATATGAGCAATGGCTTAAAATTAAAATATTAACAGTATCTTAAAACTTAAATGTCAGTAATTTATACGTCACAAGCTATACTCAACTCTTCATTTTATAGAGGACCAAAAGGTTTTCTTTCAAGTCTTATCTTTGTAGATTCCATCTGCAGTTCTCAAAGCAAAGGCCCACCGTTCATAAAGAACTGTCACTGTTATTTTCACATGCACAGATTTTCAAGAAAATCTTCTCCATTCACAAATACACCATATTCCTGGAAGAACCTGAAAAGTATGTCCTAAAGAGTCACAGAATCATGTTATTCATTATGCTTCCTTCCACAGAGAAAGAGGACAGTATACAATTCCTCTACTCTTCCATCCCAGAACGCGTCGAAGCTCAAATGAAAAGGGAAAGGTCCATACACATTGGCCAGTAAGGTTAAGGAAATGGAACTCCTCAACTAGCCCACTAAACCACAATATAACACTCGATTATTACAAAGGGTTCCAAGGCTAGGGCAGCTGAATAAAGAGAGTTTAATGAATAAGTAGAGTTTATTATTGGACAAACAAGAATGAACACACACAAGAGTGTACTCCGTTAAATATATATGTTAAGTATATAGAAACATATTAATATAAATATAATTTATATAAACAATATAATACCATATATATTAGGTATTCAACTAGAGCTAAAAGAAGAAAAATCAAAAATAGATTCCCTAACCAAGTTACTCCCTACCACTTAAGGCAGCAAAACAATTTTGAACGAAAATCCCCAATTACTGATGCACCCGTTTTCACTCCTAACCCAACTGCTAACAAAGCATGGATTACAGATGGTTCTGCACTGAAATTCTAACTCGGTCCAGAACCAGGCCGGCTCCAAAGGGCACAGACCCCAACACAGCAGTTCCCGGTGCAGTGATGCTCAGGAGGATGCTCCCAGCACCAGGGCCGCGTTGAGGGGAGGGGGAGGCAGGCCCAGGCTCCCCCGCACGGGCGCTCTCCCTGCACGGACCCCGGCCGCGCCGCTACTTACACTCACAAACTGGATGTCATCTTCGGCGTCCTCCGCCGTCGGCGTCGCCGAGGTCCCCGGCCCGGCCGCAGGGGCGGATTCCATCACCTACGAGAGAAGCCACGGCGGCTCGTCGGGGGCCCGCGGCGCCGCGCACCGCCGCGCGCGCCCCCGACGCGCCCCTCTGCGGGGCCGGGGCCTGCCCGCCGGGACCCCCCCGCTCCCCGCCCGGGCCCACCGCGCAGGGCCGAAGCGGCCCTGGTGGCCAAGGCGCGGGGCTCGGCGCTCACCTCCGACCCAGGCTCGCCCATTTCTCCGACGGCCTAACTGACAGCGCCGCGGCTCCCGCTCCCGCTGCTGCTGCTCCCGCCGCCGCCGCCGCCGCCGCCACGACTTCCTTCCCGCCCCGCAGCGCCTCGCCGAGCCGTGACCCGCCCCTGCGCGAGCGCCGACGCCGCCGACGCAATCAGCGGGAGGAGGTGGGCAGCCGCTTCCCAGGGCGGAGCGGCCCCGCACGCCCGCGGGTCCCCGCGCCCGGCCGCACGCGCCCGCCGCGAGGCACGCCGGGACTTGGAGTCCGCGCGGCTCCCGGGCCGCCCCCGCGCCGCGGCCGAGGAGCCGGGGAAGGGTGTCGGGGCTCTGGGCATGCGCCCTCCGCGCCGCTGGGGAGCGGGGCTCTTCTAGAGAGGGGCGGGGATGAGGGTGCTGGGCTTTGGAGGTGCATTGGGTACTGGTGGAGAAAGCGAGGCTCACTGGTTTCGGTTCCAGCCTGGGGTGAGAGAGAGAAATGTTTGTGTTCCTGTCATTTCCCCCGCTGGCGGGCTGGAAGGTGCTTTACCTGAATTCTCAGATGAAGGAAGACATGTCCTGAGAGGTACTGATTGGCCTCTCCCTCAGCTTCCCCGGTCCACAGTCTTTATTAATGGTGTCCGAGGACCAAAGCCCCACTCTTAAGATTGAGTTGAAGAAAACGAGCCATACCAACCAGAATGTCAGGGTTGGAAAGAAGGAGACCCCCATTTCAGGGTGATTCAGTTTAAAAAAAAATTATTTTTCTAAAGACAAGAAAAAAGAGATCCCAAGTGTACATATCACTCAGTCCTAGATTAGGGTATTAAAATGTACTGGGAGGGTAGGGGTGTGGGTCGGGTGGCACATTTCAGCACCTAATTCCTGGCTCTGCACTCGGGATTACTCCTGTAGAGTTTGGGGGTGGGGGGTGGGGAAGGTTTGGATCGTATCTGGTGCTGGATCAAATCCTGGTTGACCAAGTCCAAGAAGAGCTACCTAACAGCTGCACTGCCTTCCTGGCTCCTAAAACGTACTTTTAAATAACATTACTTTTGTAATGTTATCTTAGTAAAATAGAATTGCCTATTTTTTTTTCTTTTTGGGTTACACCCAGCCATGCTCAGGGGTTACTCCTGGCTCATGCACTCAGAAATTACCCCTGGCGGTGGTCGGGAACCATATGGGATGCTGGGAAACCCAGGTCAGCCGCGCGTAAGGCAAATGCCCTACCCGCTGTGCTATCGATCCAGCTCCTAGAATTGCCTATTTTTAGTTTTTATTTCTTTTAACATCCATGAGGTAGACTCTTACAAAGCTGTTCATGATTGGGTTTCAGTCATAAAATGATCCAACAACCATCCCTCCACCACCACCACCACCAATGGCTGTTTGGACCCTGACTTACTGGGGAAATCCAGGGCCAATCAAATGATGCTGAGGAGGGAGCCTTTAGGGCTGCACGCAGTGCTGGTTGGCGGTCCAGGTGGTACCAGGGTATCCAGGTATCCTCTGTACTATGTCTGACTGTTAACTGGAGAACTTAATGTACAGGACAACTTTCAATGATGCTATAATGAAATAGCAACGAAGTGATATAATGCAATGTTAAAAATAGATAAAATAATTTATAATTAGAATCCTGACTTAAATTTTCCATGCCAGCTTTTAATTATTGTTTTTGTTTTGTTTGGGAGCCACAGCCAGTGGTGCTTACTCCTGGCTCAACACTTGGGAATTACTCCTGGCATAGTTCAGGGGACCTTGTGGGATGCTGGGGATTAAATTCTGGTTGGGCAATGCAAGGCAAGTGCCCTACCCACTGTACTACCTCTCTAATCTCCCAGCTTTTAATTTTTAATGTAATCAAATACCATGTCAGAATGGAAATCTGTATAGGCTTGCCTTAAAAGACTCATGGAATGTCCCCATGTGGGCCTGATGAGCCTGAGCCTGGCTGGAGATGCTGCCCAGGGCATCCGAGGTGGAAGGGAGATGGCAGGGAGAGAAGGTGGAACTGCGTTCAGGACATCAGGTCTGTGTTCTACCCCTGGGCTCCTTTTCCAGCCATGTTAAGTCATTTTAGGGTTTTAAATTACGTTTTTTGCTATGTTTTTGGGGGAAAGATTTTTTTTTTTGGTCACTCCTAGCATTGCTCAGGGGCAACTCCTGTTATGGCACTCCCAGTGGTGCTAGGGAAGGGTGCCAGGAATCCAACCAACGTGTTTTGCACTCAAGGCTAAGAACCTTTACCCTGTACTTCTCCTCCAGCCCAAGACATTTTACATAGCCTATATATTTCCTTCCATTTTGTATGTCTAATGTTAGATGACGGTAACTAACGGTTATTGTGTCTGTTTTGTATTTTTATTTCACGCTTTTCTTCTTTACATGTTGAGGCATTTTATTCTGAACACATATATACATGTATTAAAACCATCGCTGCATTTCTGAAATTACTCTTATTTGCCTGTTGAGTATTACTGATATGTGACTAAGAAGTAATGCTAGTATCTCATCAGAATATCTGCATCTCTTTTCACAACTAATAAAAGTTGCTTATATGGGGGCTGGAGCAATAGCACATCGGGTAGGGCGTTTGCCTTGCACACGGCCGACCCGGGTTCGATTCCCAGCATCCCATATGGTCCCCTGAGCACCACCAGGAGTGGTTCCTGAGTGCATGAGCCAGGAGTAACCCCTGTGCATCGCCGGGTGTGACCCAAAAAGAAAAAAATAGTTGCTTATATGGTTAACAAAATTTAAAGAATGCCATGTTATCCTACATGATTATATCTTGATCCAATACAACAAAATACTTTTATGATTTCTCTTATGCAGACAATACAATAGACATTTGAAGGTGAAAGGTGAAAAGTGATAGAAAATAAAATAAACCAAATTTACACTAAGGAAAAAATAATAGTGTGATCAGATGCCAGTCTTTTATTATTTTATTTTTAGGTTTTGGAGCGACCCCTAGTAATGCTTAGCATTTACTCCTGGCTCTGTGCTCAGGGACCAAACCAGGGTCAATTGCATGAAAGGAAAGCACTTTACCATTACTATTTTCTCTAGCCCCTGCATTTAGTAATTTTTAAGTTATCTTTATTTTTCTTTTTGGATCACATCCAGCAATGCTCAGGGCTTACTCCTGGCTCTGCACCCAGGAATTACTCCTGGTGATGCACAGGGGAACTGTATGGGAAGCTGGGGATCGAACCCAGGGTTAGCTGCAAGCAAGGAAACGTCCCACCACTGTACTATTGCTCTGGCCCTGAGTGTCTCCTTTTTTTTGGGGGGGGGGGCGGAAAGTCACACTCGATGACGTACAGGGGTTATTCCTGGCTTATGCACTCAGGAATTACTCCTGGTGGTGCTCGGGGGACCATATGGGGTGCTAGGAACCGAACTCGGGTCGGCCACATGCAAGGCAAACACCCTACATGCTGTGCTATTGCATCCCGAAATGATCTTTTTTTTTTTTTTGCTTTTTTGGGTCACACCCGGCGATGCACAGGGGTCACTCCTGGCTCATGCACTCAGGAACCACTCCTGGTGGTGCTCAGGGGACCATATGGGATGCTGGGAATCGAATCCGGGTCGGCCGCGTGCAAGGCAAATGTCCTACCCGCTGTGCTATCGCTCCAGCCCCAGTGAAATGATCATTTTTTAATATAGTGTAGTATCCCAACGTACTGTATCTCTCCTGACTTTTCTTTTTCTCTCCTATTCTTCCCTCCTTCCTTCCTTCCTTCCTTCCTTCCTTCCTTCCTTCCTTCCTTCCTTCCTTCCTTCCTTCCTTCCTTCCCCTCCCTCCTTCCTTCCTTCCTTCTTTCCTTTTTTTTTAGTATCAGACTTTGAAGTGAAGGCCCTTTGTTATTATATGGATAGAACTAGAAGGTGTTGTTATGTTAAGGAAAATAAGAGGAATAATAACTTTTGATAATATCTCTCAAATTATATATACAAAGCAAAGGATCTTATAGCATCCAATGAAAATAAACCCTTATACTCTGATGACAGGATGGAGATTACCAGTGTGCAGGGTGATTGAGGCAGGGAGGAATTCATCCTTTCTCATAGTTGAGTAGTATTCCTTTGTGTACAAATACCACAATTTAATAATGGTAGTTGGAAGGTGCAAATCATCATGAACAATGTTATATATACATATGTCACTTGAATCACTTGTCATCCTGTTGATCTTCGATTTGCTCGAGCGTGTGTGTGTGTGTGTGTGTGTGTGTGTGTGTATCACAATTTCTTTATCCACTTTTCTGGTTTTATCCACACTTCAAGATCTTTTGGGTTGCTTGGTTTTGGGTTACAACCAGTGATGCTTAGGGATTATTTCTAGCTCCACACTCAGAAATTACTCCTGGCAGTGACGGGGGACCATATGAGGCATCGGGGATTGAACCCCAGGCAGTTGCATGCGAGGCAAGTGCCCTACCCTCTGTGCTATCCTTCCTGCCCCAACACTTCCAAGACCTTGACATGAGTTCAATCCTTGCCTCCACCCCACATGCTGAGTGTGATCCTGGTTTCGGCACACAACAATGTGTGATCCCCAGTGTACTTCAACAGGTGTGTGTGTGTGGCCCCGGGAAAGTGTGGGAGCACTGCTACAAAGTTCAAGACCCCTGAGCACTACTAATCTTGTGGAAATTCCCACAAAAAGTCAGGGAAAGGGGCTGGAGTCATAGCACAGTGGGTAGGGCATTTGCCTTGCATGCGACCAACCCAGGTTCAATTCCCAGCATCCCATATGGTCCCCTCAGCACCGCCAGGGATGTTTTCTGACTACAGAGCCAGGAGTAACCCCTGAGCATCGCCAGCTGTGACCCAAAAAGAAAAAAGAAAAAAAAAAGTCAGGGATAAACCAAAGAGCGTGCTGGAGAGGTGGGTGTGTTTCTTTTGCCAGCGGACCCAGTTGAACCCTGAACATGGGTGAGAGCTCAGTTTTATATGGATGGGGCATGAGGCATTTGCAGGCAGCTGGCAGGAGAGTACAGAAGCAGAAATTCCCCAGAATGGTATTTTGCAAAGCAGAGTCTGAACCACCTCAAGGACATGCTGGTCATGGGACAAGGGGATTAGCCCAAGGCCATCCCTGGGCCTCTCACAATCCCAGAGTAGCCGCCCTTTCTGACAGCCTTTCATTTCTCCTGCTGCTTATGATGGAGGCGGGGGTAGGGGGGTGGGGGTGGGGAAAGGAGCTGTTCCTTTCATTCCTGCCAAGGTCGTGGGGCACAGGGAACAAGAGTTGTTTCCCTCATCGTTATAGCAATGAAGGGAAGGAATATTTTAAAATTCTTGCTCAAGGGATAAGTAAACAATATCCAGAATACTAATTCAAAACATAGGACTTCATTTTATTTTTGTGGGTGTTTTGTTTTTTGTTCTAGTGGGCACCAGTAATGTCTCTCATTGAGAGACTTATTGTTACTGTTTTTGGCTTATCCAATACACGGGTAGCTTGCCAGGCTCTGCCGTGTGGGCTCCATACTCTCAGTAGCTTGCCGGGCTCTCCGAGAGGGGCGGAGGAATTATTACATTTATTTCTTTTGGGGGTGGGGATGGCGGACACACAGGCGGTGCTCAGGGCTAACTCCTGACTCTGTGCTCAGGGCTAGCTCCTCATGGTGCTCAGGAAACCATGTTCAGTGCCTGGGATCAAACCAGCATCAACCACCTGCAAAACAAAAGCCTTAAACCCTCTACTATCCAGGTCCTCAGAAACAAACAAACAGAAAAAAATGTTGTTTTGGGCCACACCAGGTTGTGCTTAAGGTTTACTTTTTTTGCCACACCCAGAGGTGCTCAGGTTTGACTTCTAGTTCTGTGCTCAGGGATCACTCCTGGTGGGCTTTGGGAACCATATGGAGTGCCAGGGATCGAACCCGGGTCAGTCATGTGCAAAGCAAATGCCCTACCTGCTGTATTATCACTCCAGTCACTCACCTCCCCCCAAAAAAAATTTAAGTTGAGGGTCAAAACCAAACCTTAATAAAATTAGAATTTTGATCACTGAAATTCAACATACAACAAAAGGCTAAAAATTATATGGCCATGGGAATCTTCCACTAACAGAAAAAAAAAGAAAAGAAAACCAGGAGATATGAAAAAATAAAGTAAAACTGTAGAGAAAAGATAGCATTTCTGTCCCTGGCAACTGGATTCCCAGCGCAATTGTACTTCCAGAAACTGATAAAAATGAACAGAGGTTATGTTGTATAGAAATCACAGAAAGTAATAAACTGAAAGCTATAAGTATCCAGAGAGAAAGGGTACCCAGCACAATGAAACTTAAGAAAGAGACTCAACAGGCACATTTCCTCCCACTCCCAGCAGACCACAGAAAAAAGATTAAAAGAGCCTCCCTGGTCTGAGGAGGTGGCTCTGAAAAAAACACAGGTGAACTTGAGTTGCAACAATGAATATCTCACTGCAACTCCTGACTTTGGATATTAGGAGTTGCCATACTGGCAACCTTTGTTCCCTAAGAAAGGCCACAGAGCAAAAGGGAAAAAGAGGCTGGAGCAATAGCACAGAGGTAGGGCGTTTGCCTTGCACAAGGCAACCCCGGTCCGATTCCCAGCATCCCATATGGTCCCCAGAGCACCGCCATGAATAATTAAAGCAAAATAACACACGGCTGGGTCCAAGCAGCACATGTTCAGTGTCAAGTATTGCTGGGAGTTGACCACTGACCCCTGAGCACCGCTTATGAGACCCTTAGATCATTAGAACCAATAATTATTACTATGTCTATATTTTATCTTTAAATTGACTAGGTTTGAAAGTTTCATTTGTTTTAATTGGGGGGGTGGCAGTGCTTGGCTCTAGTGGTGTGTGTTTGTGCTCAAGGAGTGAGGACATGTACTGCCAAGGATCCAACCTAGTACCTAGCACATACAAGGCAAGCAAGCACCTTACCTGCCTGCTGTATTATCACTTTGACCCTGCTTTCCTTTTTGGGGGGGTCACACCCTGCGATGCACAGGGGTTACTCCTGGCATTGCGCTCAGGAAGTACTCCTGGAGGTGGTGTTCAGGGCACCATATGGGATGCTGGGAATCGAACTCGGGTCAGCCAAGTGCAAGGCAAACGTCCTACCCACTGTACTATCACTCCAGCCCCTTTTCCTATTTTTTTTTAATAACAATGTTTGAACACTTTTCTAAAATCAGTTATGCTTCTTTGCATTCTTTTTCAAATTACTTTCTTTTTTAAAGAATTGCATTCTTCTTCAAGTTACATTTTCTAGGAATTAAAACACATACTCTCTGCTTTCTACCTCTAATGTTAACACTTCATGTAACACCTTCCAACTATATACTTCCCTGTACAGCCTCCTCTCAACTCTTTCATGTTGAAGTGACACACCAAATACATGTCAAAACAATATCATAACTTTGGCTTCATTTTAAAGACATTAACAAGGTATTTGCTTCTTATCATTTCTCAGGCTTTCTGATCAAATTTGCATGTTTTTTTCAAACCTACCTGAAGATTAACAAAGTGTTCTATTTTTCCTCTTACATGAATGAACAAAAAACACCCATCAAAGGCTGCTCCTGGTGTTGGAGAGACAGAACAGCAGGTAAGGTGCTTGCCTTGCACTCAGCAACCCCCCACCCCCTGCCACCCCAGCACTGCCAGGAGTGATCCCTGAGGGCAGAGCCAGGGGTGAACTCTGAATACCTTGGTGAGACCCAAAAAAGAAACAAAGTTACCTGATTTTTGTCATTAACTCATGACAAGTGAAAAAAAAAGTAGCATCTGGCAATATATCCTTTTAGATTAAAACACAGCTTTAAGCACTGAAAAGGGATGGTAGTATTGATTATAAGGTAAGCTGGTTATTACAAAAATTATATTTGACTTTGCATTCATTTTGTCAACTGTACTTTTGGGCCACACTGGGCTGTAATCAGGGCTTACACTGGGCTCTGTGCTCAGGGATCACTCCTGGCCGACTCAGGGGACCATATGAGGTGCTGGGGGTGGAACCTGGGTCACCTTTGCACAAGGGAAGTGCCTTACCCACTGTACTATTTCTTGGGCCCCTTGATTATAATCATAAGCAAACCCCAAACATCAGGGGCTGGGAAAATAGCTTAAGTGGTAGAGCTTATATCCTGGCAAATGTGAGACCTTGAGTTTGATGGCTGGCGCATGGCCCCAGTAGCTCTTGAGCATTCTGGGGGGTGGTCCCTATGAAAAATAAACAAATCACTGGACGTTACAATATTTCGTGAGCCAAATCATGATCATCCTTTTATTATTAAATGTTAATGTTTATGTATTGATGTACAAAATTACTGCATCCCACCACCGCCAAAGTGTCTGAGAAACTCCACCAGTGTCCCTATGTCCCCTGGAGTCCGCCTCTTCCTGCCCCCTACTCCCACCCCTCACTGCCTGGTAAACCTGAGTTTTACAACCCAAGATCAAGGGTTTGTCAATATTTGATTGCACAGATCCATGTTTTGTCTTTATATACTACAAGGTGAGTGAGATCATGTAGTATTTGACATTTCTTTTAACATGATGCCCTCTACTTCAACTACATTGCAGCAAACTTCGTGATTTCATCTTTCCTTACGTCAACATAGAATTCCATCGCATATATACACCACCATAAGTTCACCCAGGTGGCTGTCATTGGACATTTGGGTTGTTTCCATATCCTGGCTATCGTACTAAGCAGTGCAATGAACAGGGGTCAGAATGAGAGACTTATTCTTATTTATTTATTTATTTTGCTTCTTTGGGTCACACCCGGCGATGCACAGAGTTTACTGTTTGCATTTCCCTGGTGATAATGGACACACTTTTTTTTTTAATTTATTTGTTTTTAATTAGAGAATCACCGTGAGGGTACAGTTACAGATTTATACACTTTTGTGCTTATACTTCCCTCATACAAAGTTTGGGAACCCATCCCTTCACCAGTGCCCATTCTCCACCACCCGTAAACCCAGTGTCCCTCCCACCCTCCCCAATCCCATCTCCCCCCCACCCCACCCTGCCACTGTGGCAAGGCATTCCCTTCTGTTCTCTCTCTCTAATTAGCTGTTGTGGTTTGCAATAAAGGTGTTGAGTGGCCGCTGTGCTCAGTCTCTAGCCCTCATTCAGCCCGCAACTCCCTTCCCCCACATGGCCTTCGACTACAATGTAGTTGGTGATCGCTTCTCTGAGTTGACCTTTCCCCGGAACGTGAGGCCAGCCTCGAAGCCATGGAGTCAACCTCCTGGTACTTATTTCTACAGTTCTTGGGTGTTAGTCTCCCACTCTGTTATTCTATAAACCATAGATGAGTGCAATCTTTCTATGTCTGTCTCTCTCTTTCTGACTCATTTCACTCAGCATGAAACTTTTCATGCCCATCCACTTAACTACAAAATTCTTGACCTCCTTTTTTCTAACAGCTGCATAGTATTCCATTGTATAGATGTACCAAAGTTTCCTCAACCAGTCATCCGTTCTGGGGCATTCGGGTTTTTTCCAGATTCTGGCTATTGTAAACAGTGCTGCGATGAACATACATGTGCAGATGTTGTTTCGATTGTACTTTTTTGCCTCTCTGGGATATATTCCCAGCAGTGGTATTGCTGGGTCAAATGGGAATTCAATATCTAATTTTTTGAGAGTCGTCCAAATTGTTTTCCAGAAGGGCTGAACCAGTCGGCATTCCCACCAGCAGTGAAGAAGGGTCCCTTTCTCCCCACAACCTCTCCAACAGCGGTTGCTTTTGTTCTTTTGGATGTGTGCTAGTCTCTGTGGTGTGAGGTGGTATCTCATGGTTGTTTTGATCTGCATCTCTCTGATGATTAGTGATGTAGAGCACTTTTTCATGTGCCTTTTGGCCATTCGTATTTCTTCCTTGGTAAAGTTTCTGTTCATTTCTTTGCCCCATTTTTTGATGGGGTTGGATGTTTTCTTCTTGTAGAGCTCAACCAGTGCTTTATATACTATTGATATCAACCCCTTATCTGATGGGTATTGTGTAAATATCCTTTCCCATTCTGTGGATAGTCTTTGTATTCTGGTCACTGTATCTCTTGCGGTGCAGAAGCTTTTTAGTTTAATGTAGTCCCATTTGTTGATCTCTGTTTTTACTAGATTGCTTAGTTCCGTGTCACCTTTGAAGATACCTTTATCTTCAATATCGTGGAGGGTTTCGCCGACCTTGTCTTCAATGTACCTTATGGTTTGTGGTCTAATGTTGAGGTCTTTAATCCATTTTGATCTGACTTTTGTGCATGGTGTCAGGTAATGGACACACTTTTATCCTGCACTCAGGAATTACCCCTGGCGATGCTGGGATGCTGGGAATCAAACCAGGGTGGACTGTGTGCAAGGCAAACTCCCTACCCACTGTGCTATTGCTCTAGCCCTTATTCTTTTTTTTTTTTTTTAGATTCTCCTAATTTTTTTGTAGAGTCTGAAAACCAGACAACATTCCTAGTAAGAGTGAATGAAGATTGTTGTTGTTGTTTGGTTTTAGACACCATTATTTACATAGACGTAAGCGTTTCAGAAATTTACTGTTCCAATTCCAAACTGTAAGGTTTGCTCAGGACCAAGTGGCTGGCTGATAAAATAACGACATTCCCAGAATAAAGGATCACCCTGCCCCTTCCCACACTGAGGACAGGGCTTCTGAGTCCCAGTGGCCCATCCCAAGACTGGTTAGCCCCAAGCACATTCCAAATTACTTCCTTCCCAAGCATACCACTCCCACTATTCTTTTGTCCTCCTCCCCCGGCACCCCAAATCTCCCAAGTCACCTTAAAATCCACTTAGTCTCTCCCAGAGAGTGGCTCTAAACAACCTCACTTGAGGCCAGTAGGGTCTTCCCAGGAGCGTACCCCAATAAAACTTCTCCTGTTCTTCACTCTACTCCTCTCTGTCCTCTGTCTGTACCACGCGTGAGGTCTCAGACCTGTTAAAACCTCTTCACCACATCCCTGCCACAAGAGGCTGTTTCAGTCTTTTTAATGTATGCCCTTTTCACATTGTTGCTTTGTTTTGCATTTCCCTGGTGATAATGGACACACTTTTATACGCCTTTTGGTCATCCTCAATCCCCATTTTTGGATGGAATTCATTGGTTTTTTTTGAGGTTGTTGAGTTTTGTGAAGGATTTATGTATCTTGGATTATGATCTTCTTTAATATTAATACTCAGCTCCTTTTTAATAGTACTTAGTGTCTTTAAGTTACAATGAAATACTAAAGCATAACGAGATATCTAAAATTAAAAAGAAGAGAGCCTCATATTTTAAAGAAATAAAAATACTTTGAGATGTAAACTATTCATAAAAATGAATTGAAATGAGGCAACTTTAAACACTAAACATCCATTTATAGAACTTTCATGTTAGACAATTTGAATCTGGCTATTTAGCTGGAGAGGAAGGCCAAAAAAAAAAAAAAAAAAAACCCAAACCAAGACCAAAACCAAAATACAGCTCTTCCCACTGCTCCCAAAATTCTTCAAAAGGAGAAAAAACGTTGAACGTTACTATTTTTTTTTTTTTTTTTGCTTTTTGAATCGCACCCGCTAGTGTACAGGGGTTATTCCTGGCTCTGCACTCAGGAATTACTCCTGGTGGTACTCAGGGGACCATATGGGATGTTGGAATCAAACCGTATGCAAGGTAAATACCCTACCCGCTGTGCTATCACTCCAGCCCCCGAAAGTTAGTATCTTAAAGAAAACGGGGAACCAGTATTTCCAGTAGAGTTAAACAGAAGAAACTAGGCAAAAGCTCAGCATCCTTGCTAGAAGGGGTGACTGTGATGCTACAATGCTAACCAGCCAAATGTCAATCTACTTGAAAAGGCTTCAAAAAGCAGGGATGTGCACGCCTTGTAGAGAACACATGCTCCACATTATGAAGTCTTGTCTTCGATCCCCAAACACAAAACAACAAAAGCAAAAGGCCTTTGGCAAAGCTTTTGATTTCTTGATGAAATTTCACTGCTCACACTATAATCAACCTTCGTGCCTTAAATGGACCATGTCTAAACTGTACCATCCTGAGGGAGGGACAGACCAAAAGCACCCCAAATAAGACAGTAATGATGCCATAAAAGTATTGAAGCAAAGCCATCATCATCATTTTGTTGTTGTTGTTGTGTTTTTTTTTTTGAGTTAAAACTCTGGGTGCTCAGGAATTTTTCTGGGTTTTGAGTCAAAACCCTGCGTGCTAATTTCTTGGGTGCTCAGGGATCACTCTTGGCAGGCTCAAGACCCAGTATGTGGTGCCTCGGATAGAACCAGGGTCGGCCATGTGCAAGGTGAGCGCCCTACCCACTGTTCTATGATTCCTGCCCAATCTCCAGATTTTCTTAGGGACACTGGGTCTCACCAAGTGATGCTTGGCTGGGAGTTTGGGGGTAATTCCCAGTGGTGCTTGAGGAACCAAGCAATGCTGGGGATCAAGCCTGGGCCTCTTGCATGCAAAACACTAGTTTTTTTCTCTATCTCCTCTTGACCTTCCCAGTTTATTTTTGCTTTTGTTTTTGTGCCAAACCTGACTGTGCTCAGGGCTTAACCTGACTCTGCACTCATGCATCACTCACAGCAGGGCTCCGGGGACCATAATAGGTGCCAGAGATTGAAATCAGGTTGGCTGTGAGCAAGGCAAGTGGACCTTCCAAGATTTCTTGTTCTACAAGTTTGTGCTTTAATATCTGAGGTTGTCTAAAAATGAAATGCCTTTCTAGTAAGTTATCAGAGTAAAAGTGTATTTTAGAATGGTTATTCCCATCATAGTGTGAAAGAGGAATTAAAAGGCAAGAATGAAGGGGAGCTTGTTTGGAAGTTAACAGTACTCTAAGCAAGAAATACAAGAGCACAAGGTTGGATAGTACAGGGGCTAAGACAAATATTTGCCTTACACAGGGTTAGCGTTGCCTTGATCCCAGAATTACATATGAACCCCAAGTCCCACTTGGAATATCCTTGAGCTCTGCCAGGTACAAGCCAAAAAAAAGAGGGGTAAAACAAGTATCTGAACTAAGATTACTGCAATAGAAGAGTGAGAAAGATAAAAGATTAAAGAGATACTTAAATGGTGGAAGAGGGCCCAGGGAGACTGCATGCGAGAGTGCCCTGAAAACCATATTTTTCCAATTGAGATCATTAACTCTTGTCAGATCAGCATTATTCAGACTGAATAGAGATGAGTAAATCGGAAAACACTCCAAATTTATCTAAACAAATTTTCTTTTGGCAACAAAATGTATTCAATACTGTCAACTATGGTTAGCATCACCTAACGGAAAGAGGGTTCAGTAGGTAAGGTACTGGCCTTGTACACAACCAACCTGGGTTCAATCCTGGCTACCACATGGTCCCTGAGTCCTACCAGGAGTATCTGTAGTTAACTGACGGCTGTGATTTTATAAAGGGAATTGTAAACCAAGATCTATATCACTGTATCACTGTCATCCCCTTGCTCATGTATTTGCTAGAGTGGACACCAGTAATGTCTCCATTGTGAGAATTGTTGTTACTTTTTTGGCATATCGAATACGCCATGGGTAGCTTGTCAGGCTCTGTTGTGCAGGCAAGATACTCTCGGTAGCTTGCCGGGCTCTCCAAGAGGGGTGGAGGAATCGCACCCGGGTCGGCCGCTTTTAAGGCGAACGCCCTACCCGCTGCACTATCGCTCCAGCCCCCAAGATCTATAAACCAAAATTATACAAATGGAGTGGCATTCCAATCTGCTTTTTCCTCAGTAAATTTATTATCATTAAATCTGATATATCATCTATTATTAAGCTGTTTCTTACTCTTGTACACATTATGTTCATGGAATTGAAATCTCAACTCAATGTTAACTTCAATCATATCGAGTGCAACAGTGCTGTCCTTTTAGCTTTCATATGCTTGTAGGGATTGAATGACTTGTCTAAAATATGCAAATAAATTCTATTAAAAAATTATAATGGGGCCAGAGTGCTAGTACTACAAGTAGATGTTTGCCTTGAGTACTGTCCTCCAAGCCCAGTTAGGAGTGACCACTGATCACAGAGCCAGAAATATGGCCAGTGCACTGTTGGGTGTGGCCCAAAGCCCCCATATATGTAGAAAATAAAAATTTCACACAGATGAAGTTTTTTTCACAACGATGTAGGGTGAAGTTATTTCATAAGGCCATGCAGAAAGTTCTAATAAGCAAAATAATTAAAACACCTTCACTATGATTTTTATCAAATAAAAGGCATACTTTTACGTGTTGTATTTTCTAGTAAGGGTAACTAAACTGATTTTTATTGAAGTGAATATTGCAATACTTATCTGATTTAATCAAACCTACAACTTAAGACTCATTTTTAATTCCAATTTTTAAATTTTCCAAAGATCTTATGGTCTTTGATCATTCGAATCAATTTATGCGTTTTCTGAATGTTTATCTTGACTCTAATGCAGTTGAAAGTAGTGAAAATTCAAGAATGTTGATCAGTAAAGCCCAGGTCTTATAAGAAGTTCATGTTTGCTAATCTCCTGGCCAAATCACAATAGTATTGAGAAAAATGCTTACATAGTGCAAGATGCCATACAGTGGTAGTGGAAGCAGCTTATAAACTACAAGCTGCCAATCTGATCCCACTACCCGACTAATTTTAATAATTTTGCTTTTTTGTGGGGAATGGATACACCCAGTGGAGGTCAGTGTTCACTCTCAGCTCTGTACTCAGGAATTACTCCTGGTGGTGGTTGCTGGACCATACGGGATGGTTGGCTGTGTGTAAGGCAAATGTCCTACCTGCTGCACTATTGCACTGGCCCCCAATTTTAAGGATTTCAGTTTCAAGATCCTTAGCTACAGTCTCTAAAACTTTGTTTTGATTCTTATCACGCTGATAAGTGCAATGAGTCTTATCAAAAATATTTTTAAAACAATTAACTTGTTTTATTTAAGATATTGAATCAAATGACAATTACAATCAGTCACTTAAATAATTCCAAATAATTAGTTCAGGAAAAGTTTCTAACAACTATAAAGCTATAGTTCTTCCCCAAACTTATATAAAATGCACTTAATTTTTATTTCAAATATCCATTAGCAAAGTCACAATCATTTAAAGTACTAAGTATTTAAATGTATTCTATTGGAGTTGACACAAATCATTTTAAATATTGAAACAAATACATTAACAGGAGCAGAATGAACTGTAAATTGGAGATACAGCAGTAGGGTGTTTTTCTTCAACACTTGACATTTCATCAGTTATGATACAGACTTTGGCATCCTCTTCTATGATGTTCTGAAAGATCTTCATTTCCTTTCTTTTGTATTGTGTTCTGCGATTCGTTGCACTGTATTATGCATTTAAACAATTGATCTCTCCATTTTTCTTTTGAAATTCTATTACCTGTGCCCCCAAACATAAGACAAAGATTTATTATTACATCTACCACGATGTAAACAGTATTGAAGACTTTTATGGTAGCATCAATATTTTCACTATCTTCCTCATGCACTAAGGTAGAAACTGAGTCAATAAAACTATTACTTTTAACAAATCTGCATTTTACCATGGGTTTAATAAAAATCATACTCCCTCATTTTACATGAACATGCTCTTCCACTTTAGATCCCAAATGCCAAACTGCTGAACAATCCTTACAAATTAATTTACTTTATTTCAAGCCATCTGTACTGCTCAAAAGAAATTCTTGTTTTATATTCCAACGATACAGAAGCACAAGATTATCTGAACCACAAGAAACACAAAGATAATCTTTGATGAGTATAGTTTTTCTTTTATTAGTCATTGAGCAGATTCAAAATTTGATTCCTTTGACTTAAACAATCCACATTAATTTTTTCTCCTATTATTAGTGTGTTTTCGGTGTGTTTTCATCTTTATATTTAAAAAACACAAAACATCCCTCTGTTGCTTTGATATTTTGGGGAACGGAATCTGAAAAATAATTTTACATATGTAAAATCAATAATAATTTAAAGTTTATGTAAAATGTTTTATTGTTTATATAACTTTAGAAATAAATTTTAGCCTAAAAGCTTTGATTTCCAGTTTTTATCTAAGCCTTCAATATTTTCTATTTCTTTTTTTTTTCTTTTTTTTGCTTTTCGGGTCACACCTGGCGATGCACAGGGGTCACTCCTGGCTCTGCACTCAGGAATCACTTCTGGCGGCGCTCAGGGGACCATATGGGATGCTGGGAATCGAACCCGGGTCGACCGCGTGCAAGGCAAATGCCCTACCCGCTGTGCTATTGCTCCAGCCCCCTCTCTTTCTTTAAAAAATATCTGCAGGACTGGAGCAATAGTACAGTGGGTAGGGCATTTGCCTTGCACGCAGCCGACCAGGGTTTGATTCCCAGTATCCGGTTCAATTCTCAGTATCCCATATGGTCCCCGAGCACCGCCAGGAGTGCATGAGCCAGGAGTAAATCCTGTGCATCGCTGGGTGTAACCCAAAGAGGGAAAAAACAAAAAAAAACCCTGCTATTTGAGATGCCTCTGGACCTTGCACCAGGTCAATTTCACCAGGGTGCCTCAGACGGAGCAGGCTGTGTTCCACCTGCCCCCTATGAACCCAGGGGCAGCAAACTGCCAGAACCCAGTGAAAAACCCAGGTAGGTGCCCAGGACCAGTGACTGCAAACTCCAGGCCTTAGGGGATTGGAGACTGGCTGCTCCTTCTTATCTCCCACCCTTATGGGGTCCTGACTGTCACCCACAAACTGCCTCCAGGTGTCATTTATGCGCATTTAAGGGCCATGAGCCAGACACTCAGAAGGGAATCACAGAACCCAGCAACTGGCTGCAGAGATTTCCCTCACAGTTGCACACACCTCATGCTATTCGTGACAAGCAATACAAAACAGATTATCTAACATCTGCCTGTTGGCCAGGCTTGAGTGGTGACGGGAAAATTCGAAATAATGGTGGTGGGAAGGTATAATGGTGTGGGTTTGGTATCTATTGTAAACAACTTTACGAAAATAAAATGTAAAAAAGAATCCGTTTTCTGATAAAAACTCAACTCAGGTTTTAAATTCTTATGGCCAATAATATCACAATATCTGATTATCATCTACTTTAGCAAAGAAGATACTGTATGATATACAAATCAAGTCCAATGTGAGTAGTTTTCATTTACAAGATAGAAGTGAAAAATGAGGATGCACATCGGAGCTGTAATTATTCATCAATGACAATTATGAATATCTTTGTTGAACCAATGAAAAATTCAAATATTCTGAATTTTAAGTTCCTCAATTTTTTGGTATTTCATAGTCTCTCATTTTAGGTTTAATCTTTATTAGACGCCCTCGGCCTATATGAGATCCGGAACAGCCACGCACGACACGGCCGGCCCCTCTGCTCCTTAAAGACTATGATCTGGGAGGTCTACTAACCCATTTTGGCACCCAGAGACTTATAGAAAAGCATCTAGACTGTAAACTGAGCTAAAACAGAAATCCAAAACCGTGCATCCGCTGTCGGGGCTGTGCAAGATCCTATAATATTAATTTTCAGCAATGGAAAACAAACTATCAAATGGTTCCTTTTTTGCAAGTTTGATTGTTGGGGGAAAAATCCAAATAATAACAATCAGTTCTCTGTTGAAATATTGAATGTATTCAAATTATAGAGAGAATAAAGTGAAGATCATTGGCCACTTAAGTTCGGGGAGGGTGGCATATTGGGGTTCTTGGTGGGGGAACAGGTGCACTGGTGAAGGGATGGGGGTTTGATCGTTATATGACTGAGACTTAAACCTGAAATCTTTGTAACTTTTGTCACGGTGATTCAATAAAATAAAATAAATATTTTTAAAAAGTCTTTATTAGAACATTTTATCTATAACTGTCAGGCCTCCTGAGTGATGCTCAGGTGTGATGGTGCTTGACCTATGGGATTAACTGTGAGCCAGACCACAGTGTGGGGGGTCTCTAGGGCTGCACCTGGTGATGCTCAGAAGATTGAGTGATACCAGGAATCGTACCACTATACTGTCTTCCTACCTATATTTTAATAGGGGCTGCTTCCAGTCATAGTTAGGAGGCATATTAAGACCTAACATTTGGTTTTCAGGCCCCACGGTGAAGTGCTGGCTGGGTGGTGATAGGGGCCATGAGGGTCACACTAATTTTTTTTTTTTTTTGCTTTCTGGATCATACCCAGCAATGCTCAGGGGTTACTCCTGGCTCTGCTATCAGGAATCACTCCTGGTGGTGCTCAGGGGACCATATGGAATGCTGGGAATCAAACCTGAGTTGGCCGCGTGCAAGGCAAATGCCCTACCCGCTGTGCTATCACTCCAGATGCTCATGCATTATTTTTTCCATTATTTATTCCATTTGTGTTATCTCCATATCCGTATCACTTTCTTCTTCTTTTTTTTTCCCGTTTTTGGGCCACATTCTGCTGTGTCTGGGCTCTCTCCTAGCTCTGTGATCACTCCTGGTAGAGCTCAAGAGATGACATGGAACGCTGGAGATCAAACTACAATTAGGTGTGTGCAAGGAACCCCTTAGCCCTGTACTATCTCTCTGGCTTCTCTATCAGATACTTTCTTTTCATCGTTATTATTTTTTGTGCTCAGGGCTTACTCCTGGCTCTGGCTGCACTCAGGGACCACTTCTGGTGGGGCTCAGGGAACCATGTGGGTGCCGGGAATCAAACCTGGGTCTGCTGTACAGGAGACAAGTGTGCTGGCTCCTGTACTTTCACTCCAGTCCCACCTCCAACACTTCAAATTTAGACAAACCACAAATTAAAAATAAAGCCCTGATCTATATATAATTTACTGAATATTCTGGGGTAGATAACCCCAGGATAAAACAGGACACCTCTGGGATAAATAACACCCCATGTTACAGAAATAAACCATTATACAGTGTTTCTACCATATAGATTCAGTAAATATCCCGAAGTACAAAACTATCAGGAGTGAAATTTGAGTATTTTAACTTTAAGTGTAATAATAATTTATTTACTTGCAAGCTTGTATACATTTTTTTTTATCTGAGGGCCACACCCTGGCCACTCCTGACTGGGTTCTTGGGGTCCTCCTACCAAGTTTCAGGAGACCATGTAGGATCAGGATATAATTTGGGATTCCTTCAAGCAAAGCTTGCACTCTAGCCCTGAAAGCCACCTTCCTGACTTGTATATACTTTAATATACTGCACTTACTTTAAGGGTCTCCAAAGAGTGTTTAGGATGCCCAAGGGGTTCCCATGGTGATCCTCAGCTAACCAGGCTGGCAGTTTGATGGGTGCTGCTCAAGGCTAGCAGTGCCAGGACTTGTCTAGGTCTCAGAAGTTGGAGCTATCCAGGGCCACACCTGGAGATGCTAAGGGACCCCCAGTACTATATCCAGTGATGCTCAGGGATCGAACCTCCAGTGCTGGGAATAGAACTGGAATTGGCTGTATGCAAAGCACACACCTTAAACCTTGTACTATCTCACATCTCACATGCTTTAGTTCTAATTATACCCAGATTTAATAGTTCACAAAATTCCTGCAAAGGTATCAGTTCATGTTATCAGTAACAGTCACTCAGCAAATTATTGCCCTTAATGACAGAACTTAAGAAACAAAATATATACTTACATTATTATCATTATAAGTTCTTAAGTTCTTCATCATCACCATAAACCAAAATCAATGTACGCAAGAATAGGTCTTAATGGTCCTTCCTAAAAAGGAATTGAACCCATTTGTAAGTTATGAACAATCATTCAAAATAAACAGCATTTATAATCTGTGGGAAAATTTTGTTATTTTTGGAATAAAATTAATTTCTCGTAAGAGAAGACTTGCAGATGGCAGAAACATCGGAACAAAAACTATGTTATATAAAGTGCTAAAAGGACACAGTTGTGTGTGTGTGTGTGTGTGTGTGTGTGTGTGTGTGCTCGTGCGCATTCGAGGATCAAACCCAGGGTCTCATCCATGCAAGGAAAGAATAATTTGTCTGTGAATGTACTATAAAGTAGAATCATTATTTTTAACATGGCACCATTTAAGGGCAATAGAAATATTCTTATAAGATTCTTTCAGATACTGCAAGTCCAATCATGGCATATAAACCATTTCTTTCTATGAATGTCCAATCTTCAGTCCTATATTTGGAAACAAGGCTAAATATAAGGACCGAGAGTTTGATTTCCCCCCTCTATGGGTTGAGAAGAGAGGAAGGAGTCCATCAAGCTAGAGGTACAAAGCTCTGACCTTAGAGAAACGAAAGTTTTCATATTTAATTTTTGGGGGGAGAGGAGCAATGTAAGTAATCAAGCCCAAGTCTCATACATGCAAGACATGCACTTCACTATTTATATTTAGAATTGTAATTTTTTTAGTTTTGTTTTTGGGTCACACCTGGCAGTGCACAGGAGCTACTCCTGGCTATGCTCAGGGGACAATATGGGATACTGGGAATCTAACGTGGGTGGGCTGCGTGCAAGGCAAATGCCCCACCCACTGTGCTATCACTCCAGCACCTTAGGATTAAAATTTAAAGGTCTAAATTTCAAGCTTATCACCAATAGGGAGACAGCAGAGTTAAAAAAAAAAAAACATCCACCATAAAGCCTCTGTTGATATTCCCAAGTACTGTAAAATGTCTATGTGCCAAGAAAATAGTACACTACATGCTACCTCTCCTTAGTTTTTTCCACCAGAGTTTCAACAGAACCTTTATTCTTCTAATAGCCTTGGTAGCAGGCAGGTGCTTTCTGGCCCATCTGAGGTTTTGTAGGCACCATCTAGAAAACCTGCCGTTTTCTAGACAAAAACCTTCTATCCTACAATGGTTATCTTTTTTGTTTGTTTGGGGCCACAACCAACAGTTTATTCCTGGTTCTGTGCTCAGGGGATCATTTAGGTGCCAGAGATAGAACTAGGCTCAGCTGTGTGAGAGGCAAGTGCCTTAACCCCTGTACTCTCTGGCCATCTTTTTTTTTTTTTTTTTTTGCTTTGTGGGTCCCACCCGGCAATATGGGATGCTGGGAATCGAACCCGGGTTGGCCGAGTGCAAGGCAAACACCCTACCCGCTGTGTTATCGCTCCAGCCCCATCTGGCCATCTTTTTTTTACTGAAATATTTGTAGCGGTTATGCCTTTAGCAACAGCTGCTTATTTTTAAAGAAGAAACTTTCAGGAGAACTGTCTTTTAAAGCTACACAACTTTTAAGTTTTTGGATCATTACTGTGTCATCTGGGTTCTCCTTTCTCTGGTTTTAATCTTGTCCTATCTTGGTGGTCCCTACTTTGGACTGATACCTGCCAGGGTTGTCAGACATACTTGTGCAGGGAACTGTGTGGGAAGTTGAAGGTGAAGCCAGTGAGCTGCAAATACAAAAGAAGAGCTTGTCCATATCTGAGTGCCAACTCATCAACCAAAGCCTTTGGTATAAATAACAAGCATGAGGCCCAAAGGAGACATAGGTGACCAGCCAACTTCTGCAATGAGGTTAATACCATCTCTGTAGCATTCCCAGATAAAACCCTCTGCACTACTAATGAGGAAGGATGTCCAAGAAATGATCTTGCAAAGAATTTCTATAATGCCCTACTAGAACAGCAAACAATGCTATCACCACACTGCTTAGGACCTGAATTCTGATTTATGAGATGACTCATGAGGTTGCCTCAAAACTGCCAACTGAAAAAGAAAAAAAACCCACATACAAACATTCAACAGGCACTCACTTAGAGAAAAACAGAACACCTTTAATAGCAAACCTAATCAGAGAAATCAGTTAACAGAATAGTTAGGAGAAGTGGTTTCAAGTTGGTACTTTAGCTAGGAAATTTCAGAGCCTTTCTGGTCACTTGGGACTTTCAGTTTGAAATGAAAATCATTGCATAGCATAATCATAACAACCCCTTTAATTTTGAAACTATGTACAAAGTGTGTCCACAGTGCTCACTCATTTGTGCCCAAATGAGGACACCTAGATCCCACACTGAAATTCCAATTCAGAAGCTCTGAAGTGAGGCCCAGAAATCTGTGTGCTCCACTTAGTAATGCTTGAACCAACTGCCCCAAAAAGAATCAACTGAAAAATAATGGAGTTCCTGGATGCAGGGATCCTCAATATGAACTTCAACTAATTATTATGCAATCACATGACGATCTCAGAGGTTGCAAGGCAAGGCTGTATGGCAAGTGCCCACCCAGCCGCTGTACTATCTCTCCAACGCTGCTTTTAAAAGTCTTAAGGGTCAAGGAGATTTTGGGGGGGGGGGGCAGGTGAGAGGGGGAGTGCAAGAGAGGGAGAGACAGGAAGAGGGAGGGAGGGAGAGACAGATAGACAGAGACAGAGACAGCAGGGGAGATGCTTGCATTGCATGCAGCTAACCTGGGCTAGTTTCCTGCCGCCCCATAGGGTTCCTTGAGACCACAAGGAGTGACTCCGGAGTGTAGAACAAGGAGTAAGCCCCTAACACCGCCGGGTATGCTCCCCCAAAACCAAGAAATAAAAAATTAGTCCCAAGCAACCAGAACCTGCATAGGTGAAGTATGAAAAGGCTCTAGACAAATGCATGAGAAGTGTGGCCAAGGGCACAGCACGTACTCGACGGCCACTTTCTTTGTGCCTCTCCCAGGGTGGCTGAGTCCCCGCTTTGGGTCGATCCCCTCATCCTGTGCCCTGCTACCCCCGAGGTTCTGCGGGGCCCGGGGGGTGACGAGACACGCACCAGGCCCGCAGGGGGGTGGGGGGCGGCAGGCCCAAGCTCCCCCGCACGGGCGCTCCCCCTGCACGGACCCCCCGGCCGCGCCGCTACTTACACTCACAAACTGGATGTCATCTTCGGCGTCCTCCGTCGTCGGCGTCGCCGAGGACCCCGGCCCGGCCGCAGGGGCGGATTCCATCACCTACGAGAGAAGCCACGGCGGCTCGTCGGGGGCCCGCGGCGCCTCGCCCGCGCCCCCCGCACCCAGCTCTCGGCCGCGCGCGCCCCCGACGCGCCCCTCTGCGGGGCCGGGGCCGGGGCCGGCCCGCCGAGACCCCCCCACTCCCCGCCCGGGCCCACCGCGCGGGGCCGGGCCGGCCCTGGTGGCCGCGGCGCGGGGCTCGGCGCTCACCTCCGACCCAGGCTCGCCCATTTCTCCGACGGCCTAACTGACAGCACCGCGGCTCCCGCTCCCGCTCCCGCTGCTGCTCCCGCCGCCGCCGCCGCCGCCGCCGCCGCCTCCACCGCCACTGCCACCGCCGCCACTGCCACGACTTCCCTTCAGACCCTGCCCCGGATTGCGCCGCCGTGCTGCGCCCCAGTTCGGGCGGCGAGACAGTCAGCGGGACCACCTGCGACTCCACTTCCACTGGAGGAGCGGACCCCGCTGTCCGCGGTGCCGAAGAGCAACTTCTCTCCGGGTCGGAGCGCCGGGCTCTGTGCCGCGCGGGATGCTGGGAGTTGTAGTTTGGCCAAGCGGGCCGCGCCGCGGATTGGAAGGGAGGGACCGGATGCTTAACTAGGGGCATGCGTGGTTCTGGACTTGTAGTCTGCTAAATCGCTTCCAGCGCATCTTTGTCTCTTTTTATGCATACATGCGTGGCTGTGTGCATCTATTGCATACATCTACATGCACACATTTTGCATATAGCAGTTCTTAAAACTTAACGTGTGTATTTTCTACAAAAGAGAAAATTCTTTTACCAAACCAGTTAAAATGATAGAAATAAAATTTCTGTATACAGTACTTGTAATATGCAATAATTTAATCTGATACTTTAATTTCCCTTGGACTGGAGCCACAGCAGGTAGGGCGTTTGCCTTGCGACCGACCCGGGTTCGATTCCTCCAACCCTCTTGGAGAGCCCGGCAAGCTATCCTCCAACCCTCTTGGAGAGCCTGGCAAGCTACCGAGAGTATCCCGCCCCTGGGCAGAGCTGGGCAAGCTACCCATGGCTTATTCCATATGCCAAAAGCAGTAACAAGAAGTCTCACAATGAAGACACTACTGGTGCCCGCTGGAGCAAATCAATGAACAATGGAGGACAGTGCTACAATGCAGTGCTACTTTAATTTCCCTCATTTTAATTTTAACACTTTCATTTCTTAACAATGGAACATTAATTTTAACAATATTTTAATTTCACTTTATCAATTGTCCTAATAATATACTCTACAGCATTTTTTCTTAAATTCAGGCCCATATAAAGCATTTTTATATGTTTACCTTTGAAATTTCACTTCCTATTCTTACCTTTCATGACTTTGATATTTTTGAATAATGTAGACCCGTATTTTATAGAATGTTTCATAGTTTAACATTGTCATTGTTTGCTCATAATCTGTTTGGTCAGAATACAATTTATTTTGTATTGCTTTCAGGAAATCATATTCAGAGATTATGATTTAAATAAATTATGATTTATTTTTTAAATTTTATTTTATTGAATCACCATGTGGAAAATTACAATGATTTCAGGCTTAAGTCTTAGTCATAAAATGCTGAAACAACCATCCCTTCACCAGTGCCCATATCCCACCACCGAAGACAAAAAAAAAAAAGAAAAACAACACAGTACACCTCCCATCCCGCCCACCCCCGCACCCACCCCCGCCTTGTAACTGATAAATTTCACTTTACTTTCTATTTACTTTGGTTACATTCAATATTTCAACACAAACCTCACCATTATTATTAGGAGCACCCCACTAGAGTCAGACCTGTTGTGAAGAGAAATGAGGTCGCGTGGCCACCGTGCGGTTTTGTATTTCTGTACTTTAACAACTAAGTCCAGGGAGATTTCTTCCGGATCATTGCAAGCTGGTAAACCCCATCTGTGGTCGTCATAATATGGCGGTCCCCACACCCTTCATCCCCGGGAAGGGACAGGCGAGAGAGAGAAATACCTTTCCCCTCCTGGGCGGGCATGGGGTCGCGGCTTAGTTCTCTGGCTGGAGACAATCTGCTAGGAGCAGTCCATGTTGAAGTTGGTTCAGCTGGGTCTGGATTCACGCTCGTGCAGCTGTGGAGGAGCCACACGCACGTGTGGTCCCCGGGGGTCACATCTCGGCAGCGGTCAATAAATTATGATTTAAATAAATCATAATCAGAGAAATAAATCTTTGGTTATTTTCTTATCTTTTCTAACTCATTTTCTGTAACCAAGTAGTTTTTCCTCAGCAACATATTAATAGGCTATATTATAAATTATACAATGATTCATAATATAAGCTATATATTGTAATAAATTATCCAGAACTAATAAATGCATTGATTGATTAAATCGGGGTGATTGAGATCTTTTTTTCCTTTTTGCGTCACACCCGGCAATGCTCAGGGGTTACTCCTGGATCTGCACTCAGGAATTACTCCTGTCGGTGCTAGGGGGACCACATGGGATGCTGGGAATGAAACCTGGGTCAGCTGCATGCAAGGCAAATGCCCTGCCCACTGTGCTATTGCTCCAGCCTCCAAAAAAGTTTTTAATACAATTCTGACCTTGTTCTTAGATAAGAAGAATCAGTTTAGTCAAGATAGAAATTCTTCAGATTAGGAAATGCTGTAAACTTTGCAGACTTTTTGTTTTATTTTGTTTTGTTTTTGAAATGGGAAATTGATCATGGGACTTCAAAAGTCATTTAGTGAAGGGTTGGGGAAATAGTACATGGTGTAAGGTGTTTGCCTTGCATGTGACTGACACCGATTTGATCCCTGGCACTGCATATGACCACTGACCACTGACCACTGAGCTCAGGAGTAGGCCCTGAGCAACACTGGGTTTAGCTCAATCTCTCCATGTCTGCCAAGTGTCTAATGGTATAAATTTGTGATAAATTAGCAAAAATAGAAACAATTTTAAAAAGATTTAAAAGTTTTAAATTTTAAAAGAAGAAATACTATGCTAAGTGGGATTTTATTCTCTTTTATTACTTTCTATAAGGACTATAAAAAGGGTTGGTAGTTTGAATGCCTTACTTTACACTGCAATCCATCCTGATTTGAATTCCCAACACCACATATGTTCTCTGGAGAACCGCCAGAGGTCACTCCCTAACACAGAACCAGCAAATGGACAATTTTTAAAAATGGCTACCTTGAGCATTTCTGGAATGTATCAACCAGCAATGTTAGAGAAAATGAATGTAACTGTTGGGTATTAATAAGCAAGTAGCTTCATTCGTTGAAGAAATCAAATAAAGCAAGAAGAAATAAAATCAGGGGCTGGAGTGATAGCACAGTGGGTAGGGCGTTTGCCTTGCACGCGGCCGTCCTGGGTTCTAATCCCAGCATCCCATATGGTCCCCTGAGCACCGCCAGGGGTAATTCCTGAGTGAAGAGCCAGGAGTAACCCCTATGCATCGCCTGGTGTGACCTAAAAACAAAAACAAAAAAAGAAATAAAATCAAAGCACCCTACCATAGTATTTCTAGCATACTAGGCAATAAAATAAACTCTACACAAGGATCAGGGATGTGGCTCAGTGGTAAAGTTCCTATCTAATGTGTTTGAGACCCTGGGTTCGATTCCTGGTACCTCATTTTCCATGAGCACAGCCACAACAAAAAATAATCTGCACAATCCAAAGATTTTTTTAAAGTTGCTGGAAATGATCTGGGGATGTGGAGTAAAGTGACAGAGTATTTTTCTTGCATGAAATCCCTGGTACTCTGTGTCCCCCGCAACCACAGCCCAGTACCTTTACAGACATGACCCTGAGTCCTGAGAGCTGCAGAGAGTGGCCCCCACAACCATAACAAGAATATCAACGACAACAACAATTGCTAAAAGCAAAGAAAGTGGGCAGAGAATACAAGACAGTTTGTCCTGAGGAACAGATCTCAGAATGTACTGTTAAAAATGATACCTCCTGACATGGAAACTCACCTGATAAAAATGAAATATCTAGCACACATAAAGCTGAACATCATCAGAAGTCACAAGGCTGGATGCAGAGAGAAAAGACCCTAAGAGTCCAGATGGTCCCTGAATAGCCAATCTCAGAGAGGACCTGTGAAACACACTTCCTGAAGGTGAAGGGCTCCCGAGGAAGTGGATGATTCTGCCCTCTCTTTGCTGCTCCTCCTGGGGAAGGAACTAGGACAGCAGGGCTGGTGACAGAAATTCTCCCAAGCTTAGCATGGGGTCAGGGAACCAGAGGGAACAGGGTTACATTACAAATTTCGCTAGGGGGAGACAAGGAGATGGAACAGAAGTTAAGACGCTTGCCTCGCAAGTGGCAAATTCTTGTTTGATTCCCCAGCACCACATATGTTTCTGTGAGCACCTCCAAAAGAGACCGCTGAGCGCAGAGCCAGGAGTTATCCCTGAGCACTGTCAGATATGCCCCCTTTACAAAATAAGCAACAATAACAACAAAAAAAGTCAGTCTCTGTGAGAGCAAAGAGGGGGCCTTAACAAAGTGAGAAGCCAGAGGGGAACCTAACCTGCTCCCCCCATTTCTGACCCCACCTGCAAATAACTGCTCCATGAATACCTATGTCACAGGCATATGATCAGGGACCACAGAGATAATTCAACAGGCTGGAGTTCGTTCTAGATATGCAAAACGACTGGGTTCAGTCCCTGATATCTAATGTGCTCCTGAGCACTTCCAGGAGTGACCCCAAATACTGAGCAAGGAGTAGAGCCTGAGTTCCACTGAGTGTGGTCCCCCAAAACCAAACCAAGGGCCAGAGACATAATACAGGAGCTAAGATGCTTTGCCTTGCATGCAGTTGACCCCCGTTTATTTCCTGTCACCAAAACTATGAGCATAGAATCAGGAGTAGAGTAGCCCCTGGGCACTGATGGGCATGGTGCAAATACCTCTTTTAAAAAAAAACAACCAACATCTACACAATGGAATACTATGCAGCTGTTAGGAGAGATGAAGTCATGAAATTTGCTTATAAATGTATAAACATGGAGAGTATCATGCTAAGTGAAATGAGTCAGATAGAGAGGGACAGACATAGAAGGATTGCATTCATTTGTGGAGTATAGAAGAATAGCATGAGGCTGACACCCAAGGAGAGTAGATACAAGGGCCAGGAGGATTGCATCATCACTGGAAACTGCTTCATGAGCAGAGGGGAAAAGGCAGATGGAATAGAGAAGGGATTACAAAGAAAATGATGGCTGGAGGAACCAGTTGAGATGGGAGATGCACGCCAAAAGTAGATAATGGACCAAACATAATGACCTCTCAGTGTCTGTGTTGCAAGCCATAATGCCCAAAAGTAGAGAGAGAGTATATTGTCTGCCATGGAGGCAGGGGGAGGGTGGGAAAGGGGGGTATGCCTGGGATGTTGGTGGTGGGGAATGTGCACTGGTGGAGGGATGGGTGTTTGATCATTGTGTGATTGAAACCCAAACATGAAAGCTTGTAAAAATCTCACAGTGATCCAATAAAAAACAAGCAAAAAACCAAAAATTGAGTGTTGAGGAAAAGCTGTAGCACAATATTTGTACAAAAACTTCAATCCTTGGCATCACATTTGATTCCCCAAGCTCTGCCAGGATGATCCCTGAGATCTGAACCAGTAGTAAGTCCTAAGCACTGCCAGGTGTGGACCCCGTCTCCTTATATGTATCTACTAACATCCTGGCTTGCATTTCTTCCTTTAAATAATGTGTTTCCTTGCTGAGCTTTAGTCTAGTTGATCTATCAAGATGTGACAAGGTGATGTTGAAGTCTCCAAAGTAGTTGGAGCTTGTTGTAGCTACCAATGTCTTTCTTCAAGTCTATTAGCAGTTGTCTTAAGTATTTGGCTGGTCCCTAATTTCGTGCATGTACATTTAGGAGTGTGATATCTTCCTGACGTACAGATCCCTCGATCATTTAAAAATGACCTTTACTGTTTCTTGTAACCTCCTTTCTTCAGCCTAAAGTCTGTATCATCAGATACTAATATGGCAGCTCCTGCTTTTTGAGGGGGTTGTTTGTTTGAAGAATTGTTTTCCAGTCTTTAATTTTGAATCTGTGTTTATTCTGGCTTTTGAAATGCATTTCTTGCAGGCAGCAGAGCGTTGTTCCTTTATAGGCACACACTGTGCTGATTCTGTAACTCTGTGCTGGTTGCAAATTCCCTGATAGACCCTGGAATTTGTGGGCGGCCTTCTGTGCTGACTCCCTGATAAATGATGAGAAAGTGTGCCTTGACCTTGAACGATGTAAAAGAGCCATTTTCTCCCTTTCACCGTATGACTGTAACCATATCTGTTCCCCTCACATCTCATCAGGATATGGTTTGTTTTACTGCAGATTCAGCTATCTTAATTGATACACACTGGAATGTAGGTATAGAATATAAATGACTCACTTGTTGCAGGCTGAAGGACCCAACGCTTTTCAAATTTCTAATGAATTTGGAATAAACCTTCTTGTTCATATCTCCAATTTTTGTTTTCATTCTATTTTATTTTTTCAGATTTTTTTGCCACACCCAGCGACGCGTAGGAATCATTCCTGGCTCTGCACTCAGAAATTAGTCCTGGCAGTGCTTGAGGGATCACATGGAATGCTGGGGATAGAACCAGGTCAGCTGCATGCAAGGCAAGTACCTTATCCATTGTACTGTCTCCCCAACCCCCATGTGGTTCTCATTGAGTTTGGGTGAACTTGGGTATTTTAATAATCTTTGTATCATTTCCCCCCCTTTATTTTATTTTATTAACAAAATTAAATTGGCAGAGGCGGGTCATAGACCAGAGATAGTACATAGGTAGAGCACTTGCATATTTCTGATTTGGGTTTTATCCCTGCTAGAAATTATCTCTGAGCACAGAGCTAGGTGTGGCCCCAAAACAAACAACTCTGGAGGGGCAGTTTGGGTCGCTCAAGGCTATTCCTGGAGCTCAGGAAACTTCAGTGGTCTTAGGGGATCATACTTGGTGACCCTTCTTGTCTTCCTCTTCACTCTCGCCCACCTTGTCCTCTCCCCCACACTGTTTAGTAATCTGTTAATCTGTTTTGAAACCCAAGCCCAAGGGTTTGTCATCATTAAATACTGTCTATTCCCTTGTTTACTATTCCTACACACTACAAATGCATGAGATAACCCAGTCCTTGTCGTGCTTACTCTTATTTTGCTTAACAGAACATCCATGTTAGAGTGAACTGCAATATTTCATATTTTCTTACAGATGTGTAGTATTATCTCACAGACATGAAATATTCCACAATGTCTGTGTATAAAACTTCTAGATCCATTCATCTACTATTGAACATCTATGTTGTTTCTATACCCTGACTATGGTCAGTATAATTTTTTTTAAATTAAGCATTCCTCTCGCTACTTATTATAAAAGATTTTACTTCAATTACATTTTAAATTCTTATATCATCATCATCATCATCATCATCCTGATGATCGTCAATTTTCTTGAGCGGTCTCAGTAACATCTCCATTCGTCCTAGCTCTGAGATTTTAGAAACCTCTCTTTACTCATCCTTCCCAATGGTGCCACATTGGAGGCTCTTTCAGGGTCACAGGAATGAGACCCATCAATGTTACTGGTTTTGGCATATGAATATGCCACAGAGAGCTTGCCAGGTTCTCCCATGCAGGCAGGAAACTCTCGGTAGCTCGTCGGGTTCTCTGAGAGGGAGAACTAGGCTATAAGAGGTCGAACTGCTGTGCTTCCAGGAGCTTGGTTTTATAGTCTCTGGATGTTTGCTGTTGATGGGATTACTCGGCACTAGAAGCAGTTTCTGGTGCCTACTACTGGAAAATGGGGGCTCTGGGTGGAAGAGGCCCAGTCCTGATCCGATTAGGCTTGGAGATCTCAGCCCCAGGTCCTGCACACCTGGGTTCCTTCATGTGTGAGGCCGGTCCGAATGTGTAGAGAGGGGCCTTGAACATGGCTGTGGCTGGGGTCCGGAGGTCTGCGGCTGCCAGGGCTCTGCTCGAGGTGGGGAGGGAAACTCAACCCACCCCCTCCAAGGGCCCTGGTGAAGACAGCCAGGCGCTGGGACAAGAGATTCTGCCCCAGGTATACTAATTTCAGTACTGGAGAGAAGATCTCTGTAAATTGCTAAACCTGCATTGACTGTGAGGGCAAGCTGATGTCTTCATTTAAGTGTCATCCCCACGAATTCTTCCACAAAGCCCTCTTCATGTACACACCCTCATAAGATTCAGCCCAGGAACCTGTGTGGCTCCCAGGCTGTCTCCTGAAGCAGCCGGTCACCTGCCTATCTCTTGCACTGGACTCTGGGGAAGGGCGCCTTCCTCCTCTGTTCAATGCCACACACACCACACACGAGGCACTCCACAAGTGTTATTAACCTTAGACTTAACAAAAACACATAGATTACTTCCCTTCAATTCTCTTTTGATCATTTTTTTTCCACTACTATGTGAGCTAAGCATAGTTTGTATTTATTGTTAAAACTTTTTGAACACTTGTAGTGCAATTTCTCACTTGCTTATTGGAAGTGCTAAGTATAATTAACTTCAATTTGGTAATTGAGAAGCTTGGTTTAGTGGGTAGTGTAATTTTTTAAAAAATTATACTGATTTGGCCTTTGCGGCCCCGCGCGAGATCGACCCTGGAGGCAACTGAACCACTTTGGACATGAGCGGCGCCCCCAAAATGCCTCCAAACTGTGTGCTGGGAGCTTCTGGCCCAGGCGCTGCCGGCAGGGTATGCTCTTTTCTCTCTCAACTCTTTCTTTTTGAACGCAGCGAGGCTATAGCCGGTTTTTAGACTCTACAGGAAGCCCGGGATAGCCGATGGGCGGGACTTCCGGATCCGCCCTGTGCCGGCCGACATTTAAGCACAGAGCCATGTGGGGACGCTCCTTTGCGGCCCCGCGCGAGATCGACCCCGGAGGCAACTGAACCACTTTGGACACTAGCGGCACCCCCAAAATGCCTCCAAACTGTGTGCTGGGAGCTTCTGGCCCAGGCGCTGCCAGCGAGTGATGCAATTACCAAAAGAATTTTCCTTGGACTTCATATAGAAATCCAAAACCTAATATCTCTTGATTGTCAGCAACGTGTAAATGTTCCTTTTTGGCAGGGCTTAACGTGGGGGGAAACTCCAAACAATAGTACTAAGTTTTTTGTTAAAGGGTAAAAGATTGTAGCGATAGAATTTTAGGCAGAATTTTCCCTGGACTTTGTATAGAAACCCAAAACCGCGCGGCCGCGGCAGCCTAATGTCATCTAATCATCAGCAATATGAAATGGTTCCTTTGTAATGGGTTGGACTTTGGGGGGACCATAATAGGGTTAAAGTTTGTAGCGACGTGTAATTTCTGGCTGTACTTTCCCTGGACTTTATACAGAAATTCAAAGCCGCGAGGCCACTGCCATGGCCGCGCAACCTATTGTCATTTAATCATCACCAATATGAAATGGTTCCCTTTTAGCGGGTCGGACTTTGGTGGGAAATCCTAACAAGAATAGTAAGTCTTTTGCTGAAATATTGAAGGCCACCAAAGTGGTAGCCATCTCTATAGACTGAACTAAGCCATATCCCCACGCCGGCTGAGAAGAAATATCCTTCTTTCTCGGGAAGAAACGCGGCATGGCGTTAACCATAGTATGATGTCCATTAAGCTGACACGGACCTGGTGGCGTGGGAATCGGATACAAGGGAATAAATTATTATGTACTTGGAACAGCGGGACGCTGGTGGAATCTTGAGCCGGGGCCGATACCAGCATATTACTTTTGGTTCCAGAAACTGCTTGCAGACATTCTACCAGACTATCAACTAAGCCAGAGCCCCACGCCGGCTGATGACGAAAAATAACCATCTCTTTTGGTTTGTTTTCCCTTTGTCAGGCAGCGTGGTGATTACTAAACAGGCGTGATCTCGGTGGCGCGGGACGAGGGAGGAAAAAAATAGAAAAGTTATGTAACAAACAGCGGGACTTAATATCTCTACATTCTCAGCAATGGAGAGCCATCAAATGCTTCCTTGACAGTGGGACTGTCTTCTCTTTTTTGGGGGGAAACCCTAGCAACAATAGTGAATTATGTGTTGAAACATGGACTGCAACCAAGATAAAGTGTAAACGAAGTGAAACTTATCACTTACAAGGGCGGGGACTGGGGGGGTGGGAGGGGGCGGGAGGTATAATGGGGTGGTTGGTGATGGAATATGGGCACGGGTGAAGGGAAGGGTGTTTGAGTATTGTATAACTGACATAATCCTGAGAACTATGTAACCCTCCACATGGTGATTCAATAAAATTTAAATTAAAAAAATTATACTGATTTGGTATTAATAAAGTAATTGATTTCTTTTCAGAATGAGAAAAAGTGATTAAAACAAGTAATATTCATAAGGTCATAAGGCTAGGGCAATAGCTCAATGTACTGTCTCATATCCCTGGTGCATCCAAGGCCCAGGTTTCATTTTAGCTCCCACTTCACCTTCTGAACCCTTCTGGTGGCCCCCAGCACCACTGTGGAGGTCCTTTCGCACCCCAGAAAGTTATATTCCTATTGAAAGAGTCCACTAGAACCATTACTGGTATAGTCAATACTAGGTCTTTAAAATTCTTATATATGTGAATATATAAAATATGTATTGACATACATACATAACAGTATATGTGTATATCAATTGCCTTCTAGGTGTCCTAATGAATTTGCTTTTTAATTTATAACTCATTTAGAATTCATGAAACTGTATTTTCTATTAAAAAGGTATATGTTCTAATACCTATAAAAATATCAACATATCTCAAAATTCTTTAAAGAAGGTACCTTAAGAAAGGACCATAGAAGTCACAATTGAATAATATGTTTTAAGAAAAGTCCACAGAAGAATACTTTAAGAAGGACTGTGGATCTTTCAATTGAATAATGTTTTGCAAAGTCAATTTTACTTACATGTAGGAGGCAAACGTGTTACCATGTAGTTTTTTTTTTAAGTGAGATAACTTTTATTTATTTATTTATTTTGCTTTCTTTTGGTCACACCTGGCAATGCTCAGGGCTTACTCATGGCTTGGCACTCAGGGATCACTCCTGGCCATGCTCAGGGGGACTGACTATATATGGAGGGATGCCAGGGATAGAACCTGGATCGGCTGTGTGCAAAGCAAATGCCCTGTCCACCCCTGGAAGCAACATTTTAGTAAGACTCACCTTTCTCAATAGTAATTTTCACCTCCCTGGATGTGATTATTTACAAAACAAACAAGTCAGAGTCACACATTAAAATCATTACCTAGGGGCTGGAGTGATAGCACAGCGGGTAGGGCGTTTGCCTTGCACGCGGCCGACCCGGGTTCGAATCCCAGCATCCCATATGGTCCCCTGAGCACCGCCAGGGGTAATTCCTGAGTGCATGAGCCAGGAATGATCCCTGTGCATTGCCAGGTGTGACCCAAAAAGCAAAAAAAAAAAAAAAAAAAAATCATTACCTAAAACCTCAATGTGAAGGTGAAAAAGACTGCGGTCTAGAAAACAACCCCCCTTGAATTTTATTAACAAAGAAACAAGAAAATGCTTTTTATGCTTTTAATGGATGTATTTGTAGTTCAGTAAAAGTAGTAAATGTTAATGTAAATTATTTCCTTAAGAATTAATCCTTATTTTGTACAATCACTTTGTTATCAAGCAACATTTATGGACAGTTCCCTGGGTCTACAGTACTGAATTTTCTAACCATTGTGTATATTTTCTTTGCCAAACTTGAATGGTTCCTTACACCCTGAAGAAGAATGGCTTGGTATTATAGCATCACCAACTGAAGTCTCTTGATAAAATGTTTTCTCTTTAATTCATTACAAAATGGCAATTTTCTCAAACCCATATGATTTTATCTTTTTTTTCTTCTGCTACTGTGAACTAAAACCAGTTAAAACTAAGTTATAAACAATACAACCAACTACAGAGGATAGTCTATCTTATGCAGGATGTTTTAAATGATATTGATGTTTTATATTACATATCTATGTTTAGTATACTTTGATCAGTAAAAAGTTAGAAGTATATAAATGAATAAATAACAATATTTGTTGGGGAAAGTTAATGGATTCTCTTCACAATAACAAAAACTTGGCTTTATTCATTTTTTTAGGAGTGTAGTAGAATAGTTTAATATTAACAAAGAGATCTTGCTGTTCTTACGCCCTCAGATGCTTAGTTAATTCAGTTTCAGGTAACAGAAAAAACTCCTAATTTTTATTGCTAGAATATTATTCCTTGGCTACATGGGGTTATCAGATTTTAGGCTGGCTTTGTCACTCACACTTTTGTGAACGTTTCCTATTTCACTGTTTACTTTCCCAAACAGTTGTTTTCCTAAAAATCCATAAATCACTATGGGAAGTCATTGGCAATAATAATTAGATAATGACTGATAAGAATGATCAGAAGTCTCATGGGCTGGGATTTCTGTTGCTATGATAAAAAAGCTCTATCTTGTTAACTAGCTTTGTAGAGAAGCCTTTTGGGATGAGAAATGCGTATTTCCAAAGAAACCATTCTTCATGCTTATTTGACAGCTAAAATGTCTCTGGTTCGATGCATCACTGGTATTTAGGGTAGAATCTACATGCAGTTTCTTCAGCAAGCTTGTTCCATCAGGAGCACCCAGCCACCAAACAGATGTCTCACGGCTTGTCATTTTGTCTCTGTTCACTGCCAAGGAGGTTGCAGATTCTCCCACAAAATCCACTGCCAGACTTCAAACAGAGGCTGTTTTGCTTCAACTATCTATCAAACCTAAAAAAACAAATTTTAAGAAATAGAGCAAATTAACAGAGGTTTTATAGTATTTAAAAAAACTATACAAGTTTGGTGTCTACTATAATTTTTATTAGTTTGGTTTTTGTTCTGGGTCACACCTGGCGTTGCTCATGGATTACTCCTGGCTCTGCACTTAGGAATTAATCCTGGTGGTGCTTGTGGGACCATATGGGGTTCTTGGGAGATCAATCCCCTTAACTGCGCTATCTTTCTGGCCCCTATGATTTTTGGTTTAAAAAATAATATGTTAGCAAGAAATGGAATCAATTTGGGAATTATTTTAGATTCTACTTAGAGGACTTCCAACACAGATAAGTTACAATACTTAACATTCATTGTTTTTTTGTTTTGCTTTGGGGCCACACTCAATGTTGCTCAGGGACCACTTGTGGTGGAGTTTGGGGACCATTTGGGTGCTGGGGATTGAACCTGGATCGACCTTACCCACTGTACTACTAAGCTCTCTCCTTTAATATTTATTCTTTTTTTCCCCTTTTTTTGCTTTTTGGGTCACACCTGGTGATGCACCCGGGTTACTCCTGGCTCCTCATTCAGGAATTACTCCTGGCGGTGCTTGAGGAACCATATGGGATGCTGGGAATCGAACCCATGTTGGCTGCGTGCAAGGCAAACACCCTACCCGCTGTGCTATCGCTCCAGCCCCTAATATTCTTATCTCAAATGACTTCAAAAATCTTTTTAAAATGTAAAAACTCTAACATCTAACAAACGATGCTACATACCCATTAGCCGTCTTAAAAATAATCAACAATTCCATTTGTGTTTTTGTTTTGGGGGGCATATCTGTGGTGCACAGGGTTTACTCTTGCTCTGTGCTCAGGGATCACTTCTTGTGGTGCCTTTAGGGGACTAGATGAGGTGCTGGAGATGGGCTGGCTGAGTGACAGGCAAGCGCCCAGCCTGCTCTCCTCTCCTCTCCCGCTTGACATTTTCAGTACCTCTCGATAATAGTTTTATGTTCAAGCAGTTCCTTCTCCTATGCTTTCCTCCTTTCAGACCGAGAAAAGCCAAATGAAGCAGGGCCAGAGAGACAGTTCATAGATCAGGCACTTGACTTGCACACACCCTATTCAGGTTCAGTCCCCAGCACAGCATGGCCGTGGGCTTGTGTGGTGAATGATGGGGTGTGGCCCTGGAAGTTCCTCGCCAACCACATCCCCAGGCCCTTGCACAAAACTTCGAGCTTGACACTGCTTGGAAAGTCCCCGAGTTCCCTGCCTCCCCCAGATGAAAAATAGCCAAATGAGCTTGGTCAGTGACAGAATGAAGACAGTAGAATTTACTTGCATGGGTACCTTCCAAAAAATATGGATTCCAGAAAAATCTTCAGAATATCTTACTTATGATTTTTTAAAATTTACCGCAATTAGTTATTTCAGCCACAATCTGTCAAGATCGCTCTTTCCCCATTATAACTTCCCATCATTCATATTTTCTTCTTCAGTTATAACTATAGAGCAACAGTGGGCATTTCTGAGCTTTTATTAAGGATTGTATAAGATGCTTTTTTGAGGTATGTTTTGCAATCTCTTCCACAAAATATATATAACATATAAAAGTTATATATACACATAACTAATATGAAACTTTATAGCACTTAAAAAATAAATTCAGCGGCTGGAGCGATAGCACAGCGGGTAGGGCATTTGCCTTGCACGCAGCCGACCCGGGTTCGATTCCCAGCATCCCATATGGTCCCCTGAGTACCGCCAGGAGTAATTCCTGAGTGCGGAGCCAGGAGTAACCCCTGTGCATTGCCGGGTGTGACCCAAATATCAAAAAATAAATAAATAAATAAAATAAATTCAGTAAGTTTTGTCCAAATCTGATAATACTAAAAGTTACATTATATTCTTAAGAGTTAAAAATTTGAGAGTGACCTCAGTGAATTATCAACTAGCAAAGAAACAACGAAATTTCCCAAAAACCATGCCAAAGAAAAACAGAAATAGTTTCTCTATTCTTTCTGCAATAGCCACGGCTATTATGGGCAGGAGCGATAGCACAGCGGGTAGGGTGTTTGCCTTGCACTCGGCCACCGGGATTCTATTCCTCTGTCCCTCTTGGAGAGCCCGGCAAGCTACCGAGAGTATCCTGCCCTCGAGGCAGAGTCTGGCAAACTACCCTTGGCGTATTCAATATGCCAAAAACAGTAACAACAAGTCTCACAATGGAGACATTACTGGTGCCCGCTCGAGCAAAATTGTTGAGCAATGGAATGACAGTGATACAGTAATACCGTGATTATGTCTGGAGATAAGGCTCAGTAGGAGAGCACTTGCTTTGCATGTGTGAGGCCCTCAGGTTGTGAGGTTTTTTTTTTGGGGGGCGGGTGACCTAGACGTGTGCAGGACTTAGTACTGTCTCTGTTCTTAGGGGTCATTTCTTTCTTTCCTTTTTTCTTTAAAAAAATTTTTTTTTTTTTGCTTTTTGGGTCACACCTGGAGATGCACAGGGGTTATTTTTGGCTCTGCACTCAGGAATTACTCCTGGCGGTGCTCGGGGGACCATATGGGATGCTCGGGTCAGCTGAGTGCAAGGCAAATGCCCTACCCACTGTGCTTTCGCTCCAGCCTCAGGGTCACTTCTGATGGTACTGCGGGGATCATTTGTGGAGCTAGAGTTTGAACACTGGGTCAGCAGCATGCAGAGGGAGAGAGTCCCTGGGTTTGAGCCTCAGAACTGAAAACAAAAATAAGGAAAAGAACAAAATAATAAGAAAAAAAGGAACATAATTTGGGAAGAGAGAGAAAAAAATAGTAGAAAAGAAAAAGTAGAAAAAAGAAAAAATACAGTAAACAGTTATTGTCAAATAAAGAGGTAAACACATGTATGTAATCTTTCCAAAAGTAGGATAATAGCATTATGGAGCAGTTAATAATTCATGATTTATTCTAAATTAATATAATTATAATTTATTATATCCCATTGCTCATCAATTTGTTCGAGCAGGCACCAGTAACGTCTCTCATTGAGAGACTTATTGTTACTGTTTTTGGCATATCCACTACGCACGGGTAGCTTGCCAGGCTCTGCCGTGCGGGCTCCATACTCTTGGTAGCTTGCCAGGCTCTCCGAGAGGGGTGGAAGAATCGAACTCGGGTCGGCTGCGTGAAAGGCGAACGCCCAACCGCTGTGCTATCGCTCCAGCCCAATTTATTATATAGCCATCAATTTTCATATAGTGGGTCTTCCAAATTCTATTAAATTTCTGGTTCCATAAATCTTGGTTCTATTGCTGAGGGAGATAGTATTATTATGCTTGTTTAAGTTTATTTAAATTTGGAGAAATTAAGTAACTTTCAAAAGGTCACAGAGTTATCAGTAGGTAGATAGTACAGGAGTCAAGGCACTTAACCCTATTCAATACCCAGATCACTGATGCTTTCTGAGCATAACTGGGTGTAGCTCAAAAGTAAATATAATAGGACTTTCTTATACATCAGTCCAGATGTTGCTTTGAAGATGTTGCACACTTACTTTTTTTCTTTTTAAAAAATGAGATTTGCAAGCTCTCACTATTTGCAGATGATATGATACTATATTTAGAGAACCCTAAAGCCTCTACCAAGAAGCTCCTAGAAACAATAGACTTGCATAGTAAAGTCGCAGGCTATAAAATCATTACCCAAAAGTCCATGGCTTTTCTATATGCAAATAACGAGAGAGAAGAAAGTGACATAAGAAAAGCAATCCCATTCACAATAATCACTGTCACTGTCACTGTCATCCTGTTGCTCATCAATTTGCTAGAGCGGGCACTAGTAACGTCTCCATTGTGAGACTTTTTGTTACTGTTTTTGGCATATCAAATACGCCATGAGTAGCTTGCCAGGTTCTGCCTTGCGGGCGAGATACTCCCGGAGGCTCTCCGAGAGGGACGAAGGAATCGAACCTGGGTCGGCCGCAGGCAAGCCAAATGCCCTCCCTGCTGTGCTCCAGCCAATCATGCCTCTGAATCCTGAATATCGTTCACAAACATGCCTCAGAAAATCAAGCACCTTGGAATCAGCTTAACTAAGGAGGTAAAGGACCTGTACAAAGAAAACTACAAAATGCTACTTCACAAAATAAAAGAGGACACGAGGAAATGGAAACATATCTCCTGCTCATGGATTGGGAAAATGGCAAATGTCAAAATAGCAATATTCTCCAAAGCATTATACGATTCAATACGATTCCTATAAGGATATCTATTAAATTCTTCAAAGAAATGGATCAAACACTCCTGAAATTCATATGGAACAACAAACCCCCATGAATAGCTAAAGCAATTCTTGGGAAAAAGAAGATGGGAGCATCACCTTCCCAACCTCAAGCTCTATGACAAAGTGGGAATAATTAAAACAGCATGGTACTGGAACAAAGGCAGAGCTGCAGATCCATGGAACAGGATTGAATATCCTTACACACACCCTCAAATATATGATCATCTAATCTTTGATAAGGGATCAAGAAATGTGAAGTGGAGCAAGGAAAACATCTTTAACAAATGGTGCTGGCAAAACTGGACAGCTATATGAAAAAAAAGGGGGGGGCTCAGACCTCTACCTAACACCATGCACAAAAGTCAGATCAAAATGGATTAAAGACCTCAACATCAGACCAGAATTCATCAGGTACCCTGAAGACAAGATCGGCAAAACCCTTTAGGACATTGAAGGTATCTTCAAAGATGACACGCCACTGGCCAAGCAAGTGGAAACAGAGATAAACAAATGGGACTCCCTTAAACTAAAAAGCTTCTGTAGCTCAAAAGAAAAAAAAAGTGACCAGAATACAAAGACAGTCTACAGAATTGGAAAGGATATTCACCCAATACCCATCAGATAAGGGGTTGATATCAAGGATATACAAGGCACTGGTTGAACTCTACAAGAAGAAAACACCCACCCCCATCAGAAAATGGGGCAATGAAATGAACAGAAACTTTCTCAAAAAAGAAATCCGAATGGCCAAAAGGCACATGAAAAAATGCTCTTCATCACTAATCATCAGGGAGATGCAGATCAAAACAACAGTGAGTTATCATCTCACACCACAGAGACTGGCCCACATCCAAAAGAACAAAAGCATCTGGTGTTGGCATGGATGTGGGGAGAAAGGGACTCTTCTTCACTGCTGACTGGGCATGCTGACTGGTTCAGCCCTTTTGGAAAACAGCATGGACGTTTCTAAAAAAATTAGAAATTGAGCTCTCATTTGACCCAGCAATACCACTTTTAGGAATATATCTCAGAGAAGCAAAAAAAGTATAGTAGAAATTACATCTGCACTTGCATGTTCATTGCAGCACTGTTTACAGTATCCAGAATCTGGAAAAAATCCCAGTGCCCGAGAACAGATGACTGGTTTAAGAAACTTTGGTACATCTGCACAATGGAATACTATGAAGCTATTAGGAAAGATGAAGTAATGAAATTTGCATATAAGTGGATCAACATGGAAAGTATCATGTTAAGTGAAATGAGTCAGAAAGAGAGGGACAGACATAGAAAGATTGCACTCATTTGTAGAATATAAAGTAACAGAATGGAAGACTAACACCATAACTACTACTAACATAGTAGAGATAAGGACCAGGAGGATTGCTTCATGGCTAGGGAGCCGGCCTCACATGCTGGGGGAAAAGGCAGCTCAGATAGAGAAGGGACCACCAAGTAAAGAATGCTTGGAGAGTCCTCTTGGGATGGGAGATGTGTGCTGAAAGTAGACAGACTATAGGCCGAACGTGATGGCCACTTAATACCGGTATTGCAAACCACAACACCCAGGAGAGAGAGAGCAAAAGGGAATGCACCTGCCACAGAGAGGGTTGTGGGGGGGGTGTTGTGGGGTGGGGGGAGGGTTACTGAGATTATTGATGGTGGAGAATGGGCACTGATGGAGGAATGGGTACTCAATTATTGTATGACTGAAACATAAGCACAAAAGTTTATAAGTCTGTAACTGTACCTCACAGTGATACATTAAAAAATTAAATTAGATTTAAAAATGAGATTTAAATCAGTAGATTTTTGGTGAAGCATATTACATTCCATTATGTGGGTGGTTCCCATTCAACACACTGAAGACCTTAAGAAAAGTCCCTGAAGAAGAAATTCTGCCTCCAGATGGTTTTTGCATCCAAAACGCTTTCCAGGGTCTCCAGTCGGCTCCAAGCCTTGTGATTTCAGGTTTCTTAGTTTCCACAGTTGCATGTGTGTTTCCTAAAAACATCTCTCTCTCCATTTTCTATTAGTTTTGTTTTTTTACACAATGCATGACCAATATAAGAAAAAATACAAAAACCATATGCTACTTATACATATGTTACTGGATGGTACCTGGTTGATCTTGGCCATTCATTAAATCTCTTTAGACTTAGTTTCATAATCACCATAAGCACATTATATTAGACCAGAGTTTCTCGACTTTGTCATAAGTGCCATTTGGAGCTGGGTAATTCTTTGTGGGTGGTGGGAGGGTCTGGCCTAAGCATTTAGGATTTTCAGTAGCATCCCTGTTTCTGTCCACTAGATGTCAGTACTACCACCCAGTTATGACAACCAAAACTAGTTAAAGATAAAGAAAGGGGACAAAATTCCTCTCAACCAATTTGAGCACCACTGTATTAGGGCTTTTTGTTTCATTTTTAGGCCACATCCGGCACATCCAGCCCAGTGCTTAGGGCTTACTCCTGGCTCAAGGATCATTCCTGGCAGAGGTCGGGGACCATATGGGATGTCAGGAGACCATATGGGATGACCATATGAGATAGAACCCAGATTGGCCCTGTATAATGCAAGCGCCCTATGTGCTGCCCTATCTGTCAAGCTCCTGTATTAGATCATCTTAATATTTTAATATGAGTATATGAATAGGACTGGAGTGATAGCACAGCGGGTAGGGCGTTTGCCTTGCACGCACTGACCCAGGTTAGGTTCCTCCGCCCCTCTCGGAGAGCCCAGCAAGGTACCGAGAGTATCTCACCCGCAAGGCAGAGCCTGGCAGGCTCCCCGTGGCATATTCAATATACCAAAAACAATAACAACAAGTCTCTCAAGGAGACGTTACTGGTGCTCGAGCAAATCGATGACAGTGACAGTGACAGTGAGTATATGAATATTGTAAGAGAGTATGTATATACTGAGGCAGCTTTGGAAATTTCAGAAGATTTGCCACTTATTCCTCTTAGTGGGATGCCAGAGAGATGACTATTTAATATGCTATAGTTGTTAAAAATACAATTTGTTCAGCTCCTTTAAGAGAAACGCAAAAAAATAAAAAAGTTGAAAGGAGAGAGACCAGAATTATTGGCAATATTAAGTTCTTTGCAATGGGTAAACTGCAGACATCTTCAGAATTTTATATCAGCTGCAGTGATAGTTCTTAGTTGGGAAAATGACTGTCCCTTAAAATAAAAGCCACTTACGACATTCCTGAAGTGGTGGATGTCTAGTTTCTCAGAGGAACAGATTTTGTTAAAGTCTGCTTGGTGTTGCGATACTTTTTGCCTTACAAACAGAATTATTTTCCCCAAAAAAACTTGCGTGAGTTGAATATCTGGGTACCAGTTGCCCGAAGTAGGAGAGAAAAATGCAGAAATACTCCACTAGATGGCGATGTATCTGACTGTCCCACCAGACATGAAGACCGTTTTCGTCTGTTTTGGGCCCACACCTGGCTTTGCTCAGGCCTCACTCCTATCTCTGTGCTCCCTTCTCACTCCTAAGTCCTAGAGGGGCCTGAAGGATCATAATGCAGCTCTGGGGGATGGAACTCTGATCCACGCAGGCAAGGCAAGCGCCCTACCCGCTGTTGGATCTCTCTGGCCCTACAAAGGGTTTTGCATGAACTTTTACCCCAGTACATTTTTTTCTCAGTACTTTTATTCAAAATATATGAAATTTCAATCAACTTCCAAAGTACTTTCAAAGAAACCCCAAAGAAATTTTTCAAAAAAACTTTCAAATTTTCAAAGCACTGTCAAAGAAATGTCAAAGCCAGGCTCCGGTTCAGATGGCATCAAAATCTATTTTCATTGCAAAAGCCTTTATCTTTTCTCAATCTAAATTACTGAAATAGTCAAGTTACTTAATAATGTTACTATAGGACTGGAGCGATAGCACAGCGGGTAGGGCGTTTGCCTTGCACGCGGCTGACCTGGGTTTGATTCCTTTGCCCCTCTCGGAGAGCTGGCAAGCTACTGAGAGCATCCGCCGAATGGCAGAGCCTGGCAAGCTGCCCGTGGTGTGTTGGATATGCCCCAAATGGTAACAACAAGTCTTACAATGGAGATGTTACTGGTGCCCACTGGAGCAAAATCGATGAACAACAAGACAATAGTGCTATGACAGTGCTACAGGGCCACTACTAGCAAGTACACTATCACTGTCACTGTCATCCTGTTGCTCATCGATTTGCTCCAGCGGGCACCAGTAATGTCTCCATTGTGAGACTTGCTACTGTTTTTGGCATATCAAATACACCACGGGTAGCTTGCCAGGCTCTCCCATGTGGGTAAGATACTCTCGTAGCTTGCCAGGCTCTCTGAGAGGGGTGGAGGACTCAAACCCGGGTCGGCTGTGTGCAAGGCAAACGCCCTACCCACTGTGCTATCACTCCAGCAAGTACACAAAATTTGAAATAAACCCATTTTGGCTTTGAGTTTTGAGCCACACCCGACAGGACAGTACATACTCCTGGCTCTGCACTCGGTAATTGCTCCTGGCAGGTTTGGGAGACCATACGGAATCGGCCACATACAAGGCAAATGCTTTACCCACTGTACTATCACTCCAGCCCCAATATAAACCCATTTTAACTTTCACTTCTTTAACACTTCACACTTAGCAGTCTGAGATATTAAAAAAGGCAGAAGCTGGAATGCTATGCAGAACTTTGAAACACAAAATGGTGCTTCAAAATAGTTCAGTGACTTGGAGATCTGGTTACGGAATTTTTAGAATGGAAACTTGATCACTATACATCAGGGTAACTGAGTAGTCTCATATCAAAAGGAGAAGTGCTAAGGGTTTATTTAAGCAATGAACTTCTAACTGGCAAGTTGTCAGACTCACAATGAACTCATTTGAAGAGCAGGTCATTGTCCCTGTATGCATGAGTCAAAAGCTGCCACACTTAGGTTTGCTTTGGTTTTAGTTTAGGAAAAGAGGCTTTTGTGGATTCTCACCAGTGCTGGTCTTAGTTGTCTAATAAAACTGCAGAGGACCTTTAAGAAGAACAGGGATAGCCGTGAGAGGTAGGGAGGGCGTGGGCATAGGCAATTACCACATTGCATGCAGTTTCATATCCCAATTCATAATGTAAAATGAAACGGCAAGTAAAATAGTCTCAAAGCAGACTAAAGTTATGTCGAGAACAAACTTAAGCCAAAGAGAAAAAACAGGAAAAATAAATTTTAAAATAAGGGAATCTGTAATAGGCCTGCCTTGCTTTTATGTTTTACATTATGTATCTATTAATCAACAAAAAAATTCAATAACAGTGTTTTTTTCCCACAGAGATTCCACGATAAACAATGGGAAGGATAAGCACAAAAGGTCAGGACAGTGCTAAAGCCAACACAGAATTCCAGTTCAAAGTTTTGTTTACGGAGGGCCTGACTCTAAAATGTATTTCCTTCAGAAATGACTAAAACCGAGTCATTATTTTTCTTGGTAAACATCTTAAAAAGAATTCTTATCAAGGAGCCAGAGACACTTCCAGGAAATCAAGGAAACAGAAACACCCCCAAACATTGTCAATGAGGCACGTATCACCCTAATACCAAAACCAAACAGACACACCACAAAAAAAAAGAAAACTACAGACCGATATCTCTGATGAACACGGATGAGAAGATCCTCAACAAAATATTAGTGAATAGAATCCAGCAACTCATCAGAAAGGTCATACACCACGACCAAGTGGGATTCATCCCAGGGATGCAAGGATGGTTCAACATTCGGAAGTCTATCAACATAATCCACCATATCAACAAAAGAAAAGATAAAAACCATATGGTCATATCAATAGATGCAGAGAAAGCATTTGACAAGATCCAGCACTCATTCATGATGAAAACGCTCACTAAAATGGGCAAAGACGGGAACTTCCTCAATATAGTCAAAGTCATCTACCAAAAGCCTATAGCAAGCATTATCCTCAGTGGGGACTAACTAAGGGCCTTCCCTCTAAAATCAGGGACAAGGCAAAAATGCCCACTCTCACCACTTCTATTCAATATAGTACTGGAAGTACTTGCAATAGCGATTAGGCAAGAAAAAGACATTAAGGGCATCCAGATAGGAAAGGAAGAAATCAAGCTCTCACTATTCGCAGATGATAGGATATTATATTTAGAGAACCCCAAAGCCTGTACCAAGAAACTCCTTGAAACAATACACTCGTATAGTAAAATCGCAGGCTATAAAATCAATACCCAAAAGTCCATGGCTTTCCTATATGCAAATAATGAGAGAGAAGAAAGTGATATGAAAAAAGCAACCACGTTCACAATCATGCCTCAGAAAATCAAGTACCTCAGAATCAACTTAACTAAGGAGGTTAAGGACCTGTACAGAGAAAATTACAAAATGTTACTTCACGAAATAAAAGAGGATACGAGGAAATGGAAGCACATCCCCTGTTCATGGATTAGGAGAATTAACATTGTAAAATGGCAATACTTTCCAAAGCATCATACAGATTCAATGTGATCCCTGTAAAGATCCCAGGACATTCTTCAAGGAAGTGGACCAAACACTCCTAAAATTCATATGGAACAACAAACCCCCACAAATAGCTAAAGCAATTTTTGGGAAAAAGAAGATGGGGGGCATCACCTTCCCCAACCTCAAGCTCTACTACAAAGTGGGAATAATTAAAACTCATGGTACTGGAACAAAGGCAGAGCAGTAGACCAATGGAACAGGTTAGAATACCCTTAAACAAAACCTCAAATATATGATCATCTAATCTTTGATAAGGGAGCAAGAAATGTAAAGTAGAGCAAAGAAACCCTCTTTAACAAATGGTGCTGGCAACACTGGACAGCTACATGCAGAAAAATGGGCTCAGACTTATACCTAACACCATGCACAAAAGTCAGATCAAAATGGATTAAAGACCTCAACATTAGACCAGAATCCATAAGGTACATTGAAAACAAGGTCAACAAAACCCTCCACGACATTGAAGCTACAGGTATCTTCAACAAGGACTCGCCACTGACCAGGCAAGTGGAAACAGAGATAAACAAATGGGACTATCTTAAACTGAGAAGTTTCTGTACCTCAAAAGATACAGCAACCAGAATACTAAGACAGTCTACAGAATGGGAAAGGATATTCACTCAATACCCCTCGGATAAGGGGTTGATATCAAGGATTTACAAGGCACTGGTCAAACTTCACAAGAAGAAAACACCCAACTCCATCAGAAAATGGGGCAATGAAATGAACAGAAACTTTCTCAAGGAAGAAATCCAAATGGCTAAAAGACACATGAAAAAATGCTCCTCATCACTAATCATCAGGGAGATGCAGATCAAAACAACAATGAGATACCATCTCACACCACAGAGATTGGCCTACATCCAAAAGAACATAAATGACCGGTGTTGGCTCGGATGTGGGGAGAAAGGGACTCTCCTTCACTGCTGGTGGGAATGCCAACTGATTAAGCCCTTTTGGAAAACAGTATGGACGCTTCTCAAAAAATTAGAAATAGAGCTCCCATTTGACCCAGCAATACCACTTCTGGGAATATATCCCGGAGATGCAAAAAAGTATAGTAATTGTGATATCTGCACCTATATGTTCATTGCAGCAGTGTTCACAATAGCCAGAATCTGGAAAAAAACCCAGTGCCCAAGAACAGATGACTGGCTAAAGAAACTTTGGTATATCTTCACAATGGAATACTACGCAGCTGTTAGAAAAGATGAAGTCATGAAATTTGCGTATAGGTGGATCAACATGGAAAGTATCACGTTAAGTGAAATGAATCAGAAAGAGAGGGACAAACATAGAAAGATTTCACTCGTTTGTGGAATATAAAGTAACAGAATGGGAAACTAACACCCAAGAATAGTAGAGGTAAGTATGAAGAGGAGTACTCCACAGCTCGGAAGCTGACCTCACATGCTAGGTGAAGAAGCAGCTCTGATAGAGAAGGGATCACCAAGCAAAGGGTGCTAGGTGGGCCCACTAGGGATAGGAGATACAGGCTGAAAATAGACTATAGACCGAACAAGATGCCTACTTAATACCTCTGTAGCAAACCACAACACCCAAAAAGAGAGAGCGAGCAAATGGGAATGCCCTGCCACAGAGGCAGGGTGGTGTGAAGGGGACAGGGTGGGGGTGGTGGGGGAATGCTGGGACCATTGGTGGTGGAAAATGGGCACTGGTGGAGGGATGGGCACTCAATCATTGTATGACTGAAACGTAAGCATGAAAACCAGTAAGTCTGTAACTTTGTCTCACGGTGATTCACTAATAACATAAAATTAATAAAAAAACATTTTAAAAATTAAAAAAAAGGGGGCCAGAGACATAGTACAGAGGTTAGGTCTCCTCTTTTGCACGGGGAAACCCTGATTTGATCATTGGTGCCACAGGATCTTTTGGGCATCACAGGATACAGCCTAATGGCCCCTAAGCATAGCCAATGTGGCCCTTAGAGACCCCCTTCCAGCCAACAACTGAGCACTGACAGTGAGTCCTGAACAGTACCCCGTCCTCCTCAGGCGCTGGCATTGAACCACTGGCAGAGTTGCCTGGCTAAGCATCAACAGGACAGGGCCCTGAGAGGCCATTCCCCAACCAACTCCCAAATGCTCACCAAACAAACACAAACTCTGCCAAATGAGTTAGGATTTAAAGACAATCAGAATCAGGATGGAGGGGGCGAGGGGGGGGGGAAGGAAAGCCTCAACACACAGGCCAAACCACTGACTCTACTTGTAAATGCATCCAGTCCACTGATGCACCTCAAGATGACCCACGGTCTGTACTCCCCATTCCAGAGAAACACTTCTTACGTTGTTATGTGACAAATGCCATGTTCCTCCTCTGGCTCCTTCCTACTCCCACACATAAAGTAAACACATGTTCTGTGCAATAAAGAGCTTCTCGGGCATCTCAGTGTATCAACAGCCTTGATTCAGAGACACAGCCGTAAATCCCGGAAGACAACAGCTCGCCAGAGATCTCTCTAGACTCCCCCACCAAGCCAATTCCATCAGGGCACCTCAGATGGAGCTGGTGTGCCCTCTCAGTCCGCTTCAGATGAAACCTCAATGGCCACAAGCTTCCAGAAGCAAAACCTGGGTACACGGGGTTCGGAGACTAAGACTCCAGTTCACATGGCAGAAACAGAGGTGGGCTGTCCTTTCTCATCTCCCCACCTGCTTGGGGTCCTGGCTGTCACGCCCACAATCTCTCTCCGGGCGTCATGTCAGCACAGCAATGGCCTTGATCCAGAGACTCCCAAAGGAATCCCAAAACGGATTAGCTTCCTACCGAGATGTCTCTGGACCCCAATCACTTACAATTTTAGAATCCAGAAGTGCACGGCCGCTTTTGCAGCAGTGCGAACTTTCATAGTAGTCATAATAAGCAACAGTAAATAAATGATCTAGCATCTGCCCATGGCAGGCAGGCTTGAACGCTGGTGGGAAAATTCGAAATAATGGTGGTGGGAAGGTGTAAGGGTGGTGGGATTGGTGTTGAAATATTGAATGTAATCAATTAATGTGAACAACCTTATGAAAATAAAATCTATAAAGAAAAAGAGTTTCTCAGCAAGACATTACCCCCCTCGCAGATACCTGGTGCACAGGGACATATTACAAGGCTATACAAGTAGTTGAAAGTTCTGGGCATGAGAAATCCTGTTAACAGAACTCAGCTTTTCCCAAATATCATTCCTTCCCTCTCGGCTCCGCTTCATCCACTGGAAATACCCACTAGCATTTTGCAGAGCGGTAATGTTTTCTGGTTCAGAAAATGCATTCCATGAAAGACAGTGTGACATTTTCTTGCCATGATGAAGGAATTGTGAAGATTTAAAAGGCTTACCAAAAGGATCTATTTAATATCCTGAGAGTTAAGATTTTTGCTTAGATTTGGCTTCTTGGTACAGTTGTTTAGTTTTTGTCCTATCATTCTCCTAATTGAAACATCATCTGTATTGGGAAATAGCTGCTTTGTGACTCCTGTAAGAAACAACAAACACACACACAAAACACCAGTGAATTTTGTTTCCAGTTTGCAAAAAGCAGCACGAATATCCGGGACATATATAAATAAATGAGTATATAGGCAGATTTTAAAAAGTAAAGCAAGCGATAAAGATCTATGTAATAAATGAAGCATACATATTTGTCTTCCTATGCTACCACTCAACTTTAATCTTGTTTTCCTTGAACGCCCCTGGCTTAGAAGTGTAATTTTATTATTTCCCAGGATCAAGATGAAACACCTCGGTTCTGTGATACAGGAAATTCCTAAAATTAGTTGGATATTTACCAAGAACATATGTTTTTCTAGATGATCATATTTAATGAAGTTCACTAAAGGCCATTAGAGTAAATCAAATTCATCTGTATTTTAATTTAAATTTATTATTTTTTTGGGGGGAATAGGCACAACCAATGCTGAGGGGTTACTACTGACTCTGCACTCAGGAATTATTCCTAGCAGTGCTGGAGGGACCATATGGGATGCCAAGAATTGAGCCCAGGAAACAAGGCAAATTCCCTAACTGTTGTTCCCGCTCCAGCTCCTAATCTGTATATATATATTTTTAAACAGGATTAGGGATATAATTAAGGGAAAAAAGAAAATATAAGCTATTACTAAAACTTTATTTGCGAAGATATTAAACACTTTTTTACTAAAGCCAAGAATTTTACAAATCTAAACTTTAATTACAAAAAATTATTTTCATTTTAATCATTGCTCTGAGGGTTAAGTTCCTCTACAGGATTTCCCATATTTAATAAAAGTTTTAGCGCATTCTATAAAAAAACATTTTTTTCCTTTTTTTTTTGGGTCACACCCAGTGATGCACAGGGGTTACTCCTGGCTTTGCACTCAGGAATTACTCCTGGCAGTGCTCAGGGGACTAGAAGGGATGCTGGGGATTGAACCTGGGTCGGCCACGTGCAAGGCAAACGCCCTGCTCGCTGTGTTATTGCTCCAGCCCCAACAACAACATTTAATGGAAAATAATTTTAAATTCATGTGACTGCAATCATAGTATCACCTATGATTTCTTGAACTTCATTCTGATTCATAGCTGGCTTTACGGCCTTGTCCCTCGAAGTAGAAGATTTTGCTCCAGTCAGGCTGTGTGTGGCCATGTACTCATTAGTGTAAAGTACTTGCATTAAATCATTAATAAACTTCTGAGGCTTGCTCTTGTTACAGCGGGCAATCTGCCATTTTTCAATCTTGAACTGAAAAGTAAAAAAAAAATAACTAAAATTGGAAAAAATAAAAGGAGAATAAAGTCTGGAAAAAAATGTATTGCTGAGCTGAAAAACATACCAGAAAATGAAATTGACATTCTTGAAGGTGATGCTATTATTTTATCTTATATTTCAAGGGTTAGAGTGTCATGTTATCTTTGAGATAATTTCTAATATTCATGAGGTCTGTTCCAGTGTGTATACAAACTCTTCTGCTGCCACCTGGATTTGGTGCTTTAAGGATGAGTCCCATTCTCCACACTTCCCACCAAATAAGGTAGGCAGAAAAATGGCTCACTGAATTTATACACATGGCATCCCTAGCTCCTGTGACTATATTAGTTTATAAGGGAAGGACAATTTTGTAGAGACGATTGAAGTTAAATACCTTGGGACAGGGAGATTAGCCTGGATTACCTAGGTGGGCCCAATCTAATCACCTGAGTCCTTAAATGAAGAAGAGGGAGGCAGCAAAATAGGTTAGAAAAAAGAGAAAGGGGGAGACAGAGAGAAAGTTAAGGTAGATTTGAATGCCATGGCAGGATTTGAAGGTGGCAGAAAAGGGACATCAACCAAGGAAAACAGTTGGACTAATCTTCAGTATATAGTCAGCAAGAAAACAGGAACTCACATCCAGGACCACAAAAAACTGAATACATACACCGCACAAATGAGTTGGTAACAGACTCTCCTAGCGAACCCCAGAGAGGAGCAAACCTATGAAGACCTTGATTTTACCACACATCTGACTTTCAGAAGTCTGAGATGACAAATTGGTCCTAAGAAAAGACACTAAGATTATGGCAATTCATTTACATAGCAGTAGGAAACTGCTATACCAAGAGTCAATTATTCTAAATGCTAGTACTCAGCAGTTGCTTTTGTATACCTGATCAGGCTAATACCTGGCTAGAGAAACTGGGAAAGTCAGAATAAGACTGCATTTAGACAGCATGCCCAGGCTGACATTTCCTTTTCTCAAGGATGCAGTTGTCTAAAACATAATGCATAGTTATTCTTCTGCCACTAGTTTAAGAATTTAATAGTTTAATAACTTCCCTCACTGCTTGACTAGTTTTCTGTACTGCATATTTGATTCACAAATAGCACTGCAGCACTGTTGTCCTGTTGTTCATTGATTTGCTCAAGTGGGCACCAGTAACGTCTCCATTGTAAGACTTGTTATTGTTTTTAGCATATCGAATATGCCACAGGTAGCTTGCCAGGCTCTCCAAGAGGGATGGAGGAATTGAACCCGGGTCATCCACGTGCAAGGCAAACGCCCTACCTGCTGTGCTATCGCTCCAGTCCATCACAAATACTACATGAAAAAATAGTTTATTTGTTTTATTTTGTTTTGGGGTCACACCCAGCAATGCTCAGGGCTTACTCCTAGATCTGCACTCAAAGATCACTACGGAGGAGCTCATGGGACCGTACGGGGTCCCAGGGATTGAACTCAGGTTGACTGCATGCCCTACCCACTATATGACCACTTTGGATCCCCCAAATAGTTTCATAAAATCAGGATATTGTGAGTTGACTGGCATTACCTGAAGTTACTGGTCAAACAGTGATCCTTCTTTATACTTTTTGGATTGACCTATAACCCAGGAAGCCAAAGGGCAGCTGTTGTCACTAACCTGCTTCTCCTCAGTGGGAGGCTCTTCTTCAGCTTTCAAGGAAATTGGTGAACTGGAATTAGAATTAGAGTTACTGCAGGTTGAGGCAAAGGAATCCGGGGAGGAGTTGTTGGTTGCTCTCCAGAGGGTGGATGCAGCCGTAGACATGGTTCCTCCACCCTTAAGGAGAGTCTCTGCCATCCCAACCAATTCTTCAAACTGGGTGACTGCCTGTGGTAACACTAAAATGGCAAAGAAAGGGTAACATTTTACCAACTATTTTAACTATAGGGAAAATGGCTATACATTTTTGTGTGTCTATGCAGAGAAATATGTGGAGCAGAGAAATATGTGGAACAGTGAATACTTGCTGCCTTTAGAAAACAAACATGGTGAGAAAAGTAGTTGGCATATATTTTTTAGTAAATAATTGCTTCATCATAGATGAAATATGGTTATTATAATTAAAACGTATATGTACTACGTCACAGCTGAAATGAATGTTTTCAAAAGTTGAGGCTTTTTGTCTAATTGTTAATATTATCTGAAGGTGCTTAATGTCTTTGAGATATTGAGATATTAATATCTCTTTGGAGATATTGAGTCTACGCTCACATTAGTCCAGTGTAAGTGACAAGATAAAGCAAGCCATTTCTAATGAATTAAAATAAATTTTCTATGACCTTTGTGAGTGATTTTCCAGGAGCCAAATTCTATCAAATTAATAGAAATGCATTGCCATATTAAAAATCTTTGCTTTCACATGTTAGAGATGAGTTTTGATAATTAGCTGGATGTTCTCTTTGTTCCTTTTTAAACAGAAACTTACACATTCAAAGGTTTCATGCTTCCATGTAAAATGGTCTTCTCTGTTGTTATATCTAGTTTGTTTCCTAAGGACAAATAACATTTTGTTGGAGTTGGAAGACACCTTGAACCCTGTCTAATTCAATTCCTCAGTTATAGTTGAGGGAAGTGACTGTCGGCAGGTGAAAGGAAAGAAACTTCTTAGGGACTTAAGTAGATTATTGATCCATAATCTTTAGAATAGATTTTATTTAAGAACTGAAAATCAGCATATTGATATCACATTCAAATAAATAGATCTTTGGCCCTATCAGTAGAAAATTAGGAAAATATACTTATGACAGATGTTTTATTTTCCTGATATTTATTGAGCATCTCTCACATGTTGGGTGCTTACTCAGTCAGCAATTATTTATGGAGCATTTAATAACATCAAATATCTTGCTTTTCTTCTATGATAAGGCACTAGTCCAAGACCTTTGCTAAGGCTCATTCATTTACTCCTTATTCCAGCTCTCTGAAATAGGTCTTATCATTACCCTCAGTATACCGATGAGGATAACTAATGAGTGATTAAATACTTCCATTATGTATGAAGGAATTTTATAGAACCATGAATAACAAGTATTAACACTTTACTTATAACAATATTCACTTCTTAAAATAAAACTTATATTTTACTACTAATTTTACATTGGAGGCCACACCTGATGTGTTTAAGGCTTACTCTTACTAGCTGTGCTATTGCTCCTGCCCTGTGAAATTTTTTATATTGTTTTGCTTATGGGTTATTTTTAACATCTGAAAATCATTAGCCCATGGAATATTAGTGCCTTTTCTATTTTATAAAAATTTCAATATTTTTAAAAAGTCTATTAGAATGCCTCCAGCACCATAAGCATAATGTTCTAGTTATTATTATTTACTCCCTTACATACATGCTAAGGATGTTTTTAACTTCTTTGGTTCACTTTTTACTGTTTCTTTTGTGTGTTTGTTTGTTTGTTTGTTTTGGGGCCACACCCGGCAATGCTCAGGGGTTATTTCTGGCTCTGCACTTGGGAATTACTCCTGGCAGTACTCAGACGACTTTATTGAGATGCCAGGGATTGAATCCAGGTCAGCTGCATGCAAGGCAAGTGCCTTATCTGCTGTACTATTTCTCTGGCCCCTGCTTTTTTCTGTTTCTTTGACCACACTTGGCTGCTCTCAGGGCTTACTCCTGAATCTGTGCTCAGTGATCACCCCTGATGGTGCTTGGGGGACTGTATGCAGTTCTTAGGACAGAACTCAGGTTGGTTGCATGCAAGGCAAGTCTCTTATCTGTTACACTATCTCTCTGGCCCGGATTTTAATTTTTTATTTATCATAAGCTGGAGTGATAGTACAGTGGGTAGGTTGTTTGCCTTGCATGCGGTTGACCCAGATTTGGATCCTGGTATCCCATATTCCCCTGAGCACTGTCAGGAGTAGTCCCTGAACAAAGAGCCAGTATTTATCCTGAGCATCGCCAGTGTGGCCTCTCCACCAAAAAATGTTTTTCTTGGGATATTTCTCTTTTAATTTTATAATGTTTTTATTTATTTATTGTTTTAAATTTTATTGAATCACCATGTGGAGGGTTATGTAGTTCTCAGGATTATGTCAGTTATACAATACTCAAACACCCTTCCCTTCACCAGTGCCCATATTCCATCACCAACCCCCCCCAGTATACCTGCCGCCCCCTCCCACCTCCCCAGTCCCCACCCTTGTAAGTGATAAGTTTCACTTCGTTTACGCTTTATCTCGATTACATTCCATGTTTCAACACACAACTCACTACCGTTGCTGGGGTTTCCCCCCAAAAAGAAAAAGACAGTCCTATTGCCAAGGAAGCATTTGATAGTTCTCCATTGCTAAGAATATAGAGATATTAAGTCCCGCTGTTTGTTACATAACTTTTCTTTTCCCCCGATTGCCCCGCGCCACCGTTCACGCCTGTTTAGTAATCGCCACGCTGCCTGACAAAAGGAAAAAAACCGAAAAAGATGGTTTTTTCCCGTCATCAGCCGGCGTGGGGCTCTGGCTTAGTTGATAGTCTAGTAGAGTGGCTGCAAGCAGTTTCTGGAATCAAAGGTATTGCGCTGGTATCGGCTCCGGCTCGAGATTCCACCAGCATCCCGCTGTTCCATGTACATAATTTTTCCCCTTATATCCCATTCCCACGCCACCAGGTCTGTTTGCTTAATGGACATCACACTATGGTTAACGCCACGCCGCGTTTCTTCCCGAGAAAGAGGGATATTTCTTCTCAGCCGGCGTGGGGATATAGCTTAGTTCAGTCTAGAGAGATGGCTACCACTTTGATTGCCTTCAATATTTCAGCAAAAGACTTACTATTCTTGTTAGGATCTCCCACAAAAGTCCGACCTATTAAAAAGGAACCATTACATATTGCTGATGCTAAGATGACATTAGGTCGCGCGGTTTTGGGTTTCTGCATAAAGTCCAGGGAAAGTACAACCAGAAATAACATCACTACAAACTTTTACCCTTTTATGGTGCTCATAAGATGGAGAAACCTAGAGATCCGCAGCAGGGCCAAAAGGGATGCACACGTGTGGGAGGTGGGTTTAAGTATCTATCTGCGGTGGGCGGAGGTCACCGCCTCCGCCCCCCTGGGGTCTCCCCCGCGAGCTTCCTGTTTCAGCTGGCTCGGCGTCTCCATTTTGCGCTCAGAAAGTCATGGACCCTGCACTGTGCTCAGGAAGGGGTTGAGAGAGAGAGGTTAAAAGAATTGGGGAATGCCCGATTTCCACTGTCTCAGCCCGCCGTGGGGTCTTCGATCCCATGTAATTTTATAATGTTTTTAAAGCACAATTTTTAGTTTTTATGTGAAAGTAACTGACTTCAGTATATTAAAGAAGAGTATATTCTGAGGCTGGAGCGCTAATACAATGGGTAGGGCTCTGGCCTTGCACATGGGCAACTGAGAGTCAGTCCCTGGGACCACATGTGGCTCCCCAGCATCATGCCCACCAGGAGTGGTAGTGACAGTGCCAGGAGTAAGTCCTGAGCACCACCAGGTGAGGCCCCAAAACCAAAAGAAAAATCTTTTTATTAATTTTATGCTTATAAAGCAATTTACCATTCAGCTCAATTAGATATTAATCCACATATTACAGAATTTAAACATTTTATAAGTGATTTCCCACATATTTATTTTTAAACTTAAATTTTATATAAGGTTTATAAAATATGAAAACAGTAAGTCTCTATAAATCCATCACCTAATTCCAACTCTCAATCTACTTTTTTCCATTTATATCCTCAAGTTTTTTCTCAGCAACTCAAAGATTACTTCAAACAAATTGTAGACATCACCTCATTTTATCTTTATGTATTTCTGTATATGTCTAAAGATAAGAGATCTAAAAATATAACACCATTATTACAGCCAGAAACACTAAATAGTTTTTATTATCATCTTAAAAACATAACGTTCAAATTTCTCTGATTATCTTGCTTTTTTATTTTTAGTTTGCTTAAATTAGGATTCATAGAAAGTCATTATGTTATAATTGGTTGCTATTTCTTCACATAAACTATAGACTTCCTTTTCCTTCTTTAATTTTTTTCCTTACTAGTTGAATAAAATAGGACCATTTGTTTTGCAGGGGTTCCATAGCCTGAAGTTTGCTGATCATTTAATATAGTCTATTTCTTGTATTTAAGTTGACACTTATATCTAAAGACTTGATCAAATTTAGGTGGAGTTTTAACTTCCATTAGGTGGCATTTACTGCATGATGAGCACTCTGGGATGTCAGCTGTCACCATCACAGCTCAGGTTCACTAAAGGTCACAGTATTCTTTCCTCTTCACTTATTAACCAGAGGAAAAGGCAAATTTCTGTAAAGGCAAACTTCTGACTATTTGGTTACTCTGAGATTCCTTTCACATAGCGATATCAAGGTGAATGCTTGACTTGCGGTGGGGGGTGGTGAGGGTGTTGTTTATTATTGATTTGGGAAGTCTGTAACTACTAGCTTTTAAAGCAACAAATTGGTTACTCTTTGTTACAGTTGTTGTTACTGCTTGGGGCCACATCAAATGGTACTCAGGGCTTACTCCTGGCTCTGCATTCAGGGCTCACTCCTGGTGGTGCTCGGGGAACACGCGTGGTGCTGGAGATTTAACCTGGGCTGGCATCGTGCAAGGCAAGCACCCTATTCCACTTGTACTATCTCCCTGGGCCTGAGTTGGTTCTTTTGGATGACCGTTAAGTTCACTTTTGAGTACATTTAAAGAATTTAGCCAGCAATTTCTGATATCACTGTAGCACTGTCATCCCATTCTTCATCGATTTGCTCAAGCGGGCACCAATAACATCTCCATTGTGAGACTTTTTGTTACTGTTTTTGGCATATCAAATACTCCATGGGGAGCTTGGCAGGCTCTGCCGGGTGGGCAGGATACTCTCAGTAGCTTGCGGGGCTCTCCAAGAGGGTCGGAGGAATCGAACCCAGGTTGCCCACGTGCAAGGCAAATGCCCTACCTGCTGTGCTATTGCTTCAGCCCAATTTCTGATATATTTGAAAATAATTTATTCAGTAATGATTTGCTAGACACTGTTAATTTTTATATAAAACAACACTTACAATAAAAAACAGTAGTCATCTGCTCTGTCATTTCCCACTCCTGGTTACAACTCCTAGGGACTTCTAAACATCTAAACTGTTTACCTGTTTCTTTTAGTATTACATTAGAATCTTAAATAATAATATACATATAGAAATAATTATTTTTTCAGATACAGGTATTTTTAAACTTGAACTATGAAATATGAGAATGTTTCAATTCCTTTCTGAGCCACACAGAAATGCATACCATTCACATGAAAACACACACTTTCCCCCAGAACTCCAGAATATACATATATATATATATCAGTGTATACACACTTTCCCCCAGAATTCCAGTAAAGTTATAGTATATTGTTAGTCAGTAAATATTTTTATTATATTTTAAACATATAATATTTTATATTAAATACTTTAATATTATAGAGATGCAAATATTACTCCTTTCCCTTGAACATGCTGTATTTTCTTTTTGGCTTTTTTGGGTCACACCCAGTGATGCACAGGGTTAACTCCTGGCTCATGCATTCAGGAATTACTCCTGGCAGTGCTCGGGGCACCATATGGGTGCTGGGACTCGAACCAGAATTCACCTCATGCAAGGCAATTGCCCTACCCGCTGTATTATCTCTCCAGCCTGCATACTTTTTTTCTAAGGTCAATGATACCTCATATTTTAATGTGCTTATAACTATCTTTACTCTTTCTTTCACTAGATCTCTATTCAAGTGTAAAGTCTCCTTTCTGTGATATATATTTGAATACATCATGCTGTCTATCAATTTCATATTTTCCTTGGGGGTATTTTTTCTTTCGGAACCCTCCATATTCCTCTATAATTTGAATCAGTTGCTGCTAGGTGAGTGTCTCCCCGTCCTGGGGCTTCTCTTCACTCACATTCCATGCTTCATCCTTCTTTCCCTCCTGAACTGGATCATCTGATTTTTGGACACCATATCTTTCTCTTACAAAATCTACTCTCTCATTTGAAAGAACACAACATCCATTAGTTTCTAAAAAGTAAAACACAGGAAGTACATTTTTGAGACTGCTAGAATGAAAATATTAGTACTCTGTCCTCGCTGGTTAATAATGTCACTAGGCAACACTTCTAGGTTTAGATCATTTCCCTTCAGACTTTTGGAGAGGCCTCCAGTGCTGCCGGTGGAAAGTTCATGCCATTCTGACCCCCATGCATTTAACTGGCTTCATCTCTCTGAAACTTTTTGGCTCTTTCCTTTTCCTCTCAGTCTTCTCAAATTTCTCATTGTTATGCCTTGAACAAATAGTTTTTCTTCATGATCTTGGACTTTTAGTAGTATCTGTCAATCTAGAAATTTGGACTTCTCAGTTCTAGAAATGTATTACAAACTACTGACTAATTAAAACAAATAAGATGGAGGGGTCAGAGGACTCTGGGAGTAAACAGGGAAGGTCAGCCTCCAGACACAGTCATGTCCTAAAAGCTGTGTGCCTTGATCATTTTTGGAACCTCTGTCATCGATCAGATGCCTTGCACCACATCTACTTTAGGCCTTCAGTGCTTGGTGAAGAAAACCAGAAGGAATAAGCCGAACGTGGAGCTGGAATTTTTCAAGAAGATGTGCAATCACAAGAGTTAAAAGTGTGGTCAAGGCCAAAGAGATAGCACAGCAGGTAGGGGCTTTGCCTTTCATGCAGCTGACACTGGTTTGATCCCTGGCACCCCCTATGGCCCCAGAAGCCCCACTAGGAGTGATCCCTGAGCACAGAGTCAAGAGGAGACCCTGAGCATCACAGGATGTAGCTACCCCCAGAAAACAAAGCAAAACAAAATAAAAGTATGATCTGATCCATTGACAGGGAATGGCAAGGCGGTCACCAGCTCTGATGGTACAAATAGACATCTTCATTTATGCTTTCAACTCTGCAGCTAGGTCATCAAATGACCTTACTTAGAATGGTGGCTGGAGAAGAAAACTAGAATAACAAGCATAAGAATTCGTTTCATTGAGTCTCAAAAGGACCCTGCCACTAATCACACTAATAAAGTTCTTCTTAATTCAGTATACTTTCTAAAAATAACAATCTCTGAGTTGCTGTGTTTACAGGAAACTTCCTTATTATTCATTCTTTCCTGCTTGCCCAGCCAACCCGAGATGCGAATAGGAGCAACCTGTCATCTTAAGAAGTCCAAGTCTGTTTTGCCATCTTTGAAGCAGGAAATTTCCAACAAGAATCCCCACTCTCAGAAGCCTCACAGGGCTCTTTGAAATGTTAAAAGTGATAAAAAAAAACCCTTTGAGAGCAAAGCACATTGTCCTTTTAAGAACACAAAATTCAGCTTCACTGTCTTGTTCAAGGTGCTGCCCTTGGAAAATAGATAAAAAGCAAATCAAAGTAAAGGAGAGATATGTACAGCAGAAATCAAGTTGAATTCACAAGTAAAAATGTGGTTCTTAAAATGATCTATTTTTATTGACAGTATGGATTATTGAAAAAAAGGCACAGTGGTGATAAAGGACAGAATGGTAGAGTAGGGGTTAAGAGGTGCTGACAATCTGGGTGGTAGTTACACAGACATATGCCAATGAAAAATTGTAGAAACTGTTCTTTGTGATTTGTTCACTTTATTGTTTGTAAGGGGCTGGAGCGATAGCACAGTGGTAGGGTGTTTGCCTTGTAAACGGCCGACCTGGGTTCGATTCCTCCGTCCCTCTCAGAAAGGGCAAGCTACTGAGAGTATCTCGCCTGCACGGCAGAGCCTGGCAAGCTACCCGTGGCATATTCAATATGCCATAAACAGTAACAACAAGTCTCAAAAAAAAATGGAGACGTTACTGGTGCCCGCTCGAGCAAATCTATGAGCAATGGGATGACAGTGACAGTGACAGTGATTGTTTGTAAGGTCTTCGTGTTCCTGGAGCGAGCAGATGCCATTGGGCTACAATAGCACACGACAGGGACGAATGAAGACCTTAGTGGTGCCACTCAAACAAATCGATGAACAACGGGATGAGAAGTGATACAAGTGAAGTGAAGGTCTATCACAAATATACAGGAATAAAGGGGGGAAATGAGTGATATTTTCACCATGCATAATATTGCCTTCCTTCCTTCCTTCCTTCCTTCCTTCCTTCCTTCCTTCCTTCCTTCCTTCCTTCCTTCCTTCCTTCCTTCCTTCCTTCCTTCCTTCCTTCCTTCCTTCCCTCCTTCCTTCCCTCCTTCCTCTTGTTTCCCTCCTTTTCTTCCTCCCTCCCTCCCTCTATCTTTTTCTCTTTCTCCTCCCACACCTGGCTCTGCTCAGGACTCACTCAGGGCCTGTGCTCACAGGTCATTCCTCACAGTGCTTCAGGGACCATATGCAGGTCCAGGGACTTGAAACTGGTCCTCTGTAAGCTAGGCAATTTCCTTATCCACAGTACAATCTCTCCTTGTTTTATAAACATTGTTTTCATTTTTTTCTTTTTGGGTCACACCGGGCATTGCACAGGGGTTACTCCTGGCTCTGCACTCAGGAATTACTCCTGGAGGTGCTCAGGGGACCATATGGGATGCTGGGAATCAAACCCAGGTTGGCCGCCTGCAAGGCAAATGCCCTACCCGCTGTGCTATTGCTCCAGCCCCAATGGCAATAATTTTTTTTAGAAAAGAAAATAACTTGATCTTTCAGACAGGAGGTGAGAACCTCTGTATCTGTATCCTTGATTAGACAACAGATGGGACCAGGTACACAGATAGGAGATACTGTCTTTGGCTAGACAACAGGATAGAGCATTCATGAATGAAAGGAGAGGAAAAAAGGAATATACACAAATACAAGTACAGGGAGGTGACAGTCTCTTTCTATGCTAGTTCTAAATGAAGAGGTAAGCAAAGTTACCAACTGAGAGTGTAGATTTTGGTGAGGAGGTGTGAAAAGTGGGCAGAGAGTGGAGAAAATAAAACAATATTTCAAGAGTGTGAGAGAGAGAAGAAACTGGTTCGAGTAAGTGATTCTTCTCATATACAACTAAATCTGCTGTGCTCTGCTTTCATTTAGAATTTGTTCATCTAGATTTGTAACAAAGATTAGTCTAATAATTTTGGGGGAAGGTTTATAGTTCAAGTTCTGGTGTTAAGAACACACAATAGCAATAATTATTACCACCGAGCAAATATTATGTAGATAGGTTTATGGGTCAAGTTCTGATGTTAAAGACACACAATAGAAATAATTATTATCACTGAGCAAATATTGGGCTGGAGCGATAGCAGAGCCAGTAGGGCATTTGCCTTGCCTGAGGCTGACCCGGGTTCGATTCCTCTGTCCCTCTCAGAGAGTCTGGCAATCTTCCGAGAGTACATTGCACGGCAGAGCCTGGCAAGTTACCCATGGCATATTCAATATGTCAGAAACAGTAACAAGTCTCACAGTAGAGACATTACTGGTGCCCGCTCGTACAAATCGATGAACAACAGGACAATAGTGCAGTACAGTGCAGAGCAAATATTATGTACCAGGCAGTAGCTGAAGCATTTCTTCAAATGAACTCAGTTAATCATTATAGCAACTAGACATGATTGATTGACCTATTTTGCAAATGAGGAAACTGAAGCAAAGGATGAGGGCATAGTAAAGTGACAGGACCAAAGTTGTATACTTAGTAAGCAGAACTGGGGTTCAAGCCTAGGGCAGAAACTTCACAATCAATATTTTTCTTGGGGTGGAGGAAGGGTTTGGGCCACAGCTGGCAGTGCTCAGTCCTTACTCCTGGCTCTGCATTCAAGGCGGGTCTTGGGGGGACCATACATGCTACCAGGGATCATACTGATCACGGTTGCATACAAGGCAAGGACCTTAACAAGAGCCTTAACCCCTGTATGATCTCTCGGGCCTACAATCAATACTTTTTTTTTTAATGTAGGCGTACTGTTATTTATTCAGCCATTGATTAAGCTGACAATCAATACTTTTAACTAACAATTTATGCTAACTATCACCTTAACTCTAAATTCTGGGACTTGTGCTGTTAAGAAAAGAGAACAATCTGTTCTTTGGAAATCCCAAAACTATCAACAGCAAAAACCATCAATTATAAAAATACAGTGTTTAAAATGGAAATAAAGAAAGAGATAATCCACAGGCATGGAATCTGTCTCATTTCCATTCACATGTCGTTGTTTCTACTTAAGACTATGAAGTCGTCGGTTTAATAAATGTTCTGAGAAAAGCAGGTGAGTCATTACTCTGTCAACCTTGGTAATCATCATGTTCTGTCTCCTTTCAGTTCTGCTTCCAACACTATCAGGGAAGTAACGGCAGCTTCGGAGCCATTGCCCTTGGCAAGGCGGCTGTCGCGCCAGGACGATGACTGAAGGCAGGTTGCTTTTGCACCATCATCAAACCCACCACCAGACTTCTCTCCCCAAGTTTTTCCTTTATGCTATTTGCACCCATAATGTGCAGAGCAGCCAGAGGGATTGATTTTCCAAAGATTCTGTGTAATTACTATTCTATAGCATTGTTGCCCAACATAAGGTGTAACAGTTAGAGCCTTGGCTGTGCCTCACATAGTGTATCGCACACTACACATAACTACAAACGGAAAACATCTTTTTTTTTTTTTTTTTTGCTTTTTGGGTCACACCTGGAGATGCACGGGGATTACTTCTGGCTTTGCACTCAGGAATTACTCCTGGAGGTGCTTGGGGGACCATAGGAGATGCTGGGAATCGAACCTGGGTTGGCAGCGTGCAAGGCAAATGCCCTACTCGCTGTACTATTGCTCCAGCCCAGGAAAATATCATTTTTAAAAACTAAATACTAAGACAATATACGATCCTATAAAAAGACTTTATATCAAGTAGTTTTTAATTGGGCTGGAGCGGTAGCACAGTGATAGGGCGGTCGCCTTTCACTCGGCAGACCTGTACTCGATTCCTCCGCCCCTCTCGGAGAGCCCGGCAAGCTACCAAGAGTATCTTGCCCACACGGCAGAGCCTGGCAAGCTACCCGTGCATATTGGATATGCCAAAAAAAACATTAACAATAAGTCTCTCAATGAGAGACGTTACTGGTGCCCGCTCGAACAAATCAATGAGCAACGGGATGACAGTGACAGTGGTAGTTTTTAATTTGCTCAGGCAGCTCATTCTCCTTTACCTATCTTCAATGGGTTGGAATTATTTTCTCAAACCAATATTCCCAACCGCAACTAAAATGTTATACATGGAACCATTAATTCCGGTAGTTCCACTCAAGGTTTTTTACCTTTCAGAAGAGAATGGAATTACTATGTCTTTAGCACTTAACACAATCAATCTTAATCTTTTTTTCCCCAGGACCTAGCACTGTGAGTAACCTGTATTAAATGCTCAATAAATATCCACCAAGCATTGTTAAATAAACATATTTGGTATTTTGTAAAAGAATCTAAGATTTTTTAGGTGATGAACTAAATACTTCAACAGAGCACTTCTGTGTTAAAATCATGTAATCATAGATTTCTTAAAATGTGATTTTTTTTCCCTAGTTAAGGTACTGATTTTCTTTTTCACTCTTGACAGTTGATTTGTAATGCTTTTCACTCACCATATATTTTCCCTTTCATCTAAAAATGTCGGTTTTTCTCAAAGTTTACCTTGAAGCATAACCAAAGACTGCCGTAGCCGGCTGTTTTCTTTCCTGATGTTCGTGAGCTTTTGTTTCAGGTTTTTAATTTTTGTGCATAATTCCTCCTTGGACAATTCTGATAAAGGTTCTTCATCATCACTGGAGCTCTCACCAGGCAGAAAGGCATTTCCTGAAAACGGGTGTCTCTGAAACACAAGGAAGGCAGAATAGAGAAGTTACAAGATAAATTATACAGGTTAGCCCATGTCCCATAAGCTTCATCAGAATTAATTTCTTTCTTTCTTTTTTTTTTTTTGCTTTTTGGGTCATACCTGGAGATGCACACGGGTTACTTCTGGCTCTGCACTCAGGAATACCCCTGGCGGTGCTCAGGGGACCATCTGGGATCCTGGGAATTGAACCTGGGTTGGCCGTGTGCAAAGCAAACACCTAACACCTAACTAGCCCCCAGAATTAATTTCTAACTAAACCTCAGTTTAGTACTCTACTGGCCAGGGTAACTCAGAAGGGATAACTATCATAGTTTCACATGAAAGTCTGCTGTAGTACTCTCCAGCCTTTTCTGGGACTGTTTTAAGCTGCAACACTCCTATTGCTATTCATTCGCAAATGGAAAAGTTTGAGCTTTTTATCTTTTATTTCTTATCAAGCAGATATGGAAACTGATGAGATAAGTTATAGGAAATACAAATACATTTTACTTGTGGCTTGGAGTAATTTAGAAACGTCTCATATACTTCATAAGGGACTGGTATATTAAAAAAAAAGAATGGTATATAAACATAATGGAGTCATAGGGAGCTGTACAAATGAACGTTCTAATGAAAAGTTCTATTCTAAATACCTTTTCATTTTAAAATTTTTTATCTTATTTTATTTTTTTTATCTTTTTGGGATACATCCTACTGTGCTCAGGAATTATTCCTGCCTCTGCACTCAGGAATTACTCCTGATGGTGGTTGGGGGGCCATATGAGATACCGGGGATTTAACCTGGGTTGGCCATGGGCAAGGCAAAAGTCCTATCCACTGTACTATCATTATGACCCCACTAGAGTAAATATCTTCATAACATATTAAATAAAAGAGTAAGACACACCAGAGATAAAACTCAGTAGGCTGAGCCATTCTTTGCAAGCAGGGGTTCTGGATTCAAGTCCCTGAATCCCACGTTTCCCTGATCACCTCTAACATTGACCCCCAAACACAGAGCAAGAGGAAGGCCCAGGTGCTGCTGGGTGTGGCCCCTCCAAAAACAGAAAAAAAAAGAAAAATACAAAGCAGCTTATCTGAAAAGTTACTTTTCATGCAGAAGGGAGTAAAATTTTATTCATATTAGCTTAATCTATACAAATAAATGCTAGAAGCCTAAACAAAAACGCAGTAAGTGTGGCTATCTGCAGTGGGGGGAGGTGACAGTGAGAGGGATGGGAACAGGGTAATGGGAGACAGACATGTGAGGGTGACTATACAATTTATCTTTGAAGATATTGTGATAGAACAGTACATATTAAAAAATGTAAATATTAATACAAACACACAGGGCCAGGGAATGGCTCGATGGCTAAAGTGTTTACGTTGCAAGTGTGAGACCATGAGTTTGATCCCCAGAGTTGCCTGCCTGCATCAAGGTGGTCTCTGGGGCTCTGCCCTGGCATCACAACAGGGTCCCTAAGCTTCAGTTCACTACAACCAGCTATTTGTGAGCTAAAGTTGTCGTGCTCACAGCTGATGAGCCCCACAACTGAAAGTGGCGAGTGAGCCCTGTAGTCTAGAGTACAACCCCTGGCCAGCACACCTGAGAGACCACAGCTGCCCAGGTAAGCTCTGCACCCAGAATGAGCGTGGACACTGTATTACAGTGAGTGAGGTTCCTCGGGAGACAGCACAGAATGATACTCCATAGCCATGCCTCCAGACCCCACACCAGGCTGTTTCACTCGGGGCAACCCAGAGGGGGGTGGGTGAGGCCCCTCCCCAACCCAAGGGAGCCAGCCCCGGCAGCCAAAAACCTCCAGAACTCAACCACTGTCATGCTCATGGCCGCTCTCCACACGCTTGGGTTGAGTCACACCCACGAGTGAACCTATTACTGGGCCGAATGTGTGGCTGTGACATCTCATCACCATCATCATCACCATCATCATCATCATCATCATCATCATCATCATCAAAAGAGTGAGATTCCAGGCAAATAGCTCTGCAAGCACCTTAACAAAACAGTGAAACAGTGGAAGCTCCAGTGAGCTCTGCAAACAGATGTGCAAGCTCTTCACCATCCTCCTGTGGACCAAAACCAACCATGTAGGATTCCTGGCCATTGCAACAGCCGCAAGCAGGGAAGGGGGAGAAAAGGCAAAAGCAATGCACGTAGGTAAAACTACATTGATTAGAGACATAGAAATAAAATGATACAAAATAATACACTGATAAGATGTCCAACCAAAAAGAATACATGAGGGGTTGTGGCTGTGGCCCAGGTGGGAGAGCATATACAGGCCCAGCGTATGGGAGGCCCTTGATTCAATTTCTGGTCCCAGGGCAAAGCCAAGTCTGTCACTGAGTACGATCACCGCCACTACAACAAAAAGGTTGATGAATGAGGATAGGGGTCCTGACCAAAGCAGCGATGAGGATAAATCATGAAAAAGGAAATCCAAAGGTGTCTGCATAGAGGCAGGTGGGGGTGCGGTGTGTCAGGAGAAGCTGGGGACATCAGTGGCAGAAACTCTGGTGAATGGATGGATGCTGGAACACTATGTGACTGAAACTCAGTCATGAACGACTTTGTCACTGTATATCTCATGGCGATTCAATTAAAAAAGAAAAGAAAGATTCAAGGGGCCAGAGAGATGGAACAGGGGGATAAGGTGCACATGGCTGACACTGGTTTAATCCCTGGCACCAAATATGTTCCCCCAAGCACACCAGAGATCACTCCTGAGCACAAGGCAAAGAATAACCCCTGAGTAGCACCAGGAGTATCCTAAACCTCACTCTCTTCCCCCCAAAATAATCTCATGCAGTAAATTGTAAGGAAGAGAAGCTCAGGTGAGTAATGAAGCTTAGTGGTAGAGTGATTACTCATACCATCTATGAATCTTGAGTTCAATCCTGTTTCTAAAAATTGCAAAAAGAAGAGGTGTTTCATTTCCTCCAGTGGTTTTAGAGAAAAAATATTTTTAAAGACGTATGATCTTTAATTTCCCAGAACATCAAGGAAAGTTTGAATAATGGCATAACTGGAAATGTATGTTGGGCATATATACTTACAACATGGCATGCTTATAATTCAACTTGTTCAACATTTTATTTTTTATCTTATTTTTTGCTTTTTGAGTCACACCTGGCATTGCACAGGGGTTACTCCTGTCTCATGCTCTCAGGAATTACTCCTGGCGGTGCACAGGGGATCATATGGGATGCTGCGAATCAAACTCGGGTTGGCTGTGTGCAAGGCAAATGCCCTACCCACTGTGCTATCGCTCCCGCCCCTTCCTCAACATTAAAAAAAAAGAAAATTAAGTTTTTCAGTTAAGCAAAAATATGAAGGGAAATATAGTTTAATAGAAGAGGGAAAGGTTACTAATTATTTATAAAAGAAATGACAGAGCCATGGTTGAGCTTGATAATAGAATTTTATCAAGATAAAAGAACACCCACCTGTCCTTTATCCATGTCACTATTTGCGTTCTCTGAGTCCATCGTCTCTGTCCGTTTCCTTTTTCCTTTTCTAAGGGCTTGGGGGTTGGTAATTTCATCTGTTTGCAAGATCTTCTGCATTTTCTCAATTATTTATCAAAGACTTTCTGAAATTGTAGAAAGGAATGTCTATGTAGATGATGCTATTCTTGATGTAGCCCCAAATTTAATGATTTTCCTTAAAAACAAAAAATTGATATATTATATACTTGTAACTATTTTTTATTAATTTGTTCCATTCTTTCTTCCATGGACCAATTTAGTGTCCATTTGCTTTAAAGAACTTTTAATTTCACTATTAAATGAATGATGACATAGATTTATGATGTGAGATCAAGGATAAAATATTTCTATGAGAGATATAACTAATTTTATTTCTTTTTTTGCTTTTTCCTACTTTATTTAATAAATACACAAGTGATATGTTATCATTTTCAGCCTTCCTAGTTTGGAGGCAAACATTTTCTTAGCAGAAATAGGGAGGGGCTGCCGTAGTGGCTGAGCCAGAGAGAGAGAGAGAGTAAAGAAAGTTTAAATTAGTTATCATAACTTCCAGTCTCTGAGAATCACTGCTAGTGAGGACAAGCTTGACTGTAGAAGTGCTGTAGGTTAAATTGCTGTATACACCCTTTTCAGATCAATCAGCATTCTCCACTACTTAAAGAATCCTAATTCCTGAGAAGCTTCAGGAGAATGAGCCCTTGGATGGGGTCTTCTTTCAACATGTTAAAAAAAGTTTTGTAAAGTGAAGTTGGGAATTTCCAACGTGGAATGCATCCAATTTATATTTCCTAGTAACTTAAGAAAATTGTTTAAGGTTGTCAATTTATCCATGCAGATGGTCAAATTTTTTTTTAATTTAAAAAAAATTTTTTTTTGGTCACACCTGGCGATGCGCAGGGATCACTCCTGGATATGCACTCGGGTATTACCTACCCCTGGTGGTGCTCAGGGGACCATATGGGATGCTGGGAATCGAACCCGGGTCTGCCACGTGCAAGGCAAACGCCCTACCTGGGGTGCTATCGCTCCAGCCCCCGCAGATGGTCAATTTTTAAGGTAGTGTACTGTACTATAAAAGGTAGTGTACTTTAGCGTATATCCCAGATGTTCATAGGGAGATAAGATTTGAGTCTTTCTTAAGCCTATTCACAGTTCAGCCACAAGCAAACAAGTTATAACCTGTTCATAAATTCTCTGGAGATCAGTTTTGGGTGAACAAGTCAATAATTTATCATCCATATAGTCATAATATAGGCCTTGGGAATTTTTTTGCAACTGGACTCAGAATCAGATCAACAAAATACTGGCACATGGTCAGGGAGGAGATATAACTAATTTTCACGAAACTATTCATAAAATAAAAAAGTCTATGAGTAGTAATTGAGAATGGTCTTATTTTTAATAAAAGCTTCCCTAGGAGTGCTGGTGGCTGTGTCTGGGATGATCCTGGGCCACTCTTGGCAATAGATTGAGTGTTGGAGATTAAAGTGGAGCCTAGAGCGGCTGTGAATCAACTTGGGGCCTCAAGCTTGTTGGGATTTCTCTGCACTTCTTCGAGCTATGTCCTTTGCCCCTTAGTGTACATATATATATATATGTAAAAATATACATATATATTTTCTTTGGTAAGAGAAGGTCTGCTAATCAGAATAAACTTTAAAGGCAGAATTTGCAAGCTTGAAGAATGCACAAGAGACTAGAGGACTTGCTTTGCATGCAGAAGACCAAGGTTTGATCCCTGGCATCTCAAGGTCTCTTGAGCGACCCCCAGCTGAGACTAGAGTAGCTGGGTGCACCTGAACACCTGAGCACCACAACACTGTGGGATGCCATCTCTGAAGCAATCAAACAAACAAATAAATAGATAATATTTTGATAAAAGGAGTTTGTGAGAACTAGGCGACAGAACTGAGTTTACAAAGGGTGGAGTGGTAGGGAGTTTGGATTGGGAGGGGACATGAGACAATGGCAGAAGGAAATGAATACTGGTGGTGATGGGGGGTGGGTGTTGTTGGAATCTTCTATGCATGAAATCCTACCAGCAACAGGATTGCAAATCACAGGGGTCTTAAAAAATAAAAATAAAAATAATGTGTGTGTATCTTTGGACCCCTTATATATGGTACAAAAAATGTGCAGTAAGGGAGCAACTAAAGGCCAAGTGCAACAGAATTGGAAAGTCAGTTCAATTGAATGGGCTTGAATGGGTTTGAAGGGGTTTGAATGGGCAGGGCCTGTGGGGCCTTGGTGGGAAGTGGGTACTTTGGTGGTGGGTGTGGTGTTGAAACGATGAATGCATGAAACTATCAATGACAGTATCTCAATAAAGATTTTAAAAAGGTGTTCAAAGTGTTCCTTGTAATTCAAATCAATTGCGAGTATTAATTTGTTAATGCTAAAAGTACATTCAGGCTTTATTGGTTGTTGTTGTTGTTGTTGTTGTTTTTGCTATCTGTCTGGCCCTAAGACTTTCTGCGTTTTATCTTTGAACATAACTTTCACACTAATAGGTACTATGCATACTGATATTAATTACAAAATTCACATAACATAAAACAACCATTTCATATTTGACGTACATTCAGTGGTTTCCAATAAATATTGTACAGCCATCACCAAGAAATTCTATTCCTCTCAATATGAGCTTATAATTTTATTTTAGTTATATTTATTTATTTATTTTGTCACACAAGGCGATGCTCAGGGGTTCCTCCTGGTTCTGCACTCAGGAAATACTACTGGCTGTGCTGGTGGGACCATATGGGATGCCTCGGATTGAACCCGAGTTGGCCGTGTGCAAGGCAAAGCCCTACCCGATGACCATTGCCCCAGCCCCCAAGCTTGTAATTTTCATTGTGCATATTCAAGTGTTAGAATTTTCTTTTTATGTTATAGCAGCATACACAGACTTATTACTTCCAATTAAAGATTAACTGGAAGGTTCTCAATTGCCATTGAACACATTTTTAAAAAATAATTTACTTTGCATTTGCATTAAGATCTCAAAAAATAGGGACCTGTAATTTGAACTTTATATATATACATCCAGTGTAAGTCTAAGGAGGGAACAAAGAGCTCATTTCTTGTTTAAACTTTGTGTCTGTGTGTGGGGGTGGGTGGGTCACTCCTGGTAGTGTAGGAGTGGGGCATGTAGTATAGGACATGTGGTCTACTATTGAGTCATCTCCCTAACACTTGTTTTTAATTTTTTTTTTTTTTGCTTTTTTTTTTTTGGGTCACACCCGGCGATGCACAGGGGTTACGCCTGGCTCTGCACTCAGGAATTAACCCCTGGCGGTGCTCAGGGGACCATATGGGATGCTGGGAATCGAACCCGGGTCGGCCGCGTGCAAGGCAAACGCCCTACCCGCTGTGCTATTACTCCAGCCCCCTGTTTTTAATTTTTTGACAGCAGAGGAAGTAATTTTAACATTACTTGTGAGTCATATATTACTTAGTGTTATATTGACTTTTTCCCTATTTAAATTTTGCATTTAATTTTATATTTTATATTGCCACTTATTAATAAGTTCATCAAGAAACATTATAAAATATGCAATAAAAGCTAATTTCCAAAGTCATCTAGTGTTCCACAAGACTTGCTGAGGGCAGTTTTCATCCATAAAAATTATTAGTCTTGGCCCTGGGCTCAAACACAGTAGTAAAGTTTTACCATTACCCAGCCAGATAAACGTGTAGTGGGACAAGTAAAAACATTCAATGTTTGTTTCTGAAAAAATATTTTGGAACTGAACTGAACGAATAAAGTTCATAGTTGTCTCTAAAGTTCATTGTTGTCTTCATGTATAGTGACATGAAATATTTTTTCCAAAACTTGCCAAGATTATTTTGAAATTTATAAAAAAGTAAGACATTTAGAATGGCCAAAACAATGTTAAAGGAAGAAAATTGGAAGACTCACATTTCCCACTTTCAAATCTTTTTACACAGTTAAAACTTTGCTACATGTAAAGGATGAACATTAGATTGATGGATAAAAATAAGAATCCTGAAATAAACCTGTACATCTTTGAATTTTTGACAAGAATGCCAATATTATTAAACAGGAGAAAAAAAGAGTATTTGTAACAAATGGTGGTGGAAAGCAGGATTTGTACAATATGAAAAAGAATAAATCCTACCTCACCACACACACAAATTAACTCAAAGTTAATGATACATCTAAATTTAAGAACCAATTCTAAATACTCTGAGAAGAAAATGCACAAATATACTTTCTGATCTTGGGTTAGCCAACACTTTCACAGATATGACAACAGAAAATCACTTTCTCAAATGATAGCAAGAAGACAAACCACAGAAAGAAAGAAAATGTTTGAAAATCAAATAGCCACAAGATACTTGTATCTAGAAGATACACAGAACACTTAAAAGTTAGAATACTATAATGTTAAAAAATAGAATATTGAAGATAACCCAAGTTTTAATGGCTTAAATACTTAAACAGATATTACTCTTGGAAGATATGCAAATAACCAACAGGCACATGAGGAGACACTTAATATCATCAATCATTACAGAAATGCCCATAATGGCATTATGAATAATGCCTAAAAATTTTGAACAACCCAAATGTCTAGTACTAAAGAAAAAAACATAATAAATACTTGTGAACTGTCACTTAGCAATATGAAGTGAAGCTGTGATACATGTTACAACATGAATGATCCTTAGAAATTTTATGCTAAGTAGAAGATCAAAAAGCAGCACACAGCATGTGGTTCTATTCATATGAAATATCAAGACTGTCAAATTATAGAGACAGAAAATCGATAAGTGGTTTCTTAGGAGTGAGAAATAAGTGGCGGGAGGAGAAATGATTGAAATAAGGTTACCTCTTGAGGGGACAAAAATGCGTTTTTGTGTTGGGCCACACCTGGTGGTGTTCTGGATCATAGGGGGTCTTGGGGATTTAACCTATGTTGGCCTGTGCAAGGTAAACACCCTACCTGCTGTACTATAGCTCCACACCCCAAAAATTGCTTTTAAGGGGCTGGAGCGATAGCACAGCGGGTAGGGCGTTTGCCTTGCACGCGGCCGACCCGGGTTCAAATCCCAGCATCCCATATGGTCCCCTCAGCACGGCCAGGGGTAATTCCTGAGTGCAAAGCCAGGAGTAACCCCTGTGCATCGCCAGGTGTGACCCAAAAAGCAAAAAAAAAATTGCTTTTAAAAGATAACATTGTGATGATGATTCTATGAACATAAAAATATTGAATTTTATGATTCAAATGGATAAACTTCATGGTATGTCAATAAACCTATTATTTTGTTTTGATTTGGGGTCACACCAAGCAGTGCCCAGGGCTACCTCCTGGCTCTGTGTTAGGGATCACTCCTAGCGGGACTCAGGTGCTGTAGACTGAACCCAGATCATGTGTAAGGCAAGCATCTTCCCACCCACCATATTATTGCTTCGGCCCCCCAAAGCTATTTTTAATTAAGCACATGAAATAGGTTCCAATATTTTTTGCAAATAATTCCTGATGAGTAATAAATAACCACAGGCTTTAAAGAGTTCACCTATTCTCATGTTTTCTAAATTTGTCCAATTCAGCCTTTTTCTTTTCCACATATAGTTTTGTTACCACCAGTTGTAACACATTTTAGTAGATTCACTTCATGTTGCACTGAATTATCATCTCAGTATTTTTGAAAATGTTCGTGCCCACAGTCATTTGACAAGAATCTTTATAGAGACTCATTTTTCAGTCATTATAAACACAGTGATTACTCTTCAAATTAAGAACTACTGAGCAGTGTCACTAACCACTGTTGACTGATCAAGAGCTACGAAAAGATTAGAGCAATTTTTCCTGTTTTTTTTTTTTTAATTGTCCTGTTGCTCCTGATGTCCTCATTTCTTTGAGCAACCATTTCTGCTGAAAGTATCAAGTATGTTTATTTTTCTGGACATAGGTCTCTAGCTACTGCACTCTAGCACCATCTAATTAACATTATCTGTAAATTGATTTCATTGTTTGGTTAACAAGTGAACTGCTCTGAAATTTATTTTGGGTGCAGACTCATTTTCGGTTTTTGGTTTGCGGGGAAATTCTGCTATGATGAGGCTTTTTGTTTTAAAGTTTTAAACTTTCCTGTCTAGAGTTATCCTATGAGTTGGAAATACTGTGATGTTTAGTCCAGCTCTTATCACATATGATTAGTTGACATAAATCATCTTATTTTAACCCAGTCATAATGTCACTATATAATGAACATGATGTCTTGTTACCTAATTTATTTTTTGAGTTTGACATTTATTTTTAGCAGGAAATAATGCTAATGTTGAGAACATCATTAGAAGATACACCCACATCCAAGACCTGCAACAGAAGCTCAGTAGAAGGTAAAGAAATCATAACAAAATACTGAAGACAAAAATTGCATGACAACACTCTTAATTCTTCTAACAATAAAACAGCAAAAATGTTTAAAAACTTTTAAAATTATTGCATCACAAGATCACAAACCTGACAAGATGATTAATAAATTTCTCTTTTTAAAAAGATTTGGGTCTGCATAAGTACAGAGAGAGTAAGAGGGAAATTGTCTGCCATAAAGTCAGGGGGAGGGGTGAGATGGGATGGGGGTAGGGATACTGGTGACATTGGTGGTGAAAAATGTACACTGGTGGAGGGAGGGATGGGTGCTTAATCATTATAAGACTGAAACTCAAACATGAAAGTTTTGTAATTGTGGCTCACGGTGATTTAATAATTAAAAAAAAAAAGACTTGAGTCTGGAGTAATAGCAATAATACAACAGGTAGGGCGTTTGCCTTGCATGTGGCTGACCTAAGTTCAATTCCTGGCATCCCTTATGGTCCCCTGAGCACTGCCAGGAGTGACTCTTGAGTGCAGAGCCAGGAGTAACCACTGAATGCAAACAAAAACAAAACAACAACAGCAAAACCCCATCTTCTTCCTGTGCAGCGGTGGACAATCTCTCTTAAGGTACTGAGAGCTGAGCTGAGAGTGTACATATGGACCAGGTGGACACAACCAAAAAAGAGTAATGCTACACTGAGAGCTGAGAATCTGACTAGGAGTGTTTGCTGATGATACTTAAAAGGTTGCTTTCAGGGGGCTGGAGCGATAGCACAGCGGGTAGGGCGTTTACCTTGCACATGGCCGACTCGGGTTCAATTCCCAGCATCCCATATGGTCCCCTGAGTACTGCCAGGGGTAATTCCTGAGTGCAGAGCCAGGAGTAACCCCTGTGCATTGCTAAGTGTGACCCAAAAAGAAAAGGAAAAAAGGTTGCTTTCATCAGTAGAAAAAGCAATTACCTTTGGTACAGTTAGACACTGCTAGAATACTAAACATACATAAACTAATGAAATCATGATAATAGAAGCAGCAAATAAAATACCTACAAGTTTAGTAAAAACTGTTCTAATAATGAAATCCAGAAAAATTCACAGTTCTCTTACTGAAGGAAGAAATTGCTATAGCCGTGAAGAGTTTAAACAAGAACAAGTACATAAAAGATTCCTATTCTCCTTTTTTTTTTTTTGGGTCACACCCGGTGATGCTCAGGGATTACTCCTGGTTCTGGACTCAGGAATTAGTCCTGGCGGTGCTCATGGGACCATATGGGATGCTGGGAATCAAACCCAGGTCGGTGGCTGCAAGGCAAACGCCCTACCGCTGTACTATCGCTGTAGCCCCTAAAAGATTCCTGTTTAAAATAGTGTTTGGGAGGCCCAGGAGTCACTCCTGGAGATACTCTCAGCCCAGCAGTGCAGGCCCAATGGTTTGGTGCTGAGTGGACAGTACAGTGCTTGGAGTACCTGGTCCACCACACCACAATTTCACAGCAAGTAATCCATACTCCACTCTGCTTTAAAGCCTTATTTCCCATTGTTGTTGTTACAAGATTGACATGTACTGGCAATAGAAAAGCATAAAATGCCTTGGCATGGCAATATGCACAATACTCAAATCTGCCAAATGATTATAACTTCACCACTGCAATTTATGTGGCACTACATCACACCACAATGAGGTAAACTGCCCCAAATGGTTTCTGTCATAACTATTCAACCCTTCTCTTCCAGCATGAAAGTCGTCCCAGGAAAACATGTAAATACATAAATGTGGATGCATCCCAGTAACATTCAAGTTACAGACACTGACATGAATTTTAGGTAATTTTCACTATTGTGATATGCTGACATGTTACTTTTTTAAAAAAAATCTCCTATATGAAAGCTGAGGATGGTCGCCAGTGCTCTGTACTATATCTGTATATAATGTAATGTGTAATATATCTGGGCTGGAGCGATAGCACAGTGGGTAGGGCATTTGCCTTGCACGCAGCCAACCAGGGTTTGATTCCTCTGCCCCTCTCAGAGAGTCTGGCAAACTGCTGAGAGTATTCTGCCCACATGGCAGAGCCTGGCAAGCTACCAGTGGCGTATTCGGTATGCCAAAAACGTAACAACAAGTCTCACAATGGAGAAGTTACTGGTGCCCACTTGAGCAAATCAATGAGCAATGGGGTGACAGTGACAGTGACAGTAATCTGACTCTCCACTCCTCAGCACATGGCAGGATCATGCTTTCACACCACCCTTGAAATTAATGTGGCCATGTGGCTTACTTTAGCCAATGAGATGTGAGCAGTAATGCAGCATGTCCTCTCGGGGCAGAAACTTGCCCCAAGAGCTAGTTCTTGGTCCCTTTGTCTCCAGGTGACGATTATGTTGGTCTGGATTCACAAGCGAGAGACACCAGGTTATTCACAAAGGAGATGTAACATCAGAGCATGAAATAAATCTGTTTTCTTTAGTGTCTGTTTCGGGGAGGGGGAGCCGAGGGGGCTGAGACTCCCCAGTTTTGCTCAGGATCCCAAGGCTCACTCCTGGTGAGACTCAGCAGTGCTGGGGACACCAGCTTTGCACCTGTAGTGCTCAGAAGGAACATGCAGCTCTGGAGTTGAAGTCAGAGCCTCACACAGGACAGGCATGTATGTCCCCTGTCATTTCTCTGAAGCTCTTGCTCTGGTTTCTTGACATGGGATTTTTCAGCTGAATATTTTCAGCTATTGAAACGATAAGAATGAATTTCTCCAAATTTAAAGGATAGGGACTTGTTAGGATGATTTAGTGATGGTAAGAGATGGCTGAGTCCTGATTCACTGGGGCTGAAAGATAACGTCAGGACTGGGGGGGCGCAAATAGGGAATTATAGTTTATTATTATTATTATTATTAATTTTTTTATTCTAGGCACCATAATGTACAAAACGTTAATATTGCAGTTTTATATTGCAGGAGGAAAAGGATCTGGAGGTGTTTGGTAGTGGTGGCTGCAGAGCAATAAGGAAATATTTAACACCCTTGGCAGTGCTTGCGGGGTCTATGTGGTGCAGGGGCAGAACTTGCATATTGTCTTAACCCCTAGCTCCGGCCACCTGCTCCCCAACTCCAGCCTCTTTCTTCTCTTTCATTCGACAGTATTAACTGGCTTACTTTCATCTTTGTGTGCTCAGGAAGAAAATGTCTAAGGCAGAGAGGTAACAGCACTGAAAACAGAGGGTGGGAAAAGTAGAAGACTTATCACTGACCCCACAATGTAACCCAACCCCATCAACGGCCCGTGAAAATCCTGCAGCCAAGAGTGAAAGCGTTTGGAATTTTTGCCTATGAGAATAGCAAAACTCAGAAGGGCCCTGCACAGTTACCTATGAATCTAAGACCTCCGAAATGTTTTCTAGAGGCAAGTGTGGGTGGCAAAGGTGGTCTTTCAGTACAGCCTGGGCCTCAGAGGAGGCTGGTGGTCAAGGTCTACAGGATGGGCTTTCCCCAGGTGGTCGGGAAGGGGAGCAGTTTGTAATATTTTTGCCTTCAAGGTGAAGGATGAACAGGTGGGGGGGGGCGGGAGGGGGGAGGCGGGAGCCACTTGGTTGGTGAATGTGCAAAATGCAAAGGGTCCGTGCTCCCTAACTCAGATAAGAAGGCCTCTGCTCCCTTGCCTGCTGGTTTGAAAGTTAAAATGGGGCTCTAGAAATGTATCTCCCTATATTTCATTGTTGAAACTTAGGCTGCAACTATACATTGGCAAATAGCATGAGATATATTTCTGAATAGGCATGTCTGATCCTGTTTTTCCTAACTGTTTGTAAATAACTCTGACCGTATACTGCTGTTTTGCTGAACTACCTACAACTGTGCATTATAAAGTTAAATGTGATAATTATGGTTTGAGATAAAATTGAGTTTCAGAATAAAATCAGGAACAGCAAAATCCCAAAACTATAAAACAAAAAACATTTTGCTTATCAAGTACTTCTAAGGATTATTCTGCTGAAGATTCATTTAACTTTTCCTTGGTGGAACTGGGAAGAAATTGAATACCAGTAGTTCGCCAATATTTAGTGTTGTGTACTTAATACCTTAATCTATTTTTCTTTAAAAGTTCTGGGACTGGTTGTATGAGGGAAACATGAGCACAAAAATGTATAAATCTGTAACTGTACCCTCACGGTGATTCACTAATTAAAAATAAATAAATTTTAAAAATTTAAAAAAAAAGTTCTGGGACTGGAGCGATAGCACAGCAAGTAGGGCATTTGCCTTGCACGCAGCAGACCCAGGTTTGATTCTCAGCATCCCATAAAGTCCCCTGGTCCCCTCCAGGAGTAACCCGTGTGCATCTCCGGGTGTGACACAAATAGAAAAAAAGAAGTTCTATAGTGGGATCATTTTTAAGAAGAAGAAAATAAACTCCCAGATTTTACATTTCATGCCAACATGAAATTTTCTTTCCAAATCAAAGGAAATATGATCAGAGCACAGGGGGAGAAATCTATAGCTGAGCATAGGCCTATTTTTAAAAGAAAAGTATTTTTAAATGGAATTCCTTCTGGAAAAACATCAGTGTATTCAAATTATAAAGTGCAGTTGTTAAAACTTGAATACTTTGCTTTGTGATGCAGTTTTCAAATTATATTAATTTAATTAAATTTTTTAAAGTCCTCAGTCCTTTATTAGAATTTTTCTTTCTCATTAAGTTTGGTTTTTCACATTTAATTTTCCTTCCTAATTTTTCTAATGCTAACGTATTTTCATAATCAGTAAGATAAAATGATGCTTTTGAAAGAATGTCTAACAGAAAATTAAAATAGTTCTTCCTTAAAATTAAAAAAAATTTTTTTTGGGGGGGTATTTTCTCCTTGGCATGCTTTCTTCGATTACTATTTCACCACACTCCCCAGCACATTGATATCACTTTTCTCCATTTATCAAATACAAAGATGCAGTCGTAAGGCTAAAGAAAAGTAAGAATCAATTAAACGTTCTATATTAGGGTAACAATAAGTCATGCCACTCATTTTACAGATCATGTTTCTTATTAATATAAAATGTTCTATTTATCTTAAAATTCCACAGCAAGATGAGATCATTTCACTTTTTGCTTTAGATAATCAAATTCTAGAACATGAATCAGTTTTAGACCAATTAAGAAACTCCCATAAGTAATAATTCCAATACAAAAACCAATGCCTCTGCATTAAAAAATGGAATGATTCAAATTTCAATTATTAATTTTTCTGACAATTCTAACATGAAAGGTCAGCTACTTTCTCTGACCCCGAGGCTAGGGAGCTCTCTCCGTGGCCTAGAGCATATGCTTTGCACACAGGCTCAATTCTCTGCACTGCGTGGACCCCTACAGTACCCTGGAGGGACCCCTGAGCAAAGTGCCCAGAATAATCCCTAAATATTGGTGGGTGTGGTACCAAGAGAAAAAAGAACATTTATCCCATTATGCCCCATGTTAATATTATGTATGAATGAAACAGTGTTACCGTTTACCAATATCCCTATAATTTTTTTCTTTAATAGTCTGAAAAATGTAAGTGTGGGGCCTGGAGAGATAGTATCAGGGTTAAGGCACTTGTCTTGCTATTGGACAGTCCTGGTTTTTTCCCAGGCACCATATAGGGTCCCTCAAGCACTGCAGGCAGAGTCAGGAATAAATCCTGAATAGGCTCTGTCAGGAATAAGTGCTGGTAGTTATGGGCCAAAATTTTAAAAAAAGGCAGCAGTTTAAGTCTAAATATAATTGATATGCTGAGTCACATATTTTGCAATTTACTTAATCATTTAACTAATTAAATGATTGTATGTTACCAACTACTTTCTCTTCTTGTTTTAATATTATGTTGTAACTTGTGGAAGCATTAAAAAAACCCCAATGATCTACAGTTTACAATTTTCATCGCGTTTCCCTCTCTACTCCCAATATCTAGATCATGAGAAACAATCACCTATTTATGAGCAACAATATTTTTCTACCAAAAAATTCGTAGGATGAAAAAAATGGAAGGGAATGGAAGGGGTCATTCCTCTGCTGCCTGCGTTGCTAAATTTTGGTGTGGGCAGCAGTAGACAAATTACAAACCAGGAAACTATGTTTCTCTCCGGGATGACTCCTGAAGAATCTGATGAAAACTATGAGTCACATTTCCCCCCAAGAGACCCACAGTTTCACTTATTGTTTCAGGTCCCTAGTAGCCTGTTCATGAATTTCAACTCAAGAAGTCCTACTACAGAGATAGCACCAACAAACACGGGCCTTCCTTTTTTGGCCTTCCTCTTTCAAATGTAAACTACCATGTTCTAATACAGTGCTTTTGCTGCTTATTTCCTTGTTTCTTTTCCATTGAGTATTGAGGTGCACTGGCATTTTTTGAGATACACATTTCTTCCTCTAGATCTACCAGATATATTCTACTGGGATAAGTCACACTTGCTTACTCTACTCTAATCGTGACATTGTTCTTTCAAGATCGCAGCATTTTGAGGCACAAGCACATAGTTTACTACTAACACAAAATACGGAATGCAGAAATCCCTCAAAGATCAATGGTTAGAAATACAAGTAGAAGCTCATCTACCAGCCCTGTTCTCGAAAGAGATCAATTAGCCAGAAAAATTTCTCAGATGAGAGCTCTGGGGCCATCTCAGGAGGGGGACCAGCCAAGTTCCCTTACCAATGCCCCAGCAGTCATGCTCACACCTCTACAGTTGCTGCCATGCCTCCGGCCGGACCGCCCACTTAAATATTCTGGATTTCCTGGAGTGACATCTCCATACTCTACAATAATAACATCCCAGTAGGAGCACAGCAGATTGGATGGGAATGTAAAGCTGAAGTCACAAAAACATTAAGAAGGTTTAACTTGCAACAACAGTTTTAGTAAACCCTCAGACAAGGACTTAGGGTCCCCATGGTGAGATACAACAATTTTTCACAAACTTTCTTTTACCAAAGTAATTTTTTCTTTATTTTTTTTCTTTTTGGGTCACACCCAGCGATGCACAGGGGTTACTCCTGGCTCTGCACTCAGGAATTACCCCTGGCGGTGCTCAGGGGACCATATAAGATGCTGGGAATCGAACCTGGGTCTGCTGTGTGCAAGACAAACGCCCTACCCGTGTGCTATTGATCCAGCCTCTGAAGTAATTTTTAAAATCATTCCATTAGCCATTTAGTGCTAACAAGCAGTATAAAAGAGATTATTGTGGGCCTGCTATGGGGGCAGGCTTGAGGGGAAATGGAGACATTGATGGAGGCAAGGTGACAGTGGTGGTGGAATTGGTATTGGAATATTAAATGCCTGTAACAAATCCTCACAAACAACTTTGTAAATCATGGTGTTTAGGTAAAGTGGTGGGGGTGGGGGGAGAAGAAATAGAGATGGGGCCTAGGAGCTAGCTCAGAAATCTACATCTGTGAGGATGTAACTCCAACCCCAGGATCCCTTGGTCCCCAGCGCACAACAGGGTATAGTCCTGGGAGCCCCTGTGTATCTGCGGGGTGGTCCTGGGTTTCTCCACCACTGCAGGGTCCAACTGCTCTGCATCCTGGGATCATTGCACTGAATAGTTTGGCCCAGTATCTCAGGAGTGGCAGTTGGGGTTTTGGAAAACACCATTTGAGAAGCTTCATAAAGAAAAGAAAAAATAAATTAAAAAGTGCTAACGATTAGATTGCTCTATTATCTTGCTATATTAAATCATCATTAAATTTGATTGTTAAATGTCCTTTTGTTAACGCAATGTGAAGTTTAATTCATAAACATTAGTCAAGGTTGTAGTCCATAATGACTCATAATCTCATATATTTACTCTGCAAATATAAGCCTACCTTACTTTTTTTCTTCACTTAATGACGAAATGCTTGAAACTTATATGACTACTCTTATCTTGGATCTAGAGTGCAATAACTTTAGTCTTTAGACTTGCTTTATAAATTCCTGTTCTTAGAAATGGTGGAAGTATTTTACACTCTGAATAATAATGATCAATGCTGCTCAGTGATTTATAACTCTGAGAGCTGTATAATTTGATTTATGAACAGCTCTTACATTTTCCATTGGCACTTCATACAACTATGAGTAAATTTTCTGGCCAAATGACTCAGTATTTTGCTGCATGACTAATCCCACACTCAACGTGAAACTATATAAATGAATTCCTTCTGCTTGTAGATAATAAATGATTGCTTTCCAAAAACTGTCTGCAAAGCATTATAGAGTAGATGAATTCAATTATATCGACATCCTGAAACTCCCAAACTCAGCAGACTTTTTTTGAGAAATATGAAACACTTACAAAAAAGAACCCCCATCCCCCTCTATTGTATGTATTATCATGAATAACACGATCTTTAAGGGAAAAAAATTCCAATTAGGCTCTAAATTTTCTGAAGTGTTAAAAAACAAATTGAATGGTTCCATTCGAAATATTTTCTCTTATAGTGATGCTTTTATTTAAATTTTTTTATTACAGTAAGATAATTTTCCTGAGGTTTTTTGTTTTTGCAGAAAATAAAATTTGATATTACTGTAAATACCTTTATTTACTTTCCCAAACTTAAATGTGAAAAAAAAAAAAGGATCCATCCACATCATGGCTACCCAGATTCTGGTGGTTGGAAATTTCCCTAAGATTAGTTTAGATTATGTGAATTCTTTCTAATGATATATAGCTCCTTTATACTCAATAGAAAAACGTGTATGTAGACACTGGTATTGTCATGAAAAGTCAGTTGGCAATAAGCAAGCTTGTGTTCTCACTTTTCTCCCAATCCCTTTGAATTCTACGTCATATAATTCTGAGTCGAAAACTGCACCTAGGAACAAGCAAAATATGAATCAAAATCAGGATTAATTTTTGATAATTGTTAGTGTCCTTTCTTGACAAACTGTTTTTGAAGAGTGTAATATTTCATAATAACGTCCTTATGTGATTACCAGTTAAATAATTTAGTCACTTCCAAATAGGCTTGCAGTAAGATCTCACAGGTAACCTGGGCCAATTTCCAAGGTATTTCTTATCTTCCCCTAAAAAGTCACTCTTTGTTGGGTTTTAATTACATTTTAACTCATCCCTTTCAGAATTAACTTTTTCCAACTTCTGTATGCAACTGCTTTTTCCTCTTTATCAAGTCCCACTTCTTCTCTCTCATGACAAGGAATTCAGTTCTCTGGAAGATTACTAGAGCTCTCCTAGGCACTGCCTGGCTTTGTCTTCCTGTAGCTCTCATTTGCGCATTTATTCTAGTAAAGCGTTACATGGGCTGGAGTGATAGCACTGTGGGTAGGTTTGCTTTGCATGTGGCCGACCTGGATTCAATTCCTCCCTCCCTCTTGGAGAACCTGGCAAGCTACTGAGAGTATCCCTCCTGCATGGCAGAGCCTGGCAAGCTACTTGTGGCGAATTCTATATGCCAAAAACAGTAACAACAAGTCTCACAATAGAGATGTTACTGGTGCCTGCTGGAGCAAATCTATGAACAACAGGACACAGTGCTATAGTGCTACTGTGCAAAGTGCTACATGAAAACTCCTTCCAGTAGGCTTTCGCGGTCCTGACTTCCCCCTCCCCCCCTTTCTAGTTCACAACTGAAGCTAACAGCTAATTTGAGTCACACCCGGCTTTGCATAAGAGTCCTGGCTCATGCACTCAGGAATTACTCCTGGCGGTGCTCCGGAGACCATATGCGATGCTGGGAATCGAATCCGGCTTGGCCGTGTGCAAACACCCTACCCACTGTGCTATAATTCCAGCCCCTCTTTCTCTTTCTTTTGTTTCAATTTTTTCTCTTCTTTATTTCATCCATTTCCACAATTTCAATTATGATTTACGTTGATTCCTACGCAATTTCTGGTTCTCAACTCTCTACCCATGTTTTCACAGGTTTGCCAAATATTTTCGTAGGGTTGTCTTCTGGTTCCTCTACTGCAGTGGGTTTAAAAGTGGAGTATGTCAGTCAGGGGAGATAGGTTGAAACATATATTTTGCATGTGGGAAGTTTAGATTCCACCACAAGCAGGTCCCCACTGCCTGCTACTGCAGGGTGTGCCCACCCTCCCCCTAAAAAGGCTAAAAACTTTAGCATCTTTTCCTTCAAAACTCTAGCTCAAAATTTGAATCATCTTCCCTTTCTCCATTCCTGACTTGCTTCTACATTGTTTATGGGAAATCCTTTTCTTAATGTTTCTTCCTGATGCATTAATAAAAAATTTTCTGCCACAATGTCCTCCCTTTAGCTAATACTACAAGGAAGATGTTTAATGTTTATTAAAGCCCCTTTTTCACTTCCGTCTTTGGGAGGAGGAATGACTTAATGATGAGGAAATCTGGAGAAGGCCGAATGGCTATTAGTGGTCAATTCTGATATATTTATGGTCCCATTTCATACATGTTCCTGCTTTTTGCTCATTTCCTGAATTGAAATGTGTCAAGCTATGCTTAACCTCTGATATCCAGGCAAGAAGTAGTTTATGATGAGTTTCCTACTGCTCTAAATTTAGGGCTGTGTTGGATGGGAATGCTAAGTAAGAAAAAAAGGGGTATTTTGGCCTCAGTGCAATGCCATGTTCTTTAGCCTGACTTTACTCTGAATAAAATTAATAGATTCCATTTTTTTTCCTTGTGTATGTAAACTCAATTTGGTTGAGAATTCAAGGGAAGAAGAGCAACATCACGGCTCATCAATTTACTTTAATTATTTTGTTTGTTTGGTTTCTTGAGGGCCACACGCAGTGATACTCAGGGGTTACTCTTGGCTCTGCACTCAGGAATTACACCTGGCAGTGCTCAGGGACCATACAGGATGCTGGATATCGAACATGGGTTGGATGCATGCAAGGCAAGCGCCCTACCCACTGTACTATCTTTCTGCCCTTCATCAATTTACTTGACAAATCTCAACTGTTTTGTCCAGCCCAATTCATTTATTTTCTTTTAAATGACAGCATAGAACTATCACAAAATAAAAAATTTGCATATTCTACTTTTGGACTGGAGTGATAGCACAGCAGATAGGGCATTTGCCTTGCATGTGGCTGACCTGGATTCGATTCCTCCGTCCCTCTTGGAGAGCCCGGCAAGATACTGAGAGTATCCCAACTGCACGGCAGAGCCTGGCAAGCTACCCGGGGCGTATTCGATAAGCCAAAAACAGTAACAAGTCTCATAATGGAGACGTTACTGGTGCCAGCTCAAGCCAAATCGATGAACAATGGTATGACAGTGTTACACCAGTGCTACAGTGCATTCTACTTTTATTTATTTGTATATTTTTTTTCAGGGGAGGCTTTTAAGCACAGCCACTCCCAGGAATACTTGGCCAGCCAGGCTGGATAGTTCAATCTCAGGCTCGGCTCAACACTTGCTGCGGTGACATGCAGTGACAGTGATGGGCTTCTAATTTGGGTGCTTGGGTATGCAAGACATTAGCCCCTGAACCCTTAACTATCTCCCTGACTCCAAAATTTCATTTCTTGATAAAGATTTTTGCCTTCTTACTACATTTCCACTCTAAAACTTAAATCTTTTGTGACTTTTATAATGTCTCAATTATTCCTTTTAAATAAAAACTGAATAGGGGGAGGTATGGGTTCAACTAAATAAACTTCCACAAAGGAATAATCAACTGATTTAGTATTTATTAGATTTGCAGTGCATTGGACATCACATAAACATCAAAATAACAGTAGCATGCCAATTAATTCTGATTTTTTGTAGCTAAATAATTAACATAACTATTATGCAAATTAAAATAACAAAAAGAATCTAAATGTTAAATTCCTTTAATGATTTGGCTTGTTTATTATTTGTATCCTTTAAATAAGTGATGAACAAACCAAATGAATGTCTAAAAAGAAATATCTATGAGACTATTGCGTGGCAGTTAAGTATTTGCCTGCCAAGAGAAAGATAAATGTGGTTCTTCTGTGCATTGGAATCTTACAAATAGCTGCAGCAAAGACTTGGGCTGATAGCAACTGAACCAAAGAAATAGTTTAGAACATCATAATTGCTATATAGTTGCTTCTTTCTGGATGTCAATAACAAAAAATGTGCAGCAAATTGGCTACTAAGCGAAGTTTGTGCTAATAGACACATTTCAAGGATATTTAGGTCATTTTGGCTCCCTCACATATTTTAGTCAATATATATAAGATAAAGAGGACCTTTCTAAATTCGATTATTTTTTCTCATTGCTTTGTTGCTTTAAATCTCTCTACCACCCCACTGTGAATCAAAGGTGGTAAAGAAGTCTCCCTTTCCTGCTATGACACACATTGTCGGTCCTTAGGATTCTCTTCAATAACCCACAAGGAACAGAAATAGTCTCTTACCGCAGTGGGCTGCGGTATCAAGGAAACCTTGAGCACGGAACACGTGATGCAGTGCTACCTGTCAGCCTCTGAGCGCTGGGGAGCCCTGAAGCCTATCCAGACTTGTAAAGCACTGCCGCTCTCACAGCCAAGATCCCTTCTGCTCTACGGCGCATGCCGTCAGTATCCTTCCATATTACATCCTCCCGTCCTGAGGGCAATACACCCCAAAGATATGAAACATGCCAAAATCATGAGTGTTTCTGTTTTCAGAAGCAAGTAGTACATGAGAAAAACCAATCTGTTCTTTGGATTAACCCGGAATCCGTGTTTATGCTGCATTTGGGATTTAAGAAACGCATTAGGCAATGCTTTGATGCTTACACATTAGGCAGTATGTGAAAGGCCTTAAGAACTTCAATGGTTTAAGCTTTTAAGCATAGCTGTGCAACTGATTTTTGTCTAGTTAGAAAACAACACTGATTTCGAGATCCTGCAAGCCAATAGCAAAACTTAAGTAACGTAGCCATCTATTAACTGATTTTCAAAAAAAAAAACACCCATAAAAACCAAAATTAAAAAAAAACCCAACACAATCCAACCAACCTTTTCAAAATCATGCAATTTATTTCATCTCTTAAATTTTCCAGGGTCCACTTTAGTAGCTATTAGACACTCCAGAAACGCAGTAACGTGTTACCTTGTTACTACTATTGCAGCTTCCACATGCGAGTAAATAAAACAGAGCAAATACAGCCCCACACAGCCCAAACTAGCGTTGACTGGGACTCAGCAGAACGCGGCACCGCACCGGCGGGCCTCGGCCGCAAGATGCCGCAGACCGGCTGCGGCAGCAGCGGCTCCGGGACCCGGCGGTCTGCAGACACGCACACTGCGGCGCTCCCGCCATCCCTGCTGCGCTGGGAGACCCACCCTCCGCCAGCAACTATTAGAGACTTTTTGCAGGTGGCCGAGAAATCGGAGGGGGCGAGAGGGCAACCAGCAGGGCGGGTGTGCATTTCAAGCGTGAGAGATGATGATTTCCACAAGCTCCCTAAACCTTTCTCCTTCGAAATCGTTGCATGCCAACCCCCAACTTCCTCCATCTGTTCGTCTCCCCCAAATCTGCCATCGCCTCGCCCTTCGAACAGATGTAATGAGTCCACGATGGACGGAACACGCCTGGCTACCAGGGGGATCGAAAGCACCCCTGGATCTCTCGGCGGCCAAATCGCACCAAGTTTGGGGTGGGGGAGATGGGGGAGGCGGGGGTCAAACAGTCCACGCCAGCTGACCTGGGCGTTCCTATTGCGGAGCGCTCCCCTTTGAGCCAGACTTGGAGAGCGGAGGACCCCAGTTCTCCGGGAAGGCCTTTCCCGGGGTTCACGCTTCAGCGTGCGAGGAACCCCCTCCCGCCAGCGATAGCTCACCCGGCAGCATCTTCCAAAGCCCCAACCTCAGGGCGGGGCGCGGGGAGGTGGGAGGATGGGGGGGTTGCACGGCCGGGAGGCTCTTGCCAGCGCCTCACGGTTCCCCCCCCCCTTGGCTCCTTGGCGCCCCCTGACGCCCGGTTCCCGAGCAATCCGGCCCAGGCCGGCTGGACAGGTCGCAGCCCCCAGGTGTCTGGACGGTGACCGGCGCCGGGCCGGGGGCCCCGCCGAGCACGCGGGCTGCAGCGCGGCCTGGCAGGAGGGCGCGGGGCGTTCAGGCCCAGGCGCAGCCGGCGGCCGCCGCCGCCGCCGCAGCCATGTCCGCGCGCCCGCGCTGCCGCAGCCCGGCCGTGATGTCATCCGCCGAGCCCCCGCCGCCGAGCCCCATCCCGCCCCCCGGCGGGCCGCCGCAGTGGCAGCCCGGGCGCCACGTCCCCGCCCCGACCCACGTGCGCCCAGCTCCGGGGATGCCGGGGCCGCCGGCGGCCGCCCAGCGATGCGCGGGGCCCGGGAGGCACGGCTGCTCCTCCCCGCGCCCGGGGGCTGCGCACGGCCGGGGGCGGGGGCGCCCCGAGAGGGAGGAGAGAGGCTCCCCGCCGCCCAGTCCCTGCCTGGTCGCCGCGTGCTGAGTCATGGGCAGCGCTGCCCGCAGCTCCCGAGCCGTCGCCTGAGCGCGGCGGGCGCGGGCAGGACACGCTGAGCCGCGCCGCCGTGCGCCCCGCGCGGGTGCCTCCCGTGCCTCCCGTGCCGCCGCCCTCCCGCCCCGCCGCCCGGCGACCCACGCCTCGCCCGCACCATGATCGCCGCGGCTTTCCTAGTCCTGCTGAGACCCTACAGCATCCAATGCGCCCTCTTCCTCTTGTTGCTTCTGCTGGGCACCATCGCCACCATCGTCTTCTTCTGCTGCTGGCACCGCAAGCTCCAGAAAGGGAGGCATCCGATGAAATCGGTCTTTTCGGGCCGTTCCCGGAGCCGAGGTAAGGCACGCGGCTGGGTGGCACCTCCAGCCGGGAGCGTCTCGCTCGCTTCTGCGCTCCCGAGGTCCCTCGCCCCCATCGATGCCCACTATCCAGGCTAAATAGCACGTTTGTGTTATTTAAGGCCCCTCGCCTTTTTTGTGTGTGTGTGGGGGGGAAATTGATGGATTGATTTCTGCTTTCATCCTCTTCCTCCAGTCTCCCGGGCCGGGCTCACCGCGGCGATGCAAGGCAGCGCTGGGTGGGGAGCCAGGGACACAAAATTCTCGGTGTCAGTTTGCGAAAGCTCGTCAGGGTAATTGGATGGGAGTCGGGGCTGCGGCAGCTTCCCTTCATCTACCCTTTGCTGGAGCTTAGGGGTAAGAAAGTCAGGTTTGGAGAGTTCGGGGCTCCCCGACTCCCCCAGAACTTTCCTGAAAACTTCTCGCGGAGGGTACATCCAGAGACCGATGGCCTAGCAACCTCCCCATCCTACGGGATGTCCCCACTAAATTCGAAGCTTGTGCATTGTGGCCACCCAATCAATCTCAATACCCCAACCCTCTCACCCCGCGCCCAGTAAAGCAGAGATAACACGGCGAGTGATGAACAGTGAGTTAAATGAAGTCTGTTTTTACCCCCCTCTTCTCTCTTTTCTCTCCAGATGCTGTTATGAGATCTCACCACTTTCGTTCCGAGGTAATTTATTTAGCGCGCACGCTCAAGGTCAGAAGTTGTTCTCTTTCCTGAGTACCAATATTAATCATAGGTGTGTTAGACACTAGGAGGGCTTTGCATGGGAGGCATGCTGCGCCCAAGCCAAAAGTGACGTCGTGTTTCTTTCTCAATCAGTCCCCATCCTCAGTGCACATTCCTTTTGTAGTGGAGCGTTTTACAGGAGGGAGGGAGGGAGGGAGGGAGGGAGGGAGAGAGAGAGAGAGAGAGAGAGAGAGAGAGAGAGAGAGAGAGAGAGAGAGAGAGAGAGAGAGAGAGAGAGAGAGAGAGAAGAGAGAGAGAGAGAGAGAGAGAGAGAGACCCTCAAAAACACTGCAGATCTTAGAAAACAGCCTCAGAGTGGATCTCAGCCTCGTTGACAATCTGTAATTTGTAAGAGGAAGCTTTCTCGGTGCTGTCAGCTGCCATGGTTATTCCCTTGGCTATCCGACGACGATGGAGAAGAGCTTTTAGGAAGTTAGTGCACAGCGTCAGCGCTTCGTTTTAGGCTCTCAAGTTTGCCTGCCGGTTCACGCACAAACCACGCCCATCTTTTTATCCCGTCCAGAGATTGAGTTTTGCAAAGCGATGGTGGTTGTGATCTGGCTTCATCAGATGGTGGGGATGGTGGGTACTGGGCCCTGGTCTCTCAGAATTGAGGAGCTCAGATCTGAATGTGGCAATTAGGTGGGAGGCCAACCCCCCCACTCACTGAAGCTAGAGCACAATTGAAAAAGAAAAGAAAAGGGCCTCCCCCCTCACCCAGCATTTCTATGTGAGTTTCTAGGTTAACCTCAGCTTTGTGTGTGATAATTTTCCCTTTTTGGGGAGAGAATTTCACTCAATCAAGTTTGGAGATTACATTTGAGTGCCAGTGCTCGAGGTGGTTTATCTTGGCAAAGACTTCTTAGACAGCCTTCGTATCATTTATCTGAGAAGTTACTTCACATTTCATTTCACTGATTGATCAGATATTTTATTGCACCCTTGATGTTTTATTGGAGACTCTGGTTGCTTGAAAGCTTTAGCTGTGGTATTGTAAGAATTGTAATGTTGCAAATGAAGAATTTAGCATATATAACCCTAGAGGGTGAGAACTCTGTGCAAAATTAGAGATTCTTGAGAGAATAAATTGACCATTCAAATAACCAGAAGTTTTATTCTGAGATTTACTCTAAATAACTAGGTGGTGTTGAAAATTCTCTTAACTCTCAGCATGTCTCAGCTCCTCCTCAGTTTTCCCATCTGTAAAATAGGATCAACAATACCTTCCAAGGTTGTTGGGAGAAGGGCAGAGTTTATAAGTAAAAGGAAACTATATAAAGAGCCCATACAAGTTCATAGTAGATGTTTAGTACTCTTTGATTGCTACTGCATTTTGAAAAATCAGATGAAAAAAATGTGTAGGAATAGATCTGTTTGAAAATTTTAAAGCATTGAGTGTATGAATAACAACATAAATTGTTCTTTAAAAAACATCTTTTTATTGTATGGTTAACAAAACCCCATTTTGGGGGGCCACACATGGATGTGCTCAAGGCTTACGCCTGGCTCTGTGCTCAGGGGTCACTCCTGGTGGGTTTGGGGGGACCATATGGAAGGGTCAGGGATAAACCTGGATGCAAGGCAAGTGCCCTACCTGCTGTACTAGCTCTCCAGCCCCTGAAAACCCATTAGAATGTGACCAAAAAGTCATTAATGGCCAGTGCTCAAAAATCAAAATTTAAGGTTTTGATTTTAAAAAGAGCTTATCAGCTCGAAACACAAGAATGATACAAACCAGAAAAATAATCCTGGAATTATATATGAACCATCAGGTAATTCTGTTAAGACATAAGTAGGAAAAAATGAGATAGAACGACTCTATGCTTAGGCATCTCTCAGTTAAACACTTGTCCTGAGTTTGCATTTGTTTAATAAGACTGAGAGCTGCTGTTTAATGTTTTAACTCACGTCTCACAATCCCCGCTACAATCTTGACATCCTTTGTGTACTTCAGATTTGCTTTTTCTGCTTGTTGTTGGTTCCTGTGTCAGTACTATTACTCAGAGTTGGGAAGAAAAGAAAAATTCATGTTCTCAGTGCTTAGAGCTCAACATTTGTTGAATCTCAACTGTTTCTAAGCTTTAAAAAAATCGCTTTGGAATTTGTGTTAAGAATGTAAGCACTATAACAAGTCACTGCAACAGATTATTTTTAGAAAGTTAAATACAGAAACAGCCTAACTTATTGAGGGTCTGTCTGTGTCTCATTTTGGATTCTGTTTTTGGGACATGCCTGGCTATGCTCAGGGTTTACTCCTGGCTCTATGCTGAGGAATCACTTCTGATGATGAACCATGTGATGAACTATAACTGATGGGAACCATTTGTGGTGCAGGGGATTGAACCTAGGTCTGCTACATGCAAGGCAAGCCTTAACCCTTATACTCTTTCTCTGGTCCATCTCCCTTTTTGCATCAAGTTCCTTTAATAAACTACCCAACAATTTTTTGGGTGGAGGGGGGCACCCAAGTGGTACTAATGGGATCTGAGGATTACTTCTGGCCAATCCATGGCCTATCAGGTCAGTTGTTTAATGCAAGGGCCTCAGGATTAGGGACCTTGAGGATCTTGCTGTGCCAGGTTCTACTAGAACCACCCTGGTAATTTAAGGGGTCATTGGGGCCACATTTAACTATACTTGGCATGGTATATAGTGCTGGGAATTGAACCTGGGTCAAAAGATGAATGCCATGCAACACATGTGCCCTAACCCCAATACTCCCGCCCAACCCCTCACCCATATATTATTATTATTATTATTATTTTGCTTTTTGGGTCACACCCGGCAATGCACAGGGGTTACTCCTGGCTCTGCACTCAGGAATCATCCCTGGCGGTGGACCATATGGGATGCTGGGGATCGAACCTGGGTCGGCCGCATGCAAGGCAAACGCCCTACCCACTGTGTTATTGCTCCAGCCTCCTATTACCTTTTTTGTTTGTTTTTGTTTTGACCACGCCCGGTAGCACTCAGGGCTCACTCCTGGCTCTGTGCTCAAGGGTACTTCTGGCAATGCTGGTGATCATATGTGGTGTTGGTGATCAGACCCAGGTCATCCTTAGGCATGGCAAGTAACTTAACCTGGAACTATCACTCCAGTTCCCCAAATAATGTCTTTTATAAATTAAAATCTTGAGATGATGTTGCATGAGAATGCCATGCTTCATCCCTAATTTATGTTTACTACAAATAAAGCACTTTCCTTTATGGAAAAAATGAGGACTTTTTTCTTCTTTTCTATCAAAATGCTGTTTCCTGTTGAATTTTCTCCTTGATAACTATCTTTTGGGGGATGTAGTCCAGTGGTAGAGCACACGCTTTCTGCATGTGAAGTCTGGGTCCTATCCTCAGCACCCCAAAAAAGTGAAAAATATACCGCTAAGAGTTTTGGATTCAACCATATCAAAACAATGGAATTTGAGTAGCAAACTGATATTCTGACTTTCGCTTTCTAGCAGTAGCTACTACAAAATAATTATTGAAGAAATGTTTTGATTTTTTGGCTAATAATTATAATATTGAACTATGAAGTTCTAGTGCCTTCTATTGCTCATTCTAATCTCAGTAAGTAGTTCACTTATAGTATTTCCATAGTCTGTATCACTGTATCACTATCATCCTGTTGCTCATTGATTTGCTTGATGAGCGGGCACCAGTAACGTCTCCATTGTGAGACTTGTTGTTACTGTTTTTGGCATATTGAATATGCCACGAATAGCTTGCCAGGCTCTGCCCTGCGGGCAGGATACTCTTGGTAGCTCTCCGGGAGGGGCGGAGGAATCAAATCCAGGTCGGCCATGTGCAAGGCAATGCCCTACCTCTGTGCTATCTCTCCAGCCTATTTCCATAGTTACTGTCACTGTCATCCCATTGCTCATTGATTTGTTCGAGCGGGCACCAGTAACGTCTCTCATTGAGAGACTTATTGTTACTGGTTTTTTTTTTTTTTTTTGCTTTTTGGGTCACACCCAGCGATGCTCAGGGGTTACTCCTGGCTTTGCACTCAGGAATTACTCCTGGCGGTGCTTGGGGGACCATATGGGATGCCGGGGATCAAACCCGGGTCTGCCGCGTGCAAGGTGAACGCCCTACCCGCTGTGCTATCCCTCCGGCCCGATTGTTACTGTTTTTGGCATATCCAATACGCCCCAGGTAGCTGGCCAGGCTCTGCCGCGAAGGCTCCATACTCTCGGTAGCTTGCTGAGCTCTCAGAGAGGGGCAGAGGAATCGAACACAGGTCAGCCTTGTGAAAGGCGAATGCCCAACCGCTGTGCTATCGCTCCAGCCCTTCATAGTCAGTTGAGGAAAATGAATTTAGGGACCTGCTGACTCATCTTTTTTCTAAATTTTAAAAAATTTATTGAGTATCTTTGATTTATAATCCTATTTTTTTACTACATTCTTTTTAACATTTTTCACTGATTGAAGGACTATGATTTATAATACTGTTATCGGTGGTTTCCCATGCACAGATTTACAATACTGCTATTGATGGTTTCTCATACATATAATTCCAATACCTCACCTGTCACCTGTGTACCCACCTCCCTCCCCTGATGTCCCCAGTGTGTCTCTCTTTCAGGCCCATTTCCCCCACCACACACACTCAACTGTGTGCATTAGTTCTTTAGCTGTGTTACCCTTGGCCCTTCATTGCTATTTTGATGTGCCTTTTTAGGTACCACATATGAGAGGGATTATTCTGTATCTGTTTTTCTCTTCCTCACTGACTCCATTCATCATGGTACCCTCTAGTTCCATGTATGTTGCTGTAAATCGTATGATTTTGTTCTTCCTTAGAGCTGTAGAGTATTCCATGGTGTGTCCATACCACAACTTCTTGACCTAGTCATCTGTAGTTGGATATTTGGTTGTTTCCATATCTTTGACATTGTACCAAACGCGATGATATGAACATAGGTATGCATATATCCTTTCAAAAGAATGTTTCTGAGTTTGGGGGTAGATGCCAAGAAGTGGTATCGCTCAGTAGCTGACTCGTTTCCAAAAAGAAAGAACCCTGGGAAAGCTCTGGGACAAAGAAAGAAATTCTGTTAGCACATTGCTACTGTACTGACTCAAGTATAATATTGCCACTGCACCCAGGAAGGAGTCCAGTTAGACAGGAAATGACAGGATGTTCTTAGCCAGGTAGAGGAGTAACTTTTTTTTTAGTTTCAACACCATGGTTTGCAAAGTTATTCATAATACAGTTGTTACAAGCTTTTGATATCCCAAGACCAGTCTTACCTCAGTGGCCTTCCCTCCACCATTGTCCCCATTTTCCCAACACCCCCCATGGCTCCCCCTGAGCAGGCTTAGTACACTATAATATAATTATTTGTTTTATATTACTTATTACAGCCACATGGCTAAAAAAATTATCAAAACTATTTCAGTAAGCGGAAATTTGTGAAATCTGTTCTGTCCCACCGCAGAATTGTTAAGTCTTTGACTGAGGATTTGCTCTGCTGTTTGGTGCTCATTGAGCCTTCTGTGTTATTTATTATTTGTGTTTGTTGAGTTTAGCTGGCGTTTAATGTGACCTTCTCATTTAATTTGGTGTGCTCCTACTGGAATTTCAGTACTACGGAATTTAGAGGTGCCACACCTCCCAGGAACTTAAGGATCAGTAGAACTGGGATCAAGAGTCTGCAGAGATTCTTAGAGAATCTGTGAAGTTAGGTGGTAGGCTGTTGGCAAGGAGGCAGCAGTGGAATGGGGTGTGGCTCCCGGGACTTGGGCAGGGTGGGACTTAGCCCTACCGACTCCTGAGGGATCCCAGAGTTTTCAGATGGGGGAGCCAGTATGTCCATGAGTTTCATCTGCTTGGCTTGCATCTCCTCAGAGATTTAGCTGTGAAGCTGAAGAGCAGGGCCAGTGGGTTGAGCTGTGGAAGGTGGGCGTGGCTGTGGGCAAGAAGTAACTTCTTCAGGGGCCAAAACCATGCTTTCACAATCCTGTTAGCTTTGGGGAAGTTCCATAGCAAGGAAGAAACCATATAATTTGAGGAACTTCATCTTTTTCCCCCAAGGTATAAAATAAATACATCTTTTGTGTTGTTTTTTCATCATGAGTTTATAAAATGTTTTGGAATCATAATCATCACCAGCCCTTTTTTTAAAAAAATTTTTTTACACACTTGACAGCTAAGATATACTAAGTTTTAAATGTTTCTTTGAATTTAATTTTAATTTATTTTGCGGTAGGGAGGGGCATCTGGTGGTGCTCAGGCCTGGGGGTGCTTGGGGGCCATTGGCAACTCCACCTGGGCGTGCGTGAGGAATCCTGTAGTTCTGGGATGGAAAACAGGGACTTGCAGTGTGCTGCATGTGCTCTGTCATTTAAGTGGCATCCCCGGCCCAGTTCTTTACATTTTCATAGTAGCAGATGAAATGTGAAGTCATTCATCCATACAGCGTGAACTGAACAGCTTATTGTCAATTCACTCACAGGTAATCACGCTTAATTAGCTAGATAGAAGTATGTGTTTTGGGGGTCTGGGAAATCGTATGCTAGAATGTGCCCTATCCAGGTTCAATTTCTGACATAACATAGTCCTCCGGTCTCACTGGATGCAGCCCTGATGACCTCGAGTCATGCTGAGTGTGACTCTGGATGTCCCTAGGACCATTGAGTCGGCCTGGTTATTTCTAGCATCATGTAGTCAGAGCAGCTTCGCTGTTGTGAACCTTGGTATTGAACTGCCAATTGTCTGGTGGGCTGAGAACCCCCAGGCCTCTTTAGTCACTTCCATACACCCCCCAAAGAAGAAATATGTATTTTGTGTGTGGGCATATAAAAAGTTTGCCTTTTGAGAGAGACCCTGTGCCAGGCTGAGTCTCATCTGGGGCACCCTAGAGGGGGCAGGTGGAGGGCTCACCTGGCCAAACTGAGCCCTGGCAGCCAAAGACCTCCAGAACCCAATCACTGCCATGCTCACAGCTGATTGCCACAGGCTTGTGACAAGCCTCATCCATGAATGAATCTGTTGAAAAGCTCAAGGTATGCAGGTTTTGTGACCAAAATCTCTAGGATCTCATATAGTTGGGGATGGGCAGCCTCCCCCACATCCCCTTGTTCTTCCAGGAGTCTGGCAGTCATGCCCATCCAGCTTATATGGACCTAGCAACCTCTGGGTCCATGTAAGCTCATTAAATGGCCATGATCCAGAGATTCATAAATAAATCTCGGAAGAGATCACAAAACTGCAGAGATGCCTCTGGACCTCAGAATCACCATCCCTGATTAACTCCATCTGTATCACGCTATTTAAAATTTTTGAATTCCTGGAGTGCATGGCTGCAAATGTGATATCTCATATTCTACACCACTGATGTACCAGGAGTAGCACACTACCTTGAATGGGCTGTAAAGTAGAAAGCAACCAATGTCCATTAAAGAAACATTAGCACACAAGGTTCAACCCTGTAACAACATGTAACAACATGTTACTTTTTAAATTTTTTTGTTCAGGGGCTTAATGGCTCCAGGGTGAGGTATAATAATCTTCACACGCTTTCTTCTAAGGAAAACGTTTTTTATTATTTTTAGTGAATTATTCACAACAACCAATACAAAATAAGTTATTTTAGGGCCTGCTATTAGGGCAGGCTTGGGTGGTGACTGGGAAAATTAGAAACAATGGTGGTGGGAAGGTGTAACGGTAATAGAATTGGTGTTGGAATATTGAATGTAATAAATTATTGTGAACAACTTAAAAAAAGTTTGCCTTTTGGGGCTGGAGTGATAGCATAGCGGGTATTTGCCTTGCACGCAAATGCATAGCGGGTATTTGCCTTGCACGCGGCCAACCCGGGTTCAAATCCCAGCATCCCATATGGTCCCCTGAGCACTGCCAGGAGTAATTCCTGAGTGCAGAGCCAGGAGTAACCCCTGTGCATCACCAGGTGTGACCCAAAAACCAAAAAAAAAAAGTTTGCCTTTTTTTTCCCCTCAAAGACTTAATGTGTTTTGTTTGATTGGTTTGTTTTGGGGTCACACCCAACTGCAATCAGAGCTTACTCCTGGCTTTGTGCTCAGGAGTCATATCTGGCTGTACTCAGGGGACCATATGGGATGCTGGGAATTGAAGCCCGCAAGCACCTTACCTGCTGTGCTATCTTTCCAACCCCAATAAATACTTAAAAAAAAGAGAAATGATTTCTCATTGATGTAGGACAAAGTGTAGAACCCAGGAGTTCATTTTGGTCACCTAACAAGTACACTTTACCTGAGGATTTGTAATGTGTTTTTGCTGTGAGTCTAAAAATGGTAAACTGTTACCCTAGATTCCAGTGGTGTGAATCAGTGACAATCTGATTTTAAGGAAATTTCGGAAAGTGATATGGGTAATTGAGTTGCCATCCTTTACAGAAAAGAGTCTAGGGAGTGCTTGAATGGAATGAAGACAATTATAATGCCCATGGAGAATATGCATAGTGAGTAGTTGGTAAATGATCCCTATTCATTAGCTGGGTGGAATAAAGGAGGCCTTGTTTGATATAAGAATTAAAAGGATCTTTCAGAATTAGAGTAAGTGTCTTCATTTCCCATTTCAGGTAGAAGAACCAAAAGAGTTAATTTAAGTTAAGCAGTTCCCTGGAGTCACATAGCAAGATAAGAAGTAAAACAGGAATGCCCCAGCTACATTTCCTTTGCTCTTTGTGTGTTTAACTGTGCTGTTCACAATACAGAGAGTAATATACCCAAAGTTCTCAATGAATGAAAGAAAATAAGTAGAGTGTGTTTATTAGCAGACATTTCTAATATAATCAAATGCACAGATTCTTCAAGTTTATGTGTGTGTGATTAATGAATGACTCATTCTCTAGTCTTGTTCCAGAATGTACCAAACCAAGGGAGAATGACCAGCACCCTCACCATGTTTCACAGCTTCTTATTAAGTTTTCTGTTTCATTAAGAATCATCTAATTGACTGGATTAGGGAAGATAAGAGTTTATTATTTTGCCATCCTTTACAACTAGATTATCTTTGTAAATTAATGCCTAGAATTAAATCTTATCTCTAAAATAATTCATACTAATTAAATAAGGTTTTTTTCCCCTCGGGGCCACACTTGGTGATGCTCAGTACTTAGTCCTGGCTCTTAGCTAAGGGATCAATCCTAGTGCAGCTCAGGGAACCATATGTGATGCCGAGGATTGAAGTGAGGTTGGCTACCGCACCCACTGAACTGCCACTCTGGCCTTGAATCAGTTTTAAGTTTAGCTCTACATGATAAGACATTTTAGTTTTATCTATTTATTTTCAAAATAAAAGGTTTTTTCCCATCATGTGTGAGGAATGGTGTTAGTACTAATAAAGGACTCGCTGTGTGGTCCCTGCCCTTGACAGTGACGTCTAGGTCACTCCTAGCATGAGTACTGAAATTTTATAGTTCCTGGTTTCTTCTGTTACAGTAACCGACCTGCTGTGCTGTTTCCAACGAAGAATCACAAATGTGATGAGCGCATTAGAGGCCACAGTGTTCAAGTACAGCCAATACATTTGCCAAGGAGACAAATTCTCCCTGTTCACATTTTCTTATACTAAGTTGCCACTGTCACGTAATGTATCCCTATTTTAGGTAAATGACAGAAAAAAAGGAATGATGAAATCTATTTTTAAGGGCGGAGAAAGAAAATAACATATTTATTTGTTTTTAAATTATTCAAGGGTCTGAATGATAGTTCAGTGGGTCAGGCTTCTGCCTTGCAAGTGGCCGATCAAGGTTTGATCCCAGTTCTCAGACTTTCCCTGACTACAGAGTCAAGTTTAAGCCCTGAACACAGCTAGCTGTGGTCCAGAAACAAACAGCAGGATTCAGATAGTCTAAGAAAAGTTGAAGCAAAAGCTCTTTGAGAAGAGTTTGAGTCTTTGTCTAACCTTAAAAGCTTAAGAATGACTCAGTCATTTTTTTTTCTTTTTGGGACACACCCCGAGATGCTCAGGGGTTACCCCTGGCTCTGCACTCAGGAATTTCTCCTGGCAGTGCTCAGGGGACCATATAGGATGCTGGGAATTGAACCCGGGTCAACTGAGTGCAGAGCAAAAGCCCTACCCACTGTGCTATGGCTCCAGCCCCTCTTTCAGTGATTTTTTATTGTAAAATGGAACCAAGTATTGGTTTAATGAAAGAAACACAGGTTTAGGAGCTCAAATCCTGATTTGGAGTACCAGCTTTGCTTGTGTGTGACTCAGTCAGGTCTGACGTCTCTGAGATTTTGACTTGGTATTCTCATTGGTAATATTGCCATGATCTCTGAAGACCCTTTCAAAAACAACAGGTCATGTTTCTTCTTTTTTTTTTTTTTTGCTTTTTGGGTCACACCCGGCGATGCACAGGGGTTGCTCCTGGCTCTGCACTCAGGAATTACCCCTGGTGGTGCTCAGGGGACCATATGGGATGCTGGGAATCGAACCCGGGGGGTCGGCCGCGTGCAAGGCAAAAACCCTACCCGCTGTGCTATTGCTCCAGCCCCTTCTTTGTGTACCATATCTTGCTAAAATGGACAAAAAAAATTTTTTTTTAAAAAAACATTTAGGAATGGTACATATAAAATTAGAGTTAGCATAAATACTAGGTGACACAGTATTTATAGACAAGTAATGATTGGACTAGTTCTAATGAAGTGCTTGTTTCTATACTTAGTGACCAGAGAAAACTTTCTAGAGGAGTGAGTATTTACGATGAAACAGGCAGGTTGGTAGTAACTGCTGTACAAGGAGGAATGAGAACAAACCCTCAAACCAGCAGGAAAGCTTGAACATTTCAGAGATTCAAAGATTTAGAATGGTTATGCCTGTTTGAATACCTTAGGACAGCACCTGGGTGATCCCTTTCTAGAGAAGAAACAAAAATTGCCTTTTGATTTCTTTCCAAGGAGTTCTGTCAAACAGCCGTTCATCCTTTTTCACTCCCAGGGAGATTGAAGCATCCTGGTTTCTCCTGCAAAGGGCCTGGAAGAATGGCTGTGGGCCTGTCTAGTTACCCAAAGCCTGAGATGTCCTTTTGCAGGGTATCGTGCTTTTCAGTTCTTCAGGTCATGGTAATATTACCAATGACAATACCAATATTACCAGTGAGTAAAAATCTCAGAGATGTCAGACGTGGCTGAGTCACACACGGAAGCAAAGCTGGCACCCCAAATCCGCATTAGAGCTCCTAAACCTGTGTTTCTTTTAATTTAAATTTTTTTCCTTGCTGGGAAGCCCAGACTGTGGGGTGGCCAGAATGGATCCGCTCTGTGCATATGTCACTCTGGACACTCAGTGTAGGGCTCACCCTTGCTTTGGACACTTCCTAAACCACTAGCCATCTTCCAGGCCCCTTTTCTCTGCAGATGCCAAACTGTAGTGCTTCCAAGATCTCAGAGGCACCAGGCTTTGAATTCATGGCTTGTACTTTAAGCCATCTTCCAGGTCCCTGATTTTCAAGATGCTAAATCAAAGATTTCAGTCTTGAATATAATCTTGCCCTGAGTTTGACACTGTTGGTGACTGATTTCGACTTGAAAGGCTTCTAGGTTTTCTGCTGTAACTCTGCTCCTCTCTCTGTTCACTTTCCATTCCCTTGTTAACTCCCTTTGTTCCTGCACTGGAAAAGTCTCTTCATTTATATTGATGTTACCAATACTCCCAATAGGCCTCCCTTGGACCTTTTTTTTTTCCCTTTTGAGTCTTCCAGGTGATGCTCAGGAAGCCTGGGGTTCCTCTCCTATGATTCTTGGCCAATAAGTGTGGTGGTTCGGTGCGGATGGCCTTAGGATGTGGTGCTTTCCAGGCCCTTCGGTGACTGGAATTACCAGAGTCAGTAAGGTCTGACCATTGTACTATTTCTTTGGCCCTGTCAATAGATTCTTGGGCGCCTCAATGCTATTTATTTGCTTGTTTGTTTGTTTGTTTATTTATTTATTTATTTGAGCTATAGTCCTGTGGTGCTCAGGGATCACTCCTGGTGGTGCTTTGGGGCCTTAGAGCTGCACCTGACAATGATCGGGGGATCCTGTGGTGCCAGCAGGGATTGAACTGGGGTTGGCCCCATGCAAAGTATATGCCTAACCCCTTATATTAGCTCTCCAGCCCTTAATGTTTTAATGATTGGTCGGGTCTCAATGCTATTTAAACTTAACTTACTGTCTTTCTCTATATATATACTCACTGTTTTCATTTGCCTCCCTGTGTAATGTTGCTCTTAAATCTGTGTCTCCAATTACAATTTTGTTCTTAACCCCCAGAAACAGAGAATCAAGTGCTCTTTTCTTTTTGTTCATTCTTTTTCACACATATGTGCCATGGGTAACTCAAACTGAACTCTCACTTCATCGATATTTTACCACCGTCTGCCTTTGTTTTGAAATTGGTGCTACACTCATCCCCCATTGCAGTTACTTAGCCAAAATTTGGAGAAGATCAAATCAAAATCTTTCCTTATCCATCCTGACCTCTTTATGATCATCTCTGGAGTCTGCTTTTCTTATTATCCTTATATTTGCATCATCTTCACTCAGGGCCTAGGAATAAACTTTTGAAACCGTGTCTGCCTCCCTATTCTCATTCTAAATACACTAATTTGAAAAGAAAGAGAAAAAGAAAAAGTACACCAATTTGTTAAGGTTCAATCTAGAGTATAAATTCTTAGACTTTCATTAGAGAAATATTCAAATCCAAATAATCCAACCTGAAGTAAGTTGTTCCTAAATGGAGATTTATATTCTCCCAAGAATCCTTATTCCTGCATTAGAGATATATTACAGCAGGCAGGTAAGGCACTTGCCTGGCACACAGCCAGCTCAGGTTCAATCCCCAGAACCACATGTGATCCCCTGAGAACTGGCATGTGTGAACACAGAGACAGAAATAAACCCCGAGTTCCCATGGGTTTGACCCTCAAGCCCTACCCCTCACCCCCGATAAAAAAAAATATATATTTTTATCCTCATATATTCTTAGGTTCTGCCTGAGTAGTTCTCCTGTGTCATTGGGAAGAATGGGAAGGAAGTTGGTAAAAGGGCTTTGTCACCATGGAAGGATATTTATCAGGAAATCAAAATCTGTGCTGGGAGCCTTTCCAGTTAGATTTCTTCTTACACATCACTGGTCAGAGAACTATGTCACAAGACCATCTTTCACTGAAAGGGAAGTTTGACATAGGAGCTTTAATTTTTTTTCAAGCTTCTTAGTAAAAGTAGTTTCAGGAGAAAAGGTCAAGGAAGCCATATGCTTCCTTAGTTTAAAATCTTTCACCAACTTCCCACTTACTTCAAGGTATCAAAGTCAACCTTTTTACTTATTAAGTATCATTTCCGTATAATGTAAGTTTCAGGATTGCAGCATTGAAAATCACTTGACCTTATTGTAGTTCTGATTTAATCATTTATTTGCACTTCATGTAATTCTCCATAAAGATCATGACTTTTCAAAATGATTGTTTTTTGTTTATGTTATTTTCAAAGCTCCTCTTTTTCTTTCTTCTTCTCCTTGTGCTATCGCTCCAGCCCTTCTTTCTTCTTTTTGTGTTTCCAGACTTCTTGCCCCAACCCCCAAACTCTCAGGTACAAAAAGTGAACTCCTGCTCTTCTTTTAAAACTCAATTCTTTGGTCATCTTCTCCAGGACGCTTTTTTAGTTTCCTCTTCATAATAATTGTGTTTTTTGTTTTACCCTCTTATATAGGATTGCTATTATTTCTAATTGCATATTTGGACTGGAGCGATAGCACAGCGGGTAGGGCATTTGCCTTGCACCCGGGGTTCTATTCCTCTGTCTCAATTTTAAGTAAATATGTCTATTCTATTCAATTATTTTGTAACCAATTTATTGTGTCACTAGTCATGTCACTTAATTCTTATGCCTAAATTTGTGTTTTGTTTACAGTCACATAGGTGGTTGATTACTTTAACTATCACGATTTTTTTGTTCGTTTGTTTTTGGTTTGTTTTTTGTTTTATTTGGAGGGAACTACACCCAGAGATGCTCAGGGGTTACTCCTGGTTCTGTAATCAGGGGTCACTCCGGTGGGCATTGGAGGCCATTATGGGGTCTTGGAGATTGAACTTGGGTTAGCTGCATTCAAGGCAAGCATCCTATCTGCTATACTGTCTCTTTGTCTCCTCTCATGATCTTAAGGTAAAAGATCAGAGGAAGGGACTGGAACAATAGCACAGTGGGTAGGGCGTTTGCCTTGCACACTGCCAACCCGGGTTCAATTCCCAGCATCCCATATAGTCCCCTGAGCACCGCCAAGGGTAATTCCTGAGTGCCAGGAGTAACCCCTGTGCAGAGCCAGATGTGACCCAAAAAGAAAAAAAAAGATCAGAGGAAGATTATTATGTTATTTATACAATTAATCCAGATGATGTGCTTTGTTAATATTCGTTCAAGTAGCTATGTAATTCTGGTGTAAATCTGTGTGTAAAAGCATAAAAAATGCCAAGTATAAAATAAAATATATAATAGTATTTGATTCTACTCAGTTTTTTACAAGTATGCTTAATTATTTAAAGCATAAGTTAAAACATTGTGTTGTGTGGTTTGCAATGGATATTAAGTATTTGAATATATATAGATACATATATATGTGTACCTATATATGTGTATCTATATATTTCTACATTTTATAAGAAGCAGTAATTAATTCCAGGTAAAATACAAAGTTAGAATGTACATTTTTTGCTCAGAATGACCAATAAAAGTAATTCAAGACAAACTAGTAAATCCAAATTCAATTCTAAAATAATCAAAATTATCAAATAAGGAACAAAGAAAAAAATTTGAAACAAAACAGGGGAAACTGAAATAAATTAGATTAGAGACCTAAATTTAATTATGCTAATTATTTAACTATTAATGGGATAAACTGTCTCAATTTTAAGTAAATATGTCTATTCTATTCAATTATGCATATTATTAACTGTGGGGATGAGGTTAAAAAAGAAAGATTTGAGATGATCAGAATGGTTGAGTAGTAATAACTGACTCTAAACTATATACTACTTTCAAGAGATTCACTTGGAGATGGATTAAGAGTAAATGGATGTGAAAACATTATGTAAGCAATAAACATAAAAAGACTGGAGTTTGCTATTTTATTATAAGATAAAATGGGTAACAATGCAGATAGTATTAGTAAAGAGGAATGCTCCATTATGATAAAGGGTTAATTATTCATGAAGAAGAATAAATTGTACCCACATAACAATGGTTTTGAAATGTATCCTTTCTAAAATCAAGGGGATTGGGAACCAAAAGATGACTTAACAGCCAAAGCATCTGTCTTGCAAGATTGAGGCCATACTTTTTGGTTTGTTTGTTTGGGCCACACCCAGGATGCTCAGGGGTTACTCCTAACTGCACTCAGCAGAGTGGTGGTGTCAGGAAGGGGACTATAGTTAGTTATTGGATGTTGGGATTGAATCTGGCCACATACAAGGCAAACTTCTTACCCACTGTACTATATCTCTCCCCAAAGCCACGCCTAGGATCCCTGTTGCCTTTGCTTGAATCTAGGACCATCCTGGCAGCTCTACTGCTTGTGCCTGGCAACTCTCGGCACAGTTTAGAGTTGTGCAACTCTAGATTGCAACTAGGCAACTCTATGCTGTCTGAGATCCCTAGAGCCACAAATGATTTCCTTCCAATTGTGCCACATGCAGATGTGTGTAAGCACCAAGCAACAGTTAAATGGTGTGATTGGTGTGAGTATGGGTGAACACTACAACTATAAAGATCTGAGAGCATAATAGCCAGAAGTATAACTCCAGTGAACACTGCAATGAGTATTTCATGAGCACAACCGCTGAATAGTGTGAAGTGAAGTTCAGGGAGCACGTGTGCAAGCGTTGCAGCCAACGGAGCTCAGCCTTGGTTAGCACCACGCCTGAATGCTTGTGTGGTCTCCAGTGAGTACCATCCCCAAATGAGTAAACATCACAACCAAATGTATCTGAGGACTGTTCCTCCTCCCCCGTCATTCAAAGTGTGTCAACAGAGGGAAGAAGTGGGTGGGGGGGGAGTGGGGAAACTAAGGCAGAAATTGACACTTTTGTCATCATAGTTTTAACATACTTCTCTCAGCATTTGATAGAACATCTATGTGAGAATTCAGTAAAGATAAAGGTAATCTCGTACCCAGGGAGTTCACTCAAAGGACCGGAGTGTGTGTCTTACGTGTGTGCTACACTGTGTGTTTTATGGTTCCATGAATACAACTAGATTTAGCCCTGGCACGAGACCCAAGTAGCACTGCATCGCCAGCTGGCCTGTCAAACCTGCACACTGGGCGATGGCCCTGAGGTCCCCTGAACACTGCTTAAAAGACCTTTCCACCAAGACAGAGATAAAGGGAATCTTAGTAACCATATCAACTATCTTGCCTTAATTGAAATTTATATACCAGTGTCCTCCCCTGACTCAGTCTATATTCGAGGGCATGAAAACTCTCAGTACCTGGGCTGGAGAGATAGCGCAACAGTTAAGGCCCTTCCCCTGTGTGTAACCGACCTGGGTTCAATCTCCAGCACCCCATTTGGTACCCCAAGCCCAAACCCCTCTAGGAATAATCCTTGAATGCAGAGCCCAAGTAAGTCCTGAGCACTGCCGAGTGTGGCCTCCCCAAACCAACCAAACCGAAAAATGGAATGACTTCAAAATAGTGTCAGAGGAAACTTCAGTCGGGGAAAGAAGGCTTAAAATCTAACAAATCTTTAAGTTTAAGGAACTGGAGGAGGGACTTAGTGATAGCTCAGTGGTAGTACATTTGCCTTGCAAGTGTGAGGCAATGAAGCTGAGAGTGTGATTGCTGACACCTCCCCATATGCCCAAATGTGATCTTAGCTGCTTTGCTTTGGGGGTTATCCAACACCATGACAGACTGTGCAACCTCTGGTCTACCATCGTCAAGTGCCTGAGTACCTCAACTGAGGTGTGTAACTTCTGGTGAGCAACACAGCCAGGGGATGAGAAGTGCAGCCAGGGTACTAGAGCATCACCCCTGAAGTCTGGTACCCTCAATCAGTACAACAGCTAAAAGTGTTCAAGCCCAGTAACAAGCATTTTCAACCTCCCACCATGGCAGAAACAACAAGAAAGGGAAGGGGGAAACTTAAATGTTTTTAAGGATGGGCTAAGAAAAAGCAAAGTTAATACTAAGCAAAGAGAAAGAAATAATAATGAGCACACGCTCATGTTTTGGGCTGGCGTGATAGCACAGTGGGTAAGGTGTTTGCCTTGCATGTGGTCGACCCAGGTTTGATTCTTCCGCCCCTCTCGGAGAGCCCGGCAAGCTACCGAGAGTATCTTGCCCGCACGCAGAGCCTGGCAAGCTCCCTGTGGTGTATTCGATATGCCAAAAACAGTAACAAGTCTCACAATGGAGACATTACTGGTGCCCACTCGAGCAAATTGATGAGCAATGGGATGACAGTGACAGTGACAGTGATACACTCATGTATTAAGCAATGAACAAAGCAAAAGCTGGTTCTCTGAAAAAAATGAACAAGGTTGATAAATGTTACCTAGAACAATCAAGATAAAACCACAGAAACAATGGTAAGACTCATGGAAACAGAAATCATAACTCTAGAATTCACAGTGTCGTGCCCAAGTTTCAGATCCCCAGTTGTGGAGAGACCAAGTCCACACACGATAATGCAAAAGCAAAGGAACTTTATTACTAGCATGAGCCAGCACTAGCTCGAGCTAGGGTCCGAGTCTCATCCAACACAGTGGAGTCTTGACGAGAACTCCAACTCCAAATCACAAGCAGTTTATATAGGGTTCAGAGTTAAGAAGCAATTTATATACCAGTCTAATTTTAGCATTGGCCCTATTACAATGGTGGTCAACAATTAGGCAATGGTTAGTAACAGTTTCTAAGGCGGGTACAGTGACCCCCGCCTCCCCCCTCCCCCCCTCCCCGACCGGCCAAACCCAACTGACCAATTCCTTATCTGGGCACATTACTCAATTGGAATTTACCAGAAGCTGCAAGTCCTGCTTTTGGGGGAACAGAAACTGAGGCCTAGTTGAGACTTCATGTTAGCTGCAGCTTGGCATGCCATCAGTTTCACCCTCACATTCAGATATAATAAAACATATTATTTTGTAATAATTAAATTTATGCAACTTTGTATTAAAAGTACAATGATGAAAAAGTATTGACAGTTTAGATGAAATAGACAAATATCTAATAGCTCTTTAATTTTCCATCCATCCTGTGTATATTTCATCATGTCTTACTTCTGCTCTAACTTCAAAATCTTGAATTCTGAGATAGCCTAATAACCATGTAACTGCTTATCTGTGTATCTCATCATGACCTCATTTTGATTTTTGGATTTTTTTCACTTTTATTAGAACATTTTCTCCTAGAGTTTTCCCGTTTCAGTGTGTCTTTGCATTCTAACAACTTCACTTTCCTTTGATCGCTCTAATCATCTGTCTGGATCAGCTTTCATTAATGTTCTGGCATTTATTTCCTTTGCTGTGGTGACTTTATTACTTGAGTTAATCTCTTTTTTTCCTTCATTATTGTGTCCTGCAGGTTTATTTTGTGGGACAACGTCACAAAATGTAGAAATTTGGTTGTGTTATATTTTTTTCTTATTTAGCATGTCTATTAGCTTCTGCTAATTTTTCTAATAATTGAAACTGTGTTTAATAATCTTGAGGGGCCCACCTGGTGTTGCTCAGGGATCACTCCTGGCTCTGTGCCCAGGGGACCATTATGCCAAGATTCGAACCGTGGTTACAGCCACTGCTGCAGCCACATACAAGGGAAATGTCTTAACCTCCATACTATCTCCTTGTAGCACTGCACTGTCATCCCGTTGTTCATCGATTTGCTTGAGCGGGCACCAGTAACGTCTCCATTGTGAGACTTGTTACTGTTTTTGGCATATCGAATATGCCATGAGTAGCTTGCCAGGCTCTGCTGCGCAGGTGGGATACTCTTGGTAGCTTGCTGGGCTCTCTAAGAAGGGTGGAGGAATCGAACCCGGGTCAGCCACGTGCAAGGAAAACGCCCTACCCACTGTGCTATCACTCCAGCCCTGTTGTACTAATTAGTTAAATTAATTTTTAGCTAATGTTTTTGAAGAGTGGTGGTTTGATCTGTGCTCAGCCGGGTGGTTGTTCTGCTGTGGATCATGCATGGTTCATCCCAACTAGAATTCTGTCTTTGGTCTGTCATGATTGTCCTCTAGAGGGCTCTCTTCTACCAAGCAGTCTACCCAGGTTGATTATCGTTAAATTTGGGTTCTAAAGGACGTGTGGGCAGTCTTGGGCCTGGGGCAATACCGGCGTGCACTCTACTGAGATTCGACCCGGGTGGCCACATATTTGTTCGGCAGCTCTGCTGCTGATCGACCACGATCCGGAGGCCAGCTAGACTTTTAGTACCAGGAACTGCTTGCAGCATTGTCTCTAGACTGTGAACTAAGCCATAGCCCCACACTGGCCGAGGAGGGGAAAGGTCCTTCTTTCTCATTTTTTTTCCCCTTTTCGGGGAAAAGAGGCGTGGTGTCCGCCATATTATGAGGACCATTAAGGAGGTACAAACTTGGTGGAGCGGGAAGGAAAAAAAAAGAGTATGAACTTGAAACAGCGGGACACATGGGCAGTCTCGGGCCAGGGGCGATACCAGTGCACGCTCCACCGAGATGCAGCCGGGTGGCTACACGTTTGTGCGGTCGCTCTGCTGCTGACCGACCACGATCTGGAGGGCAGCTAGACTACTTTTGGTACCAGCAACAGCTTGCAGCCATGTCTCTAGACTGTGAACTAAGCCATAGCCCCATGCTGCCCCAGAAAGGGAAATGATGCAATTTCTGACATAAATCTCCTTGGACTTAATTACTAAAATACTAAAATACAGAAATCCTAAACCTTCATATCTCTTCATTCTCAGCAATGGAAAACTAATTATCAAATGCTTCCTTGTCAGCAGGGCTGTTTTGTTGGGGGAAACTCCAACAACAATAGTGAGCTTTGTGTTGAAATATAAAATGTAATCAAGGTAAAGAGAAAATGAAGTGAAATTTATCAGCTATGCAGGCGGGGTTTGGGGGGTGGGGGGGTCGGAGGTATACTGGGGTTTTTGGTGGTGGAATATGGGCACTGGTGAAGGGACGGGTGTTCGAGCATTGTATAACTGAGACATAAGCCTTAAAACTTTGTAACTTTCCACATGGTGATTCAATAAAATAAATAAATTTAAAAAATAATTTATCAAACCAGAAAAAAAAAAACAGCAAGGCTACTCCCATCCCGAGCGCGTCCTCCAACCACACTTTACTTGGCGTTCCCTTCTCTATCTGAGCTACCTTTTCCCTCAGCATCGGAGGCCGACTTCCAAGGCGTGGAGCAAACCTCCTGGTACTTATTTCTACTATTCTTGGGTGTTAGTCTCCCATTCTGTTATTTTATATTCCACAGATGAGTGCAATTTTTCTATGAGTGCTGAAAGTAGACTATAGATTGAACACGATGGCCACTCAATACCTCTATTGCAAACCACAACACCCAAAAGGAGCAATAGAACAAAAGGGAATGCCCTGCACAGAGACGGGGTGGGTGGTGGGGGATGGAGTGGGGTGGGGGAAGGATACTGGGATCATCGGTGGTGGAGAATGGGCACTGGTGGAAGGATGGGTACTCGAGCATTGTATGACTGAAACACAAGCACGAAAATATGTAAATCTGTAACTGTACCCTAATGGTGATTCACTAATAAAAAATAACACATTTAAAAATTTTACTTAAAAATAATAAAATTTTTATTTTATTCTAGTAAGGCTAGAACGGCTTTGAATTTTCTTGTGGTTTAGGCTACTGTTCACACATGGTGAACAGTAAGGAGTGAAATCTCAAACAGAAAGTGTGAAATCTCAAGGAGTTAGAGAGTAACCTCCTGATGGGAGGAGTTGCATAGTATTGTGGCCATTTGTGCAACCACAAATGTCTTTTGATTTATCTCTAGTTAGCTGTAGTTCACTATCCCCAAAGATCTCTTTCATTTTAAGTTTATTTTCCTGTTGATATCCCTGGACAGTCATTTTTATTTATTTATTTATTTCTCTGTCTATTTATTTATTTATTTGCTTTTTGGGTCACACACAGCAATGCTCAGGGGTTACTCCTGGCTTTGCACTCAGGAATTACTCCTGGCAGTGCTTGGGGGACTGTATGGGATGCTGAGGATTGAACCTGGGTCGGCCGCGTGCAAGGCAAATGCCCTACCCGCTGTGCTATCGCTCCAGCCTGATTTTTATTTATTTTTTTAAATTTTACTGAATCACTGTGAGATAGTTACAAGCTTTCATGTTTGGCTTACAATTACACAATGATCAAACACATTCCCCACCACCAATATCCCCGGCATACCCCCCCTCTCCCACCCTCCCCCTGCCTCCATGGCAGACAATGTTCCCCATACTCTCTCTCTACTTTTGGGCATTATGGCTTGCAACACAGACACTGAGAGGTCATCATGTTTGGTCCATTATCTACTTTGGGCACACATCTCCCATCCTGACTGATTCCTCCAGCCATCATTTTCTTAATGATCCCTTCTTTATTCCATCTTCCTTCTCCCCTCCTCTCTCGAAACAGGCTTTCAGCAATATGGCAATCCTCTCTCCTGGCCCTTTTATCTACTGGGCAGTCATTTTTAATACTTCTGACACATACACAAATTATTTTCACCTTACATTTCTAAACTAATTTAATTTTTTAACATTTTGAGGTATAATTTACAGTTTTTAAATCTGGGATGGAGAGGCCTCCTAAAGAATGTGGAGGGATGAGGCGCCCTTTCTGGCAGCACTGAGGGACCAGCAGGGCTGTCCTGAGCAGTGTTCAGGGAGTGTTTGTGATAGAACTGGGGAACTAGTGAAAGTAAGGCATATGTTAAGTTCTTTGAGCTAGTTCTCTAGCCCATAACTTACAATTTCAGGGTATTTTTCAATTGCTCAAGAAAGGTTTCTATTCCTATTTGCAATCAGTTCCTCTTTCCATTTCTGTCCCTACAAACCACTAATCTGTATTCAATATCCACAACTTTGCTTTTATTGGGCATATCATATAATATGTATGCATCATTTGCATCAGTTTTATTTATTTTAATTCATTTATTTATTTGGGGTTTGGGGCCACACCAGACATTGCTCAAGGATTGCCCCTAGCTCTGTGCTCAGGAATCACTTGGGACCAAAATGGATGTGAGAGATCGAACCTGAGTTGGTCGCATGCAAGGCAAGTGCCTTAGCTGCTGTCTTATCTCTCCAGCATGCCAGGTTTATTTTATATATTAACGTCTTTGAGGTTCATTATTGTTTAACACATATCATAGTTTGCTAATTTTATCATACTTTTAATATATTGAATAGTATTCCATTCTATGAAACTACCACATTTGTTATCCATTCGGCAGTTGATAAATATTGGACTTTCTTCCAATTTTTAGTTATTATAAATAATTCTGCTATAAATATTTGCTTAAAATCTGTATGGACATGTGTTTTTATTTATTTTGGACAGATTACCTAGAAATAGAATTATTAGCTTAAATGGTGAGTTAAAGTGTAGTTTTTGAAGAAATTGTCAAATTGTTTTTCAAAGTAGTTCCCAAAACATTCTTATCGAGGCTGGAGCATTTCTACAGTGGGTAGGGTGTTTGCTTTGCATACGACTCTTCCTATCACCCCATATGATCCCCGACCCTGTGAGCACTGTGAGGTGTGGCCTTAAAACAAACAAAAATGTTTTTATCAGTTTTTTTTTTTGGTTTTTGGGTCACACCTGGTGATGCACAGGGGTTACTCCTGGCTCTTCACTCAGGAATTACCCCTGGAGGTGCTCAGGGGACCATATGGGATGCTGGGATTAGAACCCGGGTCGGCCGCATGCAAGGCAAATGCCCTACCCGCTGTGCTATCGCTCCAGCCCCTTTATCAGTTTCTTGACATCCTTGGCAATACTTATTATTTGTCCTTTTTATTGTAGCTATTCTAATGGGTCTAAAGTGGTACCTCTACCTTTAACTCACATTTTCCCAATGACCAATTTTTAAAATATAATTTCTTATGACTTACTCATGCATCTTCTTTGGTGATACCTTTAAAATCTGCTGGTTTGTTGTTGTTGTTGTTGTTGATTGGTTTTTAAATGCTGGGGATTACACTCAGGGGTCTCACACATGTAGCATATTTATCCTAAAACCTACCTTTATCTCCAGCCCTGAATGTTTTGGAGATGTAGGGGTTTCTACAAAAGAGTTCATGGAGATCTGGGGACCATTCCCAGTGGTTCAGCGGTAGGGCTGGCATTGTGGTGCTTGGCCACTAGGGTCACTCCAGTGATGCTTTGGAGCATGTGGTACTGGGATCAACCTTAGAGCCTTGCACAGTCACGGTGCAGTCCCAAACTTTACTGGTGTTCAATAGACAGGGGCAGGATCACACCTCCTTTTAGCTGTGTTGCTCACACACACTTGGCTGTGACGTGACCGGAAATTTCTTGCAGCACCAGAGATCACAGAGAGCATAGCTGCTAGGATCATCTCTTGGACATGTACTAGCACCAGGAATTGAACTTGCTACTTTACACTTGCGGGACATGCATTTTAAGCCCCTAATTACCCTACACATTTTTATGGGGGCTGGGGGGGCACACCAAGCAACGCTCAGGGGTTACTCCGGGTTCTGTGTTCAGGAAACACTCCTGGTGGTGCCCAGGGAACTATATGGGTTGCTGGGGAGAAAACCCGGATTGGCTGTATGCAAGACAAATGCCCTACCTTCTGTAGTATCTCTCTGGCCCCTGCAAATGTTTTCTTAGCAGACTTTTTGAGTGGAAAAGCTTTACATGTTTATTAAGCCTGATTTATCAACTACTTTCCTTTATGGATCGTGCTTTTGTTGACATAGTGGAGATCTCTTTGCTTCATCTAAGTTCATGAAACTTTCCTACTGCATCCTTTTATTTCTAGAAATGTTGCAGTTTAAGTTCTTATATTTAGTCCATGATCTATTTTGAACTTTTTTCCCATTTTATGAGTTTATGAATTATTGATATTAATGCTCTTAATCATTTATAAAATTATCAGGCAAGCCATTTAAAGCTGGTGTTCTCTTTGTAGGAAGATTTTAAGTTACCAGTTTAAAATTTAGGCATTAAATCTCTTTCCTTTATATGTGCCTATTCCTATTTTTTATTTCTTTGTGAGTCAGTTTAGTAATTTGTGTTTTTCTAGGAATTTCTTCATTTCATCTAATTCATCATTCACATGACTGTCAGTGTGGCTGCTTAAGAGATAAGGCTTAAGAGAATTCAGAGAAGAAAATAATGAGGCACTTTGCATTTTGTGTCTTAAGAATTCCCTTTCTTATTCCGGTTCAGACCGAATAATGGGATTTTCAGAGCTCTCTTTGTCAGAGTCCCCATGATCTATTCTGGGCTGCAGGTCGTGCTGCTGTGTTATATCCAACCTAGGGATGCTACTGGGGAAACATGGTAAAATCATCACCCCTCAGGTAGTCTCAAATCATGGCCTTTTCACTTTAGTCCTCTTGCAGCTTTTAGAATCCTCAAATAACAGTGCATTTGATTTAATAGTTGAGTTCACTGGGTGACATGAGATGATTTCTCTTTATTGTAACGATAACTATAATCTGTTTTGAATTATCTTATTCCTAAATTATCTCAAGTTAACTTAATAATTAACTTACTCCTAATTTATCTTGATTTTCTCTATGTTTTGGAAAATATTGCAGCATTTTGCTGTGGAGTAATAGAATGCTGGTAGATAAGTATATTCCTACATGTTACTCATGCAATACTAAAGATTTCATCTATTTCATCATGATACAGGAATTTTAGGATTTTAAGATTTTCATTATATATTTGTATGAAAAAAAAGTTCCTTTTGAAGGGCTTCTGTCTAATCCTTGCCAGCTTTTCTGAATTTCCTTCCACTTCTGAAAACAAAATTGATTTAAGTTAGAGAACTCTCTGCAGCTTAGAGAAGACTATATGTTTCATCATGTTTTCTAATTAAAAAAAAAATAAATTGAAGTCTCTTTTTGAATTAATATCTCTATGTTTTGTGCTGCTAATGTTCAGGGGTTGGACTGGAGCAATAGCACAGCGGGTAGGGTGTTTGCCTTGCATGTGGCCGACCCATGTTCGATTCTTCTGTCCCTCCTCGGAGAGCCCGCAAGCTACCGAGAGTATCCCACCTGCACGGCAGAGCCTGGCAAGCTACCGGTGGCATATTCGGTATGCCAAAAACAGTAACAACAAGTCTCACAATGGAGATGTTATTGGTGCACGATTGAGAAAATTGATGAGCAACAGGATGACAGTGATACAGTGATACAGTGATGCTTTGAGATGGGGCAAGGAAGGTCTCTTAGGTAAGGACAGGGAAGGAGGTTTCATGGGCACTTTGGCGACGATGGTGTGTGGTTGGTTTGTACATCAACTTACATTTTAATTTTAACCCTGTTACCTAAATAAACTGAATAAATAACACTGGAAAACTAATGTGAAAGAGGAAAAAAAGGGTAGAACTTTCACATTCAGAAATTATTACACAAGGGTCCAGAGCCACAGTGGGTAGGGTGTTTGCATTGCACACCGCTGACCTGGGTTCAATCCCCACCATCCAATCTGGTCCCCTGAACACTATCAGGAATAATTCCTGAGCGCAGAGCTAGGAGTAATTCCTGAGTATCTCTGGTTGTAACCCCAAATAAACAAAAAATGTCAAAAAGAGTTGCGCAGAATACAAGTTTTAAATAACTGCTGACAAACAGCGGAGAAATATAAACAAATGTTAAATAAGTTAAATAAATAAATACCTACTATTACTCACTCTCCAGTGAGGTATAGGAGGCTGCAGATGTTTGCTATCATTTCAGATCATCTATCTGCTACGATTTCAAACCTATTTATAGGGCATCTTGATGGAATCCCAACTATGTTTCAGAAGATCTGGTGAAACTACCTAGCTTAAATATCTGTAAATTAAGGAATAACTACAATGAGATCTACTTTCTACTGTTCTGGAGTCTCCTTGTGGGGGGCACATTCTTAGAATCTGATGAAAACTTTTGTCAATTCTTTAGCAAACATTAAAGACACAGGAACATATACTTTTGTGGAAACCCTTTTCATGCTCATCTGTAGATTTTTTTTTCTTTTTGGGTTACACTCGGCAATGCACAGGGGTTACTCCTGGCTCATGCACTCCTGGCAGTGCTCAGGGGACCATATGGGATGCTGGGAATCAAACCCAGTTCGGCCATGTGCAAGGCAAATGCCTTACCCACTGTGCTATTGCTCCAGCCCCTCATCTGTGGATTTTTAGGGCAGAGAAAGAACTCAGTTTAGAAGTTCTGAAGTGTTCCCAAAAGATAACTTAAAGGTCTGGGGCACATGGTTTGCATGTAGGGGGCCCAGGTTCAATACCAGCACTCTACAATACCCTGAGCACACAAGGTGTGTGGACCTAAAAAAGAAACCTTATAGTGAGATGAGCAGAGTTCCTGGTCTAGTTAGGTCTGTGATTGTTTTTGAAAATCTCTACCAGGGAAATATTTTTCCGTTGAGCTTTGGTTCCCACTATGGTTTGGCTATCAGACGGTGTCGATAACGTTCTGTAAATTACCTGCAATTCTCAGAGAAATAGCATCTCACAAAGCCACCCCCAGTTTGCAGTCTACAGCTTAAAACTTTGGCTCAGGTATTTTCGCCCCACTGCAACAGAGAGATAGGAGGTATCCTTCAGGCTTCTGTGCTCCACATTTGTTTGTTTTAATAAGGGAGAAATGCATATCCAAGGAATATATGAGGTGACAGAAACTCCCCAGGGAACTGTTTCTCAGCCTCCCATCCCTGTGCTGCAGTGATGAGAAGCAGAGGGGTGTAGTGGAGAGAATCCTGACCAGATGGTATGGTGGAGGATCCTGACAGAGGCGTGAAAAGAAGTGAGCTCAAGTCCTGCTCTTTAGCTTGCCTTGGGTAAGTCACTTAGTATGGCAGAGGCTGACTGTTTTGTTAAACTAGAAAAAGCAATGTTTGATTTCTCTTCCTTTCCTTCTTTCTTTTGTGTTTTGGAGCCACACCCAAACTGAGGGATTAGGGCTGATTCTTGGTTCTTCACTCAGGGATCACTACTGGTGTTGCTCAGGGAACTATCTGTGGTTCTGGGGATTGAATCTAGGTTGATCACGTGCAAGGCAAGTCCCTTAACCTCTGTGCCATCTCTCTCCTCCTGTCTTATATTTTTATAGGACATGATGAGAATGATAAGAATAATAAAATCACAAAAATATTTATATAAAATTCTATTGAATGGAAGATAAAAGGACACATAATTTGTAACCTTCAACCCCCATGCATTTATTCATTAGTGAATATTTATATTTTAACACATACAGGGCACCTTTAAGTTTCCTTTGTTCTTATTGGAAATGTGGCCCTTCAATCTCTCAAATTCTTCTAAGAATTCAGTGAATTGTATAGAGTAAAGAGAAGAAAGGATAAATAGAGGTTCAGTGGAACAGAATGAGGATGCCAAATGATGTTCATTGTGTTTAAGTTGAAAATTCAGTAACTGGGTAGTTTATACTAGCTCTTAAAATGATAGATACAGGATGCAGAATGACTCCTGTGAAAATAGTGAGATCTTATCCTGCCCCAAATCCTGTCCTGGAGATGACCTAGTTAGAGGGAAATGATGACTGCCATTTTCTGAGTTTTTCGTATCTTTCCATAAGTCCTATCTCATTTAATTGTCACTTGGCCAATGTTACATTCCAGGTGGTTCACTCCTAGAGTTAAAATTCTTTTGTTTGTTTGTTTGTTTTTCCTTTTTGGTTCACACATGGCAATGCACAGGGGTTACTCCTGGCTCTGCACTCAGGAATCATCCCTGGCGGTGCTCAGAGGACCATATGGGATGCTGGGAATCGAACCTGGGTCAACCGCATGCAAGGCAAACACCCTACCCTCTGTACTATTGCTCCAGCCCCTAGAGTTAAAATTCTAACCCTGGTCTTTAACCATTCCCACCACCTAGAATCAGAAGAGAAGCTGAATTACAAAAAGCTTCACTGCTTCTAGAAAATATAATTGCAGATAATTTTCAAACCCCCCACCTAGATTCCACTCTATAAGTTCCTATATAGTAAAGTATCTTTCAAAACATGCAAAATAAACATTTTATGAAATGAAACCAAAACACAAGGGACCAGAGCAATAGCACAGTGAGTGAGTAGGGCCGGGAGGGCATCTGCCTTGCACACAGCTGACCGTGGTTCAATCCCCGGCATCCCATAGGTCCCCAAGCACCACCAGAATTGATTCCTGAGTTCAGAGCCAGGAGTAACCGCTGTGCATCACTGGGTGTGATCAAAAAAAGCAAAAAACAAAACAAAAACAAAACACGAGAAAGAAGAACTTCACTGCTATTAACCTTTCCTAAGGTTGCTAGGGATCATTGTCAGTGTATGCTCCATAGCCTCGAAAGCTCAGGATAACCTCTAAACTTGATCTTCTCTGTTTACAGCTAGGGTGGAATTCAGATGGAATAAAACCTTAGCTTTAAGCATTGAGGTCATCTACATCCTGCTTTCCAAATTATGAATCCTTGGCGCTGTAGTGATAGCACAGTGGGTAGGGCATTTGCCTTGCATGTGGCCGACCCGGGTTCGATTCCTCCATCTTTCTCGGAAAGCCCGGCAAGCTACCGAAAGTATCCCGCCCGCACAACAGAGCCTGGCAAGCTACCCGTGGCGTATTCGATATGCCAAAAATGGTAACAAGTCTCACAATGGAGATGTTACTGGTGCTCACTCTAGCAAATTGGTGAACAGCTGGACCACAGTGCTACAGAAATGTATTTGTGCATTTGAATCTCTTGCACGCTTAAGTTCCTTTTTCAACCCTACTGGGATTTACCTTATGAGAATTATTAGAAAAGAATAAAGCAAATAGTAGTTTCAACATGTAAATGTATTGCCTGTCTCCATTACTATCAGAAAGAAGCATGTGCTGGTGTTGCCACGGCTCCAATCAGCATGTTCGTTGGGCTGAAGTCCGCTTCATTGGCTACTTTTGACTGCGCTGCTGCCTTTGTCGTTACATGACTGATATGGCAGAACAGAACAACAGCAACAAATCCCCACCCCAAAACCCAAAGGCTGTTTTTTCCACAATAACAGCCCTAGTTGTTTGAACTCTTTTAAATCTTTAGAATATCCAGCCATGTGTTAGGTATCTAAGCTGGACTGGGCAGTGGGGTTGGGGTGAGGGGAGTAAAATTGGCACATCTTGTCTGACCATCACTATATTACAGTTTCTCTAAAAACCTCAAGAAAATAATGGACTCAAGCATGCCTCGAGCTAGTCTCCGAGAAACTATGGCAACCAGCCTTTTAATTAAAGCTGAAGTAGTGTGTATAGTAGAAAAACAGAGATACTGCCAACTGATAGGGAGAGTATATATAAATGATCCAGAATACTGGAGGGGAAAAAAATCTTTTTTTTTAAAGGTGTATTTAGCAATTCTTACCTATATTGTTCGAGGATGCAACAGGGAAATCTTTTAGTGGATATCAACATTTGGTTTTGAAATATGGAATCATTTTGTTTTTAAATAAAATAGCTTTTTAAGCTATTAAACTAGCTGGGGATGTGTAGGTGTTGGGATGCCTCCAGCTGTGCTCAGGGCTTACTCCTGGCTCTGTGCTCAAGGACCACTCCTGGCAGTGCTGGGGGAATCTCTCTAGTGTCAGGGATTTAAAGGAGCATTAGCTGCATGAAGTCAGGAAAACACCTTAGCTCCTGTACTTTCTATGTCATATAACTATTCCTCTTTTTTATTTTTAAAGATTCATACTCGGGGCTGGAGCGATAGTACAGCGGGTAGGGCATTTGCCTTGCCCGGGGCCGACCCGGGTTTGATTCCCAGCATCCCATATGGTCCCCCGAGCTCTGCCAGGAGTAATTCCTGAGTGCAGAGCCAGGAGTAACCCCTGAGCATCGCTGGGTGTGACCTTCCCCCCAAAAAATATCATACTCAAAGTAATTTAAGTTTTCTAAGTACAGATTAAAATTGTTGGGGACTGGAAAGATTGGATCTGATCTTCTTGCTTAACATTCCCTGTTGTTTATGAGATCAGAATTCTGTCTCTCTGACAGAGCTTCAACCTGTCTTGAATGCATCATATATCAGTGTTTCTCAATTGTGGGAACAGATGGTCCCCTGCGGGCCCAGAGGATAACTCAGTGGGGATACGGTGAAAATCATGTAAATGGGAGGCCGAGGCATGAGCTAGCAGGGGTCAGGAGGACCACAGGAAGGAAACAGGTTGGCAGGGACAAGGGTGAGAAATGCTGATCTAAATTCAGACAAGACCCAGCTGCTTGAGGCTCACTGTCCTCTTTGCATTTCTAGGCAATTGCCAGTTCTGGAATTCCTCTGCTTATTTTTATGGTTTAGCCAACTCCTACTCATGCTTCAAAATGAGGATTAGACATGACCTCTTTCCTTCCTTTGTTTCGCAGCCCTCCTTTATTCCTCCCAGGCATTCTGCCCTCGAACTCGGGTTGAGGGCACCCTCTGTGAAGATTTACACAGCTGTCTTCTGAAGGCAGGTACTACATAGCTTGGGTGGCAGGTCATTTACTGTTGACTATTTGATGTTTCATAGCTCTTGCAAGAGTGGGATTTAGTGGGTGAATTAATTGCAGAATCATTTTAAAAATCATTTTAAAGCATACATTAGAAAATACAAAAGTAGTTGAAATTTGGTTCTGCTTTTTGTTTTTTTTTTTTTTGGGGGGGGCTACATCCAGCAGTGTTTGGGGCTCACTCCTGGCTTTGTGCTCAGGTATTACTCCTGGCGAACTTGGGGGACTAGGTGGAGGTGCCAGAGATTGAACCCAGGTTGGTTAGCCGTGTGCAGAGCAAAAGCCTAATCACTGTACTATTGCTCTGGCCTCTGGCTCTGATTTCCCCCCTCTCTTCCTCCTTTTCACTCTTCTGTACCTGCCTCTAGATGCCTGCTACTCCTTGGCATGTTATTTTGCCTCCCACAGCATTTTTCTTCAGGATTTTATCAGGGTGGACTACTTCCTAAGTGCCCCGAGCTTCTGAAATCAAAGCTTTCCCTTTCTTCCCCAAATTTCCACCCTTAATCAGATTGCCATGTCCCATACTGAAAAAATGCAGCTAGATATAATTAGCGAATAATCACTTTAACCTAATTAATTCCAGGTTATAAATGACTGACAGGGAGGCTGTAGGATAATGTCTCATTCTGGATTCCATGATCTAAGGCGCTCCTGGCCTGTTCAGATTTCTGGCTATGCGTATAACCTCGCCTTTTCACCTAGTGTGTTAATGTCATCTCTAAATGGGATTTCATGCCAGGATTTGGGGATTATGTCATTCAGTCATGACAAAGGAATATTTTGAGAGCTGCCTGCCTGTAAGTTAGCTTCAGCCAACATTACTGCCTTTGTTCAGTGACATTTGCAGAATTATTTGAGTATTTTGTTGCTTTTTTGGGTACCTTTTTTTCCCCATAAATGACTTTGGAAAAATGACTGTAAGTGCTCGTCTCAAAATTAGGTCTCATCCAGCTTATTTACTTCAGAGAAAGATATGAATAATTATCGGGCGAGTCCAAAGGGTCAATTCTTAGCTTAAATGGGTGCTCACTGAATTTAAGACTATCTATAGTCTGTTTTATTGTGGTTAAAAAAAAATAGACCAAGAAATGTGTATAGAATTTTGAAACTCAGTACTTAAAAATTGTGTATGAAAAGGAGAGCTATAACCAAGGAGTTTTTTTTTCTATTTTTGCTTCTGGGTGTGGAACCAGAATCTTCCTTGAGGTTTCTGCCTATTTCATTTCTTTTGAACTTGCCCAGCAATACGTTGTAGAGCAGAGGGAGTGTCCATAAAAGGTGAGGGAGGTGTGTCTGGTTACCTTCAAACTGCCCTGTCCTTGATGTTATTGAAGAGAAGGTGTTAAAGCATTCTTGTTTGAAATTGTTTTAAGACAGTGCTACAGTACTATCAAAGGAAGTACAATGGTTTTATTCAGAATGGTTTTAATTTATATCTGATTTATGTTTACATTGCAGGTAGTTTTCTAGGAACACATCGTACATCTGCTTACTCAGAATATATATCTATATAAGTATGTGAGAAAAGGGGTTTTTAAGGCTATGAAATTCCACAATCCGAGCTGGAGCGATAGCACAGTGGGTAGGGTGTTTGCCTTGCATGCGGCCGACCCAGGTTCGATCCCCAGCATCCATATGGTCCCCTGAGCACTGCCAGGAGTAATTCCTGAGTGCAGAGCCAGGAGTAACCCCTGTGTATCGCCAGGTGTGACCCAAAAAGCAAAAAAAAAAAAATTCCACAATTCTCTGGTTCCAGCACTGTAGCACTGTCGTCCTGTTGTTCATCGATTTGCTCGAGTGGGCACCAGCAACGTCTCCATTGTGAGACTTGTTGTTACTATTTTTGGCATATCGAATATGCTATGTGTAGCTTGCCAGGCTCTGCCGTGTGGGTGAGATACTTTTGGTAGCTTGCCAGGCTCTGCAAGAGGGGCGGAGGAATTGAACCTGGGTCAGCTGCGTGCAAGACAAATGATCTACCCGCTGTGCTATCGCTCCAGTCCTCTGGTAGCATTATATTAATTCATCTGTGTACAGAACATTTATATTTGTCCCTCCTGCTTCAGGAAATTTTGTCCTGCCTCAGGAAATGATGGTAGTAGTGTTAAAAAAAAAAACCCAAAAAACCAAACGGAGTATTTATTAGGGGGTGCTAAAAATAGAGCCATTGGGAGATGAGATGACCTGAAAACAGAGGATTAAATTGAGGGGTTTGAGGGAAATGAAAGGTCTTTCCACTTTGCCTCCACCTGGAAAGTATAAATATAAATAGAGCGTGAGATTATGTTTAGCTTGGATGTTTTCTCATCCTGAGCTGCTGGAAAAAATTTTAATTGGCAAGCAATGTTTGAATGACAAAGGAAGGAATTTAAAATTCTCCAGACTTGCTTTGCCCACTGAAATGATTTGGAAGCATGTTACAGTATTATCTTTATTTTACTCCTCCATTAATGCTACCTGCCTCAAATATAATTTATATCTTAATAATTTACAAATGATATTTTGGTATACAATCTAGATTAATATTTTATGTCCTAGTTTTCTCTTGTCAATTTGTTAAATGATGTTTAGTCATGCTGAATTGTACAGGGATACTTTGGTGATCTGCACAGTTATTTATACTTATTATTGAACAATAATTCAAATGAATCTTTTCAAAGTGTTTAGCATTATTCTCCTCAGGAAAAATTGTTTGCTAGTGACAGTATACGTTTGTTGCAGTTTTTTTTTCCTGAAGTTACTCCTTTTGCTAAGTCACCCTGGTTTTATCTGCTGTGATATATAACAAGGCTCCTTTTTACCTGGGAGTTAATAGGAATCCCTTCATTTCAATCCTGTCATACTCACTGATTTCCTTTAGAAAAGAAGTCTTTCTAAAGGAAATTTAGAAAGATTTAGAAAGAAATCTTTCCTTTCTAAAGGTACCAGATAGAGACCAAAGAGTATAGATTTTAGGTTTTTTTTTTTTCTGTTTTTATTTGCCGGGGGAAGGTTGGGAGGCCACATTTAGTAATGCTCAGAGCTTATTCCTGATTCTGTACTCAGGGGTCACTCCTGGTGGGCTCTTGGGACCATATGGGGTGCTGGGAATCGAATCTTGGTCGGTTGTGTGCCAGGCAAGAGCTATGCTAGCTCTCTAGTCCATTTCCTCAGGCTGGCTTGCCTTTCCTTAGGAGATACACTTCCTTTTCCAAAGTCTACGAATCCCTAACACCTCTTTTTCTTAAAATATATGTGCCCAGGGGAACCCAGTGAGAGTTCCAGCAGGCCAGTGTTAGCCAAGAGCTGTGACGGGGTGGCTGGGGGAGAGCGCCAAGGTGCTTGTGCTTAGATCAATGTCTTTTTAATTACTTTGTTTTGTCCCAGTCTCTTTTAATCCTAAAAGTGGTTCTGTCTCTTTCTCTGTCTCTCTCTCTCTCTCTGTCTGTCTCCTATCTTAGTCTTTGCTATGCTTGTCCCCGTCAAGTTCTGTATAAGATTGATTGATTTCTCTCTTTATCTCCTTTCATGCCACTACTAAGAGGGGTAGGGAGATCTATGACTCATGAATATGGGCTTTGTCTGTAGTCTCCACTGCTTCTAGATGAGAAAATAGCGCTCTTCCTGTTACTGTTATTTTGACCATATATATATATATGTATATATATGGGCTGGAGCGATGGCACAGTGGGTAGGGCATTTGCCTTGCATGTGGCCGACCTGGGTTTGATTTCTCTGTCCCTCTTGGAGAGCCCAACAAGCTACTGAGAATATCCTGCCCGCACGACAGAGCCTGGCAAGCTACCCATGGCATATTTGATATGCTAAAAACAGTAACAGCAAATTTCACTTGGAGACATTACTGGTGCCCGCTCAAGCAAATTAATGAGCAACGGGATGATAGTGATACAGATATATATATATATATACATATATATATATACATATATATATATATATATTTGTGTGTGTGACCTGTTGGCCTACCATTTCTGTGATAAGAGAGGTTTTTTTCTATTTTTCTTTTTCTGTGCTAGTGTTTAAATTCAGGGCCTCTGTGTATGTGAGACATGCTCAAAAATCTGCTCAAATCAGTCAGGCCCAGGAGCCAGAGTGATAGCAGAGCAGATAGGCCACTTGCCTTCCACGTAGCCAACTTGGATTCTATTCCTGCCACCCATACGGTCCTCCAAGCCCACCAGGTGTATGTAATCCTTGAGCACAGAGCCAGAAGTAAGCCCTGAGCACAGCTGGGAATGTGCCCAACCCCCAATCAAAAAAATTATTCATCTATGAAGGGGACTAAATAAATGATCTTTAATCCTTATGAAAAACAAAAAACAAACAGGAAACCTCTAATGTAATATTAATCAGTACAATAAGAGTTTGGCATAAGATATAATACCCTGGTCCCCATTTTCTTCACTGTATCACTGTATCACTGTCAACCCATTGCTCATCGATTTGCTTGAGCGGGCACCAGTAACATCTCCATTGTGAGACTCATCATTACTGTTTTTGGCATATCGAATATGCCACAGGTAGCTTGCCAGGCTCTGCCATGCATGCGAGATACTCTCGGTAGCTTGCCGGGCTCTCTGAGAGGGCAGAGGAATCGAACCCGGGTCGGCTGTGTGCAAGGCAAATGCCCTACCCACTGCGCTATTGCTCCAGCCCCCCCCCCCATTTTCTTACCTCATAAAATTAAAGGAATGAATATTTTTAAAACTAAGCATTTGGATTTATCTTTAAGCTCATCCTGGCACATAAGAACTCGGTAGCCCACTTACATATATTTCCTAGAATGTGCATGGAAAAGGCTTTTGATAGCAGTATTCTAGCCATAAAAGGGCTAAACAGTTACGTCCATTTCTATTCTAGAAGAAGTCTCTCATATTAGCCTACATTGTTTATTGGTCATTATGAATGAGAACTTAACATTATTCAGAACGCAAGATAGGGAGAAATGAAAGCTCTTTCCCACACTAGGGAGGTAGCCTTATTTCTGATGATTAACTTAAAATATGATGTACATTTGAAAAATAGAGATGTCTTTGCATATTTTCAGTGCAGAAGATGTCTATAGATACTATCCTCTCAGATTTTGTTGTTTAAGCATATTGAGGATGCTCTTAGGCCAGGTGTGACCCCAAAAGCTTGTCACTTGTCACTTGTCATCCTGTTGATCTTTGATTTGCTCAAGCAGGCACCAGAAACGTCTCCATTCATCCCTGTCGCGTGCTTGTGTAGCCCAATGGCATCTGCTCGCTCCAGGAACACGAAGAGCCTCAAACCATTTGTTCAAGGTTTTGATGAAGAAGTCTGACCATCTCGTAGGTGGGCGGACACGCAGTCTTTTGACGTCCCGTGGAATCCAGTCAGTAACAGCTCTAGTCCAGCGGTCATCTCTAAATTGCATTTTGTGTCCGGCCCTACTGATTTTCGACGCCTTGGCAAATGAGACAGCATCCCTGATTCTTGATTGTCGATGGAGGTTGAGACTTCGGATTCCTTCTCTCACTTGAGTGAAACGTGATACTCTAAGCAGTTCTTTTGATTCCTTTTTGGGATACGAGAATAGCGTTCTCGTCCTGTTTTCATAGGGCTGAGGCATCTCTGAGGCGTATGTTAGTGCAGGAAGAACAGTGGAGTTGAAAAGATGTGCCCAGTGCCGGAGATTCTTCATCCTCTTAACCACTTCTTCGACACTCTGCTCTCTTCCTCTTGCACAGTTCTGGCGCCAAGTTGTTCCTCATGTTGAGTTCTTGACCCTGGTACACATAGCTGCTGCATTCGGAGATGTTCATTCCATTGAGAGCAAATGGAACGTCAGGGACTAGTTCATTTTTCGTGAACATTGTTTTGGTGAGACTCAGCTGTAATCTGACCTTTCCACACTCATGTTTGAAGTCGGCCAACATGTGTACCACTTGGCTAATGTTTGGTGTTATTAGAACGATGTCATTAGCAAATAGGAGATGGTATAGTTGCTGACCGTCTATCTTCACTCCCATTCCTTCCCATTCCAGTCATTGCATGACGTTCTTGAGGGTGCCACTGAAGAGTTTCAGTGAAATGGTATCCTTCTGAACCCCTCTCTTTACGTTGATGATCACTTCCTTGTAGAATAGTGAGGTCCTGGTGGTGAATCTGTAATACAGCTCACGGGGAATCTTGATGTACTGAGTTTGAATGTCCTATTTGGCTAGGGCTTCGATAACTGCTTCAGTCTCAACAGAATCAGAGGCTTTTTAAAATCAATGAATGTTAGACAGAGCGGTTTCTTGAACTCTTGTAAAAAACTATGCATGCTGAAGGGCGTGTGCACTTGTGGGCTCTCCAGGTGGCTTTGTCTCACCGCCCGTGTTCGGTGCTCTGGAACTGCTGTGTATGGGCTGGATCGGGACGGCCACTGGCCAAGGACAGGCGAAGGAAGAACAAGGACCAAGCTGGTTGCTGATTTGTTACCGTTTATTCAATCTTCAATCTTTCTCATCTCCCACACCCCTAGCTCCGTCCTCTCTGGATCTACCGCACTCTGGATTCTCCTTCTCTGTCTCTCCTCCTTGCTCCTCGCTACACACATCCAGGTAGCAAAATCAATATAAGAAAGCCCTTCCTGAGGGCCGCCAGGTTCAAAGGAAACACAACCTAGGATCATTCCAAAGCCCTTCCTGACTGCCAGTAGGCAAAATACCTCTTAAGGGGGTTTTCTCCTTTCCTTAGTCCAAACACTCATTAACATCTTAATACTAGTTATTTTTGTATGGACATAGCAAGAGATACATTGAGGCTTGTAGGGCAGCTCTCCTGGCAACATCTTGCCACAGACTCAGACTACAGTGCTCAGGCCAGATTAATCATTCCTAACCCTAGCAGGGTCCAAATCTAGTTATCACTGTTTGGATCATGACAGCATTTGTCCATGACCAAGCTCTTAACTTGTAGTTAAGCATTAGGTACTTTGGCCAGGCCCATCTTGATGCCAAGGTAGCACACAACTCACAGCTTGCCTTGGGTCCGTCCCATCCCTCGATGGGACCCTGCTTTTGGGGGTGCTAGGAAGTAAGGGCAGCTGAGGCTTAGGTCAAGAGAACAGATGCCCAGGAGGAAAATATCATGTAGAGTCAAATAACTCCCAGGTATAGCATTTGCTAGTCTTCCTGTGCCCATACAAAAGGACTTGGCTTTGAATAAACTATGCAAAGGACTCAAGTAGAAGAGAAAAACAATATTTACAAGTCAACAGAACACAAAGAAAGATGTTATAGGGGCTGGAGCGATAGCACAGCGGGTAGGGTGTTTGCCTTGCACGTGGCCGACCCGGGTTCTAATCCCAGCATCCCATATGGTTCCCTGAGCACCGCCAGGGGTAATTCCTGAGTGAAGAGCCAGGAATAACCCATGTGCATCGTCGGGTGTGACCCAAAAACCAAAAAAAAAAAAAAGAAAGAAGTTACAAATAAACACAGAGGAATGGGAGCACTGTGACGGGAGTAACCCAATAAACCTAAGCTACCTGAGGCTATGTTATCCTACAAACTCTCATGAAACTTCAGTGAACTTGGTCACCCTGTGGATATGGTGGATCATGCTGAATCCTTTTCGAAACCCGTCTTGCTCGCATGGTTGTCCTTCATGTAGTGATCTGCCTATTCTATTCAGGATCATTCGAGTGAACAACTTGTAGACAATGAACAAAGGGCAGATCAGGTGATAGATGTTGTGGATGTCTCCCTTCTTGTACAACAGAACAGTCCTGCTGGTTTTCCATTGGGATAGATCCTTGCATTTGGACAGGTAGCATGTGAAGAGCCAAGTCAGAGTATTGACAAGTACTGGTGACAGATTCTTTGAGGTCCTCACGTGTTCAAATCTAACCTTGTCTGGACCGGGTGCTGTCCGCGCCTTTACCGACAAAATGGCATGTCAGATTTTGGAAGGGAGAACATTGGGAATGATACATCCATCCTGCGGAATTTGGTATGTGGGCAGGTAGACGTGGCTATCGAAGAGATCTGAGTAGAAGTCGTGAATAATCCTCTCCATTGCCTTCTGGAAGATGTGATATCAGGATATCAGAGGGCAGTCATCTTGGTCTTGTAGTTGGAGAAGGACGGAGGAGCGTTGCAAATACTTTTCCCGGCTTCTGCCGCATTGGCCAACACTGCTGCTCTTCTCTCTTTGAGGTCTTCCTTTATCACTTCTCTGCACAGCTTTGCGACGTTAGCTTGTGGTTGCCTGAGGCTTGTGCCAAACCATGTTGACAAATGAGCTCGATAGTTTCCGAAGAAGGCATATGTTTGTGGCTTTCTCACTCTCGGCATTTTTCACGCAGTTATGGAGGTGCTGAACCAGTCTATCATATTCCTCGTCGATGTTGTCAACAATGACATCTTCCCAAATTGCCGGAATAGTGCCAAAGAGCTCCCAGTTGGTGGTCATTCTGGGAGTTCTGTTCTTAAATTAAACTTTTCAGTCCTTTCTCCCTGCTTTGTGAAGTAGAATTTTGCACGAAGGAGATGGTGGTCCAATCCCATTTGGAATTTTGGGACAACAGCAACATCGGTTAGGCAAAACCATCGATTAAATATGATGTGGTTAATTTTGTCGTGGACTGTCCACCGGGAGACCCCCATGTCCAACGTTTTGATTTGGCCTTCTGGAACTGTGAATTACCATGGGTGGTCTTGGTCGACATGATGAACTCAGACAGTCTCTCACCCTGTTCGTTCCATTCTAGACCACAGGTCCCAATGTGGAGTTCTTCAGGTGACCTCCATCCTATCTTGGCATTAAAATCACCGACAGTGATCTTGTAGAAGATGTGGTCTTCTTTAGAGAACTTCTCCTGCTCCATGTAGAACTTCTCAATTTCTTCTTCATCATAGTTGGATGTTGGTGCGTATATAACAAAGACAGAAACTGCCAGCAATGAGACACATCTATTCAAGCATAATCGTCCTATTCAGGTTGTTAAGCATTCGAATGAATCAATGCTTATGGTCAAGTTCATGTTGACAAGGACACCGACACCACTGATGCCTCTTTTGTTGCATGTTCCAAGGAAAACTTCTTCTCCAGTGTTGAAAATGTCGTGATGTGATTGATGCCTTCTCGTCTCGGTCAGACCAATGATGTCATACTTGATCTTCTACGCTTGCACCATCAGGTTCTCGATGGATGCTTCTGATGCCAGCATACATGCATTGAAAATACAGACAGTCATTTTCGTCCTTCTTTGTTTTGGCAGCCTAGTTCGTCCCTGAGATTTTATCAGCCTCTCCTTGCTCATCCTTCTTACTGCTGCCATATTGGGGGCTCTTTCAGTGTCAGGAGAATGAGGCCCATTGTTCTTATTGTTTTTGGCATATCGAATATGCCATGGGTAGCTTGCCAGGCTCTGCCGTGTGGGCAGGATACTCTCAGTAACTTGCTGGGCTCTCTGAGAGGGATGGAGGAATCGAATCCAGGCCGGCCGCATGCAAGGCAAACACCCTATCCTCTGTGTTATTGCTCTAGATCATATAAAGAAGCTAAAAATTAATCTCCACCAAATGGTGATGTCGGACTGGCTCCTAGCTACCAAGAATTAGTTGCACGCATCTTTTTCCAATGCTGTGTTCAGTGACATTGCGACCAAGATAGAAATATTTAGACATGGAGACTGGCAGACTGTCACAGCTTTCATCCTCCTCCATTCTTCTCACCCTCTGGGAACAGGTTTACCAGAACTTGACTCTCTTCATTTCATTCTGGGAGAGGGGGAGTCAAAGATTCTCAAATATGCACTTAGTATTTGTAAGACACATTGTTGAAAAACAGGACTGTAATAACAAGCCAGCAAATACTTCAGTCCTACATTTATTCCATTTTGTGTATCTATTCTTTTCCTTTTCCTTTTTGTGTGTGTATCTATTTTCATCCCTTAATTTATCTATTTATTTATTTATTCATTTATTTTACCTTTTTGGGTCACACCCGGCGATGCACAGGGGTTACACTTGGCTCTGCACTCAGGAATTACTCCTAGCAGTGCTGGGGGACGGCATGGGATGCTGGGAATCAAATCTGGGTTGGCCATGTGCAGAGCAAACGCCCTACCCGCTGTGCTATCACTCCAGCCCCCTTCATCCCTTTATTTTACTCAACTTAATACTGACAAATTATCAGTTGATTACTTAGATTTTCTATTATATCTCAGTCATGTTTGTAAATGGTAATGAATGTTTTTCTAATGTTTACACTACTCACTTTCTCTGTCCTGTTTTTCTATATCCTCCTAAATTTTTATTTTGTTTTGCTTTGGCAATGCTCAGAGATCACTCTTGGCAAAACTCAGGGGACCCTATGGGGTGACTGGGGTCAAATGTGGGTTTGCTGCGTGAAAGTCGAACACCCTACCCGGTGCTATTACTCTGGCCCTCCTAAGAAGTATTTTTTTTTTTTGCTTTTTTGGGTCACACCCAGGGATGCTCAGGGGTTACTCCTGGCTTTGCACTCAGGAATTACTCCTGGCAGTGCTTGGGGGACCATATGGGATGCCTGGGATCGAACCCGGGTCGGCCGCGTGCAAGGCAAACGCCCTACCCGCTGTGCTATCGCTCCGTCCCCCCTAAGAAGTTTTTTAAGGAAAATAGTTTTATTTAGAAAAACCAAATGAGTGACACACACAACACCCACGCATGCATATGCACACACACACACACACACACACACACACAACACAGAGAGACAGAGAGAGAGTCAGAGACAGAGACAGACAGAAGAACACATCACAGGTTGTAATGTGGATTCCTAAATTTTTAGAAATAATTATGATATTTGTTATTAGGGAATATAAATTTAAATTAAAATGAGGTAGCATTTCATATCTATAGAATGGTTTACTTATATCAAAAAGGCCAAAAACAAGTGCTGGTGGCCGTGAGATCCATAGTACACAGCTGCTGGGAATGTGTATTTGTTTTTGTTTGTTTTTGTTTCACACTGGTGATGTGCAGGGATCAGTCCTGGTTCTGCTCTCAGGAATTACTCCTGGCAGTACTCATATGGTGACCATATGGGATGCCAGGGATCAAACCCAGCTCAGCCATGTGCAAGGCAAGTGCCATGCTCATGATACCATCTCTCTGGCCCCAGCTGGTGGGACTGTAAATTGGTCTAAACTCTATGGAAAACAATATGAAAGGTGTCTCAAGATATGAAAAATAAGCTTACCATATAATCCAGCAATTCTTCTCCTGTGCACCTTTCCGGAGAAACAAAAGCACTGGTTTGAAAAGATGCCGTCTATGGTCACTGCAGCTCTAATATTTCTTTTTTTTAAATTTTTTAAAATAAATATTTTATTGAACCACCGTGAAAAAAAGAAAAAAAATACAAAGCTTTCAGGTTCAAGTCAGAGTCAAATACTGATTAAACCACCATCCCTTCACCAGTGCACCCGTTCCACCACCAAGAACCCCAATACACCCCCTTCCCACCCCACCCTCCATCTAAGTAGCTAATGATATACCCATTATTCTCTATATACCTTGAGTACATTCTATATTTCCATACAGAACTCACTATTATTGATTGGAAATTTTCCCCAACAATCAGGCCTGCTGAATAGGCATCATCTAATAATTTCTCTTCATTGCTGAGAGTGAAGACTTTGAGTCCGCGCAGCCGTGGTTTTGGGTTTCTAATATTTTAGCTCAGTTCACAGTCAAAATGCATGGCTGCAAGAATCCGCTCTGGTGCCAAAATGGGTTAGAAGACCTCAGGATCACAGTCTATAGGCGCGGAGGGTCTGCTTCTCGTGCCGCGGCTCCGGTTCATCTCTGGGCGGAAGGCCAGCCCTAATATTTCTTAAGTAAAAAATAAAAAAAACTAAGTAGTTACCATTTTAATTAAAAAAATTTAAAAATTAAAATGTTTATAAAAAATGTATGTTTTGGCTGCAATATATATGTGGTGCTGGTATGCTCAGCTCTTACTCCTGGCTCTATGCTCAGGGTCACTCCTGGTGGAGCTCTGGGAACTCTATGTGGTTGGCGCTGGGGATGGCACTTGGACTGGCTGCATGCAAGGCAAGTACCCTACTTGCTGCTCAACTGTCTCTCTTGCTTGGCAGAGCTTGTTTGTTTGTTGATTTTGCTTTTGGGCCACATACAGTGGTGCTCAGGGCTTACTTCCAACTCTGTGCTCAGGGTTTACTCCTGGCTGGGCTCCTCGGACCATATGGAGTGCTGTGGATTGGACCTGGTTAGTTGTGTGTCAGACAAGCACCCAACTGGCTGTACCATATAGCTCCAGCCCTGCAGTTATTTTTAATAGCTAAACTTTAGAAACAACTCAAGTGCCCAATGGCAAATAGTGGATAAAGAAGTTGTGGCATATATGCACAGCAGAATACTCAGCTATAAGAAAACATGAAAGCTTGTCTTTCACACCTATGTGATTTGAACTGGAGAAGGGGAGTGTCATGGTAAGTGAGATAAATAAGAAGGAAAAAAAATAGCAGAGGGGAAAAAAAATAGCAGAGCATGCCACTTATGTTGACCATACCTGCAATAACCCTATCCCCTTTTTAAAAAGATGTTCTTTCTTTATTTTGGGCTACACCTGGCAATGCTCTGAACTTTCTCCTGGCACTACGTTCAGGGATCAGTTCTGGTGGTGATCAGGGGGTCCATATGTGGTGCCAGGGATCAAAACCGGGTTGGTTGAGTATAAGGCAAGCACCCTACCCACTGTTTTATCTCTCTGGCCTCAACCCCCTTTTTAACACAAGGTAGATAATACCATTCTGGAAATGGGAGAATGAATTAAAGTACTGTATCACTGCTGTTTGGATGTTGTGATCATTCGTGTGTTCTTTCCAGAGTTTTCTAGCCATTCCTTTTAGGGGAATGGGGGAGTTGTTTGGTCCCATACCCATCAGTTTTCAGGGATTCCTCTGACCCTGTTCTCTGGGATCACATGCAGCAATGCTCTGTGAACCATGTACAGTGCCAGGGATAGAATCATGGTTGCCTACATGCAGGGCAAGTCCCTTAACACCTGGACCATCTCTCCAGGCCCTCTAGCCATTCTTATTAGTTTGTTTGTTTTTGGTTTTGGTCCACACCCAGCAATGCTCAAGGATTACTCCTGGTTCTGCACTCAGGAACTACTCCTGGTGGTGCTTGGGCAATCATGGGATGCCAGCGATCTAACCTGGGCTGGCCTCGTGCATAGCAAATGCCCTTTCCCACTGTACTATCACTTGGGTGCCCACCCTCTTGCCATTCTTTAAGCTTTGGTCTATATGTGATTTTTCCAGTTGTTCCACCAAGGATGTCCTTCAGGTTGCAGTGAATCTCAGACATTTTTCACAATTTCTTCAACTCTTTCTTTGAGTTAGCTTGAGCCATTGTAAAACATATGTTTCCCCACTCAGCATTTCCCACTTTCTGGTTTGTCTTGGCATTCGGGTCTGGAATGATCATCGAAATATTTACTTTATTTACTGAAATGTTTATTTACTAAAAAAAAAAACACCTTTTTTTTTGGTTAGTAAAATTGTGAGTCAAAACTTTCAGCTAGAAGACAAAATAAAGACAGAGCAGACTGAATGATCGTTGCACATTGCAGCATATGCTCAATATGGGACAAAAAGGCACTGTGGCGGGGGGACAGAGCTTGTTGTAAACTGTACTGGGCCTTATTGACTTAAGAGTATGCTTATTGCATACGGGCTATGCTGGCACATTGCAAAAGAGAAAGCATCGACATTGCAGTTGTTAATGGTAACTAGAATTCAGATTTTTTTGTGTGTCTCTTTGCGTTTTTGGATCATACCTGCTAGTTGTTCAGGGGTTACTCCTGGTGCAATATTTGGGGAGTCATGCTGTGCTGGGGATTGAACTGCCCCCTCTGCCGGGGCTGCCATATGCAAAGTATGTGTTTCAGCTCTTTGAACCATCTCCCCATCCCTAGATATATATTTTGTATAAGTATCTACAGCCATATGCAAATACATAAAAGACTTATATATGTATATGAATATATACATATATGTGTATCTAAAGAAATGTATTGTTTTTGTTTTTCTGGGGTCACACCTGGTAATGCTCAGGGTCAACTTCTGGTGCATTGCTTGGAGGTCACTCCTGACAGTGCTTGAGTGACCATCCATTGCCTTGGGCTGAACACGGACCCCCATATGCAAAGCGTGTGCTATAACCTTTGAACTATCTCCCTGGCCCCAAAAAATTATTTTAGGAACAAATTGCGGTGTAATAATTTAATGCTGTGCAAGTGACATTTAATGAGGGCTGTAAGTATTAAAAAAAAAAAGTGTGCCTGCAATCAGTTTTCTTTTCTTTTAATCGTTTTCTGCGGTCATTTTTCTTGTTAGATCTTTCTTCAATTTATTTTAATATCTTATAAATCAGTTATTACTGATTCATTTAAAATTTTCTTTCCCTTACCCTGCCACAGTGGCAGGGGGGGTGGGGGGATATGGGACTGGGGGGTGGGAGGGATGCTAGGTTTATTTGTGGTGGAGAATGGGCACTGGTGAAGGGATGGATTCTCGAACTTTGTATGAGGGAAACATGAGAACGAAAATGTATAAATCTGTAACTGTACCCTCACTGTGACTCACTAATAAATAAATTTTAAAAAATTTTCTTTCCCTTTTATATGTTGAAGATGGACTGGAGCGATAGCACAGTGGGTAGGGCTTTTGCCTTGCACGTACCTGCCCGGGTTTGATTCCTCCGTCCCTCTCGGAGAGCCTGGCAAGCTACCCATGGCATATTCGATATGCCAAAAACAGTAACAACAAGTCTAACAATGGAGTCGTTACTGGTGTCCACTCGAGCAAATCGATGAACAATGGGACAACAGTGCGACAGTGCTACGTTGAAGATAAATGTAAAAATAAGAAAAGTGAGGACATAGAGATAGTATAGAAGGGAGCATGCTTCCTTACATGTGGCCAATGCAGATTTGGATTGAGACCTAGCACCAAATATGGTCCCCTGAACACCGCCAGAGTGATCCCTGAGCACAGAGCATGCTGTAAGCCCTGACCACCACCAGTTTGACACAAAACACAAACAAATTTAAAAAAGAGAGAAAAAAGATGTGTCTTTTTTCTATTAGTTGCTCTAACATGCTTAATTGTTAAACCACCAAAGAGGTAAATCTGAGTGTGTGTCTACATATATATGATATTATGCATTGTAATATCTACTTATAATATCTACTTATAACTAATGTATTATGTAGATTATAAATTTCACTCATAAAAATATAGTTAACCATGCTTCATTATTTTTTCAAGTCTTTATTTCACAATGTGATTTAGGTCAAGCATCAGATTTTAAGCTAATTTTATTTTTCTCTTTGGTTTTAACCATTTTTCTCTTTTGAAGACAATTCCTTGAAAAAGATTCAAAATGATAAAATAGCTGTTCTTATTAATCATATTCAATATTTACTTTACCCATTTATTCTGCCAAATAATTTGACATATACTAATAATGTTTAATGTTTTCCTATAAACTAATTTAAATTGATTTTTGAATTTTAAACAATGAATTCAAACCTCACCGAAATCTTAGATTGAGCAGTTTTTTAAAAAGATTAAGAAGCACTTCAAATTTTATAGGCAAGGAGGGCTGAAGCAATAGCACAGCGGGTAAGTCGTTTGCCTTGCACTTGGCCAACCCGGGTTCAATTCCCAGCATCCCATATGGCCCCCTGAGCACCGCCAGGGGTAATTCCTGAGTGCAGAGCCAGGAGTAACCCTTGTGCATCACCGGGTGTGATCCCCCCCCAAAAACCAAAAAATTTATAGGCCAGAGTGATAGTACAGTGGGTAGGGCACTTGCCTTGCATGTGGCCAATCTGGATTCAACATGGATACCAACCTGGTATCCCATGTGGTCCCCTGAATCCTCCAGAAATGACCATTAAGCACCACCGGGTATGGCCCTAAAAGGGGAAAAAAAAGCAAGAAACACTTCAAGCTTTGAAGTGCACAAATAACTTTCCTAGATAACAAGCTTATATTTTAGGCATGTACAAAATCATGTGTTAGCAGAAATATATTCAAATGCCATTTTCAAAATTTTCTTTTCATTTTAGAAATTTTAGAGTACTTATTTTCAAGCATCACTTTTGTTTAAAAATATTTCATGTAGATGACCTTCGGTCATCCCTGAACGTTAGCAATTTTGAAATTATTGTCTCTCTATAGCAAAAAGCTGCGTGACTTTCAGAATTCATATCTCTCTTAAATTTTTGGTTTTTTTTGGTTTTTGGGCCATACCCAGCAATTTTCAGGGCTTACTCCTGGTTCTGCCTCAGGAATCACCCCTAGGGGTGCTTGGAAACATAATTAGATGCCAGGGAACTAACCCAGGTCAACTATATGCCTTTCCCACTGTACTATCTCTCCAGTCGCATCTCTCTTTAAAGTTTTTTTACTGAAGCACTGTGATGTACAATCCTGCTAATGATAGGCTCATACGTGTAAGGTTCTAATATCACATCTCCATCAGATGTCCACTTGACTCCACCATTAACTCAGTCCAAATTTGACAATTCTTGTCTTTAATATTCAATACAATGCTGTGGAACAATTTTTATTTATTTATTTATTTATTTTTTATTGAATCACCATGTGGAAAGTTACAAAGTTCTCAGATTTATGTCTCAGTTATATAATGCTCAAACACCCATCCCTTCACCTGTGCCCATATTCTACCACCAAAGACCCCAGTATACCTCCCACCCCCCACTCCCCACCCCCACCTGCGTAACTGATAAATTTCACTTCATTTTCTCTTTACCTTGATTACATTCCATATTTCAACACAAAACTCACTATTGTTGTTGGAGTTTCCCCCCCAAAAAAGACAGCCCTACTGCCAAGGAAGCATTTGATAATTAGTTTTCCATTACTGAGAATAAAGAGATATGAAGGCTTTTTTTTTCTCCTTTCCGCGCCCCCAAGTTCATGCCTGTTAATAGTCCTCATAATATGGCGGACGCCACGCCGCTTCTTCCCAGAAAGGGAAAAAAAAATGAGAAAGAAGGATATTTCCCCTCCTCGGCCAGCGTGGAGCTATGGCTTAGTTCACAGTCTAGAGACATGGCTGCAAGCAGTTTTTGGGACCAAAAGTAGTCTAGTTGGCCTCCAGGTCCTGGTAAATCAGCAGCATAGCGGCCGCACAAAAGTGTGGCCACCCGGGTCGAATCTTGGCGGAGAACGCGCTGTTAACGGCCCCGGCCCGAGACTGCCCAAGGGTCCCACTGTTCCAAGTACATAATTTTTTTTTCCCTTCCCGCGCCACCAAGTTTGTACCTGCTTAATAGACCTCATAATATGGAGGACACCAGGCCGCTTCTCCCTGAAAAGGGAAAAAAAACGAGAAAGAAGGATATTTCCTCTCCTTGGCCAGCGTGGGGCTATGGCTTAGTTCGCCGTCGAGAGACATGGCTGCTACTTTGATTACCTTCAATATTTCAACAAAGAACTCGCTATTATTGTTTGAAGTTTCCCCCCAAAGTCAGACCTGCTAAAAAGGAACCGTTTCACATTGCTGACAATTAAGAGATATTAGGTCCCGGCCGCAAGGTTTTGGATTTCTGTATAAAGTAGGGAGAATTCTGCCAGAAATTGCATCACTTCAAGCTTTTACTTCCCTTTTGTGGTGCTCATAAGATGGAAAAGCCTGGAGAGAGAAACCCTCCCTCCCTGGCGCTGCATGGGGCTGTGGCTCAGTTCACAGTCTAGAGGCATTTCTTCGAGCTGCTGGTGTCCAAAGTAGTTCAGTTGGCTTCCGGGATCATGCTCGTGCAGCAGCAGAAAGGCCACACAGGTGTGGCCGCTGTGTTTAAATATCGGCCGAGGGTGGGGCCAGTACCCCCTGGGGGACCCTCCCCTTTGGGATCTCCCGCGGGTCCCGCAGCAGCCGGCTGGTACCTCCATTTTTTGCTCAAATAGCGGTGATCACCATGCTGTGCCCGGAACGGAAGGGTTGAGAGAGAGAAACCCTTCCCCCTTGGCGCCACATGGGGCAGTGGCTCAGTTCAAAATAAAATAAATAGTCTAGAGGCATTTCTGCGAGCCACTAGTGGCCAGAGTAGTTCAGCTGGCCTCAGGGATCATGCTTGTGCAGCAGCAGAAAGGCTAAATACCTTAGTTTTTACTGCGCATTTTGTGAACCAGATAGACAGAGTTTGCCTTTCTCAGCCATGATGCATGAGGAAATGACTAAGCTCTGGCCAGTTGGGTGTAAGTGAAGGGATGCACGCACATTCTAGGTCAAGTTCTTAAGAGAGTTATTTGTTTCCATAGTTGTTTTCTTCCGAAGCCTGCCAAAGAATTGTGGTGGTTAGTTCACATCTGTGAACAAGGAATCCCTGAGAGAAAGACAGAAGGGTTTCGGGGGCTCCTGGAGTCTGGTAAAAGTCAGATTAGAGCCACTCATCAGAATCCAGAAGAAAAGTGAATTTTTATCTTCTTTGAAATTACTATTCTTTTAATTGTTACAGTATTTGGCCTGTATCCTTCAATTCCTCTAATTTTATTATAGCATAGTATATAGACTATTTTTCTATTTTTTTAAGTGTACATTTGTGTGTTATTATTAAAATAACTGCATTGATCATAGTAAAACAGAGCTGCGTGTTCAGATTACATATTATATGGAGAGGTTTAGAAAATGACCCAGGGGGCTGGAGTGATAGTACAGTGGGTAGGGCGTTCGCCTTGCATGCGGCCGACCTGGGTTCGATTCCTAGCATCCCATATGGTCCCCTGAGTACTGCCAGGAGTAATTCCTGAGTGCATGAGCCAGGAGTAACCCCTGAGCATTTCCAGGTATGACCCCCCCCCCAAAAAAAGAAAATGACCCAGAAAATGGCATTTTAGGACCTGAAGGAATCTTAAAGGGTCGAAACCATATGGTAAGAACCTAAGGTGCAGTGCTAGGCACCATATGGTCTTCAGCACTTCTGAGTGTATTGTTCACACCCAGCAGAGCTTGGGGGCCGGGGAGCCATTCTTGGCAATACTGGGCAGACCATGCGGTGCCAGGAATTAAGCTCAGGGCCTCACTCATATAAGGCAAATATTCTACCACTGAGCATCGGGTTCCCCAAAATGGCACTTTTGTCAATAGGGATGGATTGATGCTGAATATATGATGCAGACTTTTGATTTTAATAGGTTTAAAAAACTTTCATGTTTTGAAATGTTCTATAGTAAAAAGTGTTTGATAAGAGGAGAAACCTGTTGAGGGAAAGATGGTTCAGTACATGGTGCTGATGCTGTCTCTTTGGGAAGAAATAAACTCAGTTTCATGTGCATTAAAAATGTGTAGTTAGGGGCTGGAGCAATAGCACAGTGGTTAGGGCATTTGCCTTGCACGCGGCTGACCCGGGTTCGACTCCCAGCATCCCGTATGGTCCCCTGACAACTGCCAGGAGTAATTCCTGAATACAGAGCCAGGGGTAACTCCTTGCATTGCCAAAAAACAAAAAAAAAATGTGTAGTTATTTCCAGATTGAATAGTGTTTATTTAAAGAATTTAACAAAAGGAATAGGAAAGTATATAGAAATAATACTATATATCTTACAGTTGGTAGAAGTTTTGTAGGAATAGCAGAAATTTAGAAGTCAAAGGAACATATTGGCAAAAATTGTAAAATTCTGTATAAAAATTAAAAGGTTTTAAGATAGGCAAATAAGCTTGTTGCACATATAGCAAGTAATTTTATTTGTAGTATATGAAAGGCTTCTACAATATTAGTACATGCACTTTGCAGAAAAATGAGCAAATCATGTGAATAATTTTCATGAGAAGATAATGAAACTAGGAAATTGTCTCAACCTAACATAAAAATAATTTCAAATTAAGACTAAATTTTGCAAGGCAACATTTTGGGATAGTTTTTAGTGGATTATTCATAACAAGATGCTAAATTATTTAGCATCTGACTTTAGGATAGGCTTGGTTGATGATGGGAAAATTTGAAACAATGGTGGTGGGAAGGTGTCATGGTGGTGGGATCAGTGTTGAAATACTGAATGTAATAAATAACTAAATAAAAACAAAACAAAATAAAATAAATAATAAAAAATAAGAATGACTATACTTTAACCCACCATACCAGGAAAAAAAAGGGCTAATTTATAGGAGCCAGGGCCAGGGAGACAACTGGAGTGTACACAGGCCCTAGTGTGTGATTCTGACCCATCCTGCCCCCTCAAGCCTTTCAGGATGTGTCCCCAGTAACCCCTGAACTCCTCTGACCAAGCACTGACTCATCCGAGTGTGGCCCTAGTGAAGTAGAAACAGCTTATTTAATTTTTTAAAAAATATTTTATAAATTTCTTTCTTTTTTTTTTTGATGGTGCCAGGAACTGAACCCAGCCATCACATATGCAAGGCCAATGCTCTGCCACCGAACATATCCATAGCCCAACAACTTTTGGGGGTGACTCAGAGAGGGTTGGGCCATACCTGGTATTACTCTGGCTTTACTCCTAGCCCTGGCTTCAGGACTCACTCCTGGAGGTGCTCAGAGGATAATATGTGGTGTTGGGGATCAAACCTGGCTTGCCGTGGTTTGTAACTTAACCCCTGCACCTCACCCCTGTACTGTCCCTCTGGCCTAACTTTATTGAAAAGGAAACTTTGAACGAAAAATTGAATAAGACCAAATCAGTTTTAATTAATAGATACAAGAGTTAAGGTCCCATAGAAATATCTCTAGTCACAAAAATATCACCCAACTTTGAAATGAAGATCCCAAACATTGCAAGTATTAAATAGTATTTGTAATCAATTTCTTTCCAACCCACTTACTTCAGTTTAGGGTCAAAGTTATCCCAGGAGCTCAGGATGCAAAAGAGAACCAATTTCCCAAGTGATGATGAATAAAATGAAGTTCAACAAGACTATGGTACTGTGAGACTGCTGTATGGCAAGATTCTGTTGTTGTTACAAATATATACTTAGGTAGGATAGTCATTTAAAAATATAGATTTGAAGTAATCCATGAGCATGTGATATTTTTACATTTCTTATGGCCTTTATGACTTTATGGATTGGAAGAACCAATATTGTTAAAATGACTAGCCAAATTGAACTATTATATGGATTCAACACAATCCTCGTCCAAATTTAGATAACAGAGTCTGGAGCAATAGCACAGTGGGTAGGGTGTTTGCTTTGCACACGGCTGATCTGGGTTCGATTCCCAGCATTTCCTGAGCACTGCCAGGAGTAATTCCTGAGTGCAGAGCCAAGAGTAACCCCTGTGCATCTCCAAGTGTGATCCAAAAAAGCAAAAAACAAAAACAAATTTAGATAACAGTTTTCAAAGACCAAGAAAAATCAGTAATAAAATTTGTATAATATCAGAAGAGACCCTGAATAGACAAAACCATCATTGTATCACTGTCATCCCGTTGTTCGTCAATTTACTCGAGCAGACACCAGTAACGTCTGTATTACACTCAGCCCTGAAATTTTAGCAGCCTCTCCTTACTCGTCTTTCCCAACGATTGGAGGCTCTTAAAGGGTCAGGAGGAATGAGACCTATTGTTACTGTTTTTGGCATATCGAATATGCCACAGGTAGCTTGCCAGGCTCTGCTGTGCGGGTGAAATACTCTCTGTAGCTTGCCGGGCTCTCCGTGAGGTATGTGTATATCTGTTACTGTATTTTGGATATGAATACACCATGGGGAGCTTGTCAGGCTCTCCCAAGTGGGTAATAGACTCTCGGTAGCTTGTCAGGTTCTCTAAGAGGGAGAAATAGGCTATTAGATGTCATGTGGCCTCATTGCTCCCCAGTGTGTGAGGCTCATCCGAACGTGTGGAGAATGGCCTGAGCATGGCTGTGGCTGGGTTCCAAAGGTCCTCAACTGTCAAGGCTCTGCTGGGGTGAGGGGAAGGAAAATGCAACCTGTCCCCTCTGAGGGGCCCCGGTGAAGACAGCCAGGCAAGAGACTGCATTGCTCTCTTCCGGGAGCTTGGTTTTACAGTCTCTGCATGTTAGCCAGACAAAACCATACTAAAAAATAAAAAACTGATCTCATTACCTAATTTGGAACTGTACTGAAAAGCTATAGTGATCAAAACCACATGTTACTGGAATAAAGACAGGCTCTCTGACCATTGAATCGGAATCGAATACTCAAGGACAAATTCCATATCTGTGGGCAATTAATTTTTAATAAAGAAACTGAGAATATGAAGTGAAATAAACATAACCTCTTCGAATGATGCTAGGGAAGCTGGATGACCATATGTAAAAAAGTTGCATCTGTATCTTGTGCCCTACACAAAAGTCAGTTCAAAGCAGATTAAAGACGTTGACATCTGACTGGAAACCAAAAGTTACATTAAGAAAAATACAGGCAGGGGGCTGGATCGATAGCACAGCGGGTAGGGCATTTGCCTGCACGCAGCCGACCCAGGTTCAAATCCCAGCATCCCATATGGTCCCCGGAGCGCCGCCAGGAGTAATTCCTGAGTGCAGAGCCAGGAGTAACCCCCTGTGCATCTCCAGGTGTGACCCCCCCCCACAAAAAAAGAAAAATACAGGCAGAACACTCCAAGATGTGGACCCTTTTATGTTCAAGGGTCCAAATCTTTAGTGATATAATGCCACTGGCAAAGGCAACAGAGTAGAAAATAAACAAATGAGCCTATATCAGACTAAAGGGTTCCTACCTGACAAAAGAAACAGGATTAAAACTAAAGTTATCTAAATGAATAGGAATCAGCATTTGCATTCAACACATCGAATAAAGGATCGATGATCAGGATATACAAAGTATTCAAAAAGATCAACACTAGCAAAAAAAACAATTCAAAAACCTTATCAAGCATTGGGGAGAGGAAATGAACAGATACTTATCTGAGGAAGATGGTTGATGACCAATGGGCACATGGAAAAATGCTCATCAGCAGGGCACTTGCCTGGCATGTGGCCAATGCAGATTTCATTCCCAGGATTCCATTTGGTCTCCTGAGCCTGCCAGGAGTAAGCCCTGATTACTGCCAGATGTGCCCACCCCTCCCCTCACCCAAGAATGCTCATCATCACTTATCATTAAGGAAATAAAGACAATAGTGAGATAACACCTTATACCATTGAGAATGGCACATATCAAAAAATAGCGGGAATGATTTGTGTTAGTGGGGATATAGTGAAAAAAATAACTCTCACCCACTGTTGGTGGGAATGTTGTCTGACTCAACTCCAGTGGAAGACAGTATGGAGGCTTCTCAGTAAACTTGGAATTAAGTTGCTAGATGACCAAGCAATTCCACTTTTGGATACCTACCTCCAGGGTACAAAAACATTCATTCAAAAGGACATGTGCAGGCCATTATTCATTGTACCAATAGCTAAGATTTGAAATCACCCAAGATATCCAACTGTAGAGGAACGAATTGTGAAGATGTTGTGTATATACACAGTGTAATACTAGGCAGCTGCAAGGTTTGATAAAATCATGTAATTTGGTACAACATGGTTGGGGCTGGAAGATACTAAGTTGAGTGAAGTAAGCCAGAAGAAGGACAAACACAGAACAATCTCACTTGTCTGTGTTATACAGAATAACTGGACAAAGAAATGCAATATAGAGAGGGGAGATGCCTAGCTCCCCCTTGACCTCAGAAGATAGGGAGAAGGACAGAGCAGGAAAGAAATCAAGGGAGGGAGGAGGAAGATGAGAAAAGGAATTAAAGAAGGAGCAGAGGTCAGGGGCTGCAAGGACATCAATAATGTGGGGGAGTGGTAGATCCAAACCACAGACTCAACAATACTGGAAACATGAGATCCAAACTACAATCACCAAGCTTTTAAATGTGCCCTTAAAGTGGCAGGCAGGGGGCATGGGGAACTTGAGAACACTGGAGAAAGGAAGTTGACACTGGTAGTGGGGCTGGTACTAAAATATGTCTAAAACTCAATTATCAATAGCTTTATAAATCACAGTTCTTTAAATTAAAAATGATTTTAAAAAATTATACATAGGGGACAAGAAGATAACTCAAAGGGCTGATGTGTCTTAGATGCAGAGGCACGGGGTTCTAGCAGGGTGCCCGAGACCAGGTGTTGCTCTGGCTTGTGCAGCATTGCATTGCCATCCTTCAGCCTTGCCCGGTCAAACCAAGTGCCCTGTCTCACCCCCTCCCACTCCCCACTCCCCCAGCTAGCACTGCTTGGGAGGCACCAACATGTTTCCTATTTACATATCAATAAAATGTTCAAAGCAGAGGAAAACAAGGACCTATTTACTAACTTCACAGTCTATTCGTTACTCTACAGGTATATAGAACAGGGCCATTCATTTATATCGTACACAGGTAGCTCTGTTTGCTTTTTTTTTTTTTGGTGGCCTAAACATTAAAAAATTTTTTTTTAATTTTAATGAATCATCCTGAGATACAGTTTTAATGAGTTTACATTTCTAATCTGTTCTTTTCTAAATTTATTAGACAAATTGATCTTTCAGCAAGAAAAACCACAACAGTGTGAATTTTTGTGTCCTATGTAAGTAGGAACACTGAAGGATTCTCTGGGAGGATAGTAAAAGGGTTAAGGCTTTACATGTGAACTGATACATGTTTGATTCCTGGTACCACATATGGTCCCCCGAGCATCTCTAGGAAAGATCCCTGAGCACAGTGCCAGGAGCAAGCCCTGAGTACTACCAGGTATGGCCTAACACCCTCACCTCACCCTCCAAAAAGTTGTTGGACTGGAGATATGTTCAGAGGTAGAGCACTGGCCTTGCACGGGTTCAATTCGTGGCACTGTCAAAATATTTATATATATACATATATATTGCTTTTTGGGTCACACCCAGCGATGCTCAGGGGTTACTCCTGACTCTGCACTCAGGAATTATGCCTGGTGGTACTCGGGGGACCATATGGGATGCTGGAATTGAACCCGGGTCAGCTGCATGCAAGGCAAACACCCTACACACTGTGCTATCGCTCCAGCTCTTAATATATATATTTTATAGAATTAGTTGAAAACTAAAATAAGTAAAAAAAAATAAAAAGAAGCTGTTTCTGCCTTTCTATCCTGGAAAGAATTTTAGAGAAGTCGAATTAAGAGAAATTTGAGGGGGAGGATCCACATCAAAATAAATCCCTTTATATCAATTTACTGGGAAAAGTCAACAGGATGGTGTGATCGAGGTTAGAAAGTTCATAACTCTTATCCAAATAGCTGCAAGACAAGGTAACAAAATATCCTTGCAGACTCAGCTACTGTTCAATAACATCTTAGGAAAAGGAATCAGTACAAGGTGACTCCTGATGCAGAGTTTTTGCTGCTGTTCACGCAATGCCAGAGAAACAAAGAAAGGACCAGTAGAAGATGTTATAGTTGCAGCTTAGAATGAACTAGACACCAACATTTCTTCCCAAAGTGATCGAATTGGACTCAGATCACATTAGCTTTGTCTGTGTGTCTCTCCCTGTCTCTCTCTTTCCTTAGTATAAATTGTCTGTAGGTTTTTAGATCATGAAAAACATTTTTCCCCCCTTCTTGCTGATAAGTATATCTTTAGAGTAAGCAGATTCCGGGAGGGAATGTGCTGCCAGAAAGACATTTAGGACTTGAACGGGGACCAAACACATTCAATTAGTTTCGGTGGGGGCCTGGGCAGATGAAGCAAAGTTACAGCCTACAGACTGGGCAAAGCTCAGTCCTTTGGTGCTCTGTGCCTCCTGGCTGAGAGCTGTGACTCCCGAGACATTGCTCATCAGGCCCTGCCTGGAAGCTTCTGCCCTTTGTGTTTTGCTACTCTTCCCGGAATGTTGAGCTTGCTTGCTTGATGAAGACCTTGGCAAGCAGCCATCCCTGCTCCAGATCTGGGGTCCCAGGAACCGGTCCCCTTTTGCTGCTGCTGTAGTATAGCCTAATTGGGGGGCTTGAAATCCTACCTGGACTTCCAGTCCGAGAAGCTTTGTTGTTGTTACCCTTCATCTCACACACTGGCAAGGTTAATGTTGAAAAATATTTAGTCCCCAGGAGAAAGTGGCAAGAACCTATACGTTTTGCTGGCTTAAGTTGAAGAGTCTGGGCGAGTGGGCAGGTGGAAGGGTACTCAGGGGTCTTGGGGGCTGTGGCCTATTATGGCTGTCCTGAACCCCTAGCACCAGTGTTCCTGCTGCCCGGCTATGAGTTTCAAAGGAAAATGTGTGGGCGTATGGGACTTGAGTGTTTGGTGGCCGAGAGCCGTTCCCCTGGCCGGCCCACAGAGATGGACAAAGGACCAGGGAACAGAGAAACAGGGCCCCAGGCTAGTCTGTTGATCATCATCATCCCGTTGATTGTCAAATTTCTCGAGCGGTCTCAGTAATGTCTCCATTCGTCCTAGCCCTGAGATTTTAAAATTCTCTCTTTACTCGTCCTTTCCAATGGTGCCACATTGGAGGCCCTTTCAGGGTCAGGGGGATGAGACCCATCATTGTTACTGGTTTTGGCAAATGAATATGCCATGGGGAGTTTGCCAGGCTCGCCCATATGGGCAGGAAACTCTCGGTAGCTTGGCAGGTTCTCCCAGAGGGAGAACTAGGCTATAAGATGTCACGCGGCCACTTGGAAACCAAGGCTGGTCTGTAGTTAGTTTATCGCTCATCCCCAATGTCGTGCAATCTCTCCCTTACAGCACAATCATAGTTATAGTTTTGGTCATAGTTCCAGTCGTCATAGTTCTATCATTCTAGTCTCCTTGTAGACCTCAAAGTCCTCTACCTTGTTCTATCATTTCTTTCCCCTTACAGCATAGATCCATAGAAATCATGAAGGCTGGGAGCACACATAGGTTGAACATTGTCATAACAGCAAACAAAGGTAAAGCAACTCCTTTGGGGGGTATGTTTAAGGAAATTAACTCAAGGACAAAATCTCATCTGAGGGTTCAGCACTCTAGATTACTAGGAGATCTGCTTAAGGGCGGGATTCCATCTAGAGTGTATTGCTTTCTCCTTTCCTCAGCTAGTAATCCATTTAAACAATCATAGTAAATTTGCATTTTACTAATATTTCTAGTCATTTTGTATGAACACAGTCAGAGATATATATTAAGCTTAAAGGTTGGCTTTTCCTGGGGACATCTCGCTATATATCCCAGACCACAGTCCTCAGGCCAGGTTAGTCTTTCCTAACCCCAGCAGGGTCCTTATTCAGTAACTTCTTTTTGGGTCATGACAAGAGTTTGTCCCATGACCATTCTTTTTTTTTTATTTTTTTTTATTTTTTAGTTTATGTATTAGTGAGTCACAGTGAGGGTACAGTTACAGATTTATACATTTTCGTGCTCATGTTTCCCTCATACAAAGTTCGAGAACACATCCCTTCACCAGTGCCCATTCTCCACCACCAATAAACCCAGCATCCCTCCCCCCCCATCCCATCTCTCCCCCATCCCCCCCCCAAACTGTGGCAGGGTATTCCCTTTTGTTCTCTCTCTCTAATTAGGTGTTGTGGCTTGCAATAAAGGTGTTGAGTGGCCATTGTATTCAGTCTAGTCTATATTCAGCACGCTTCACCCTTCTCCCACGTGGCCTCCAACCATATTTTACTTGGTGTTCCCTTCTCTATCTGAGCTGCCTTTTTTCCCAGAATGTGAGGCCAGCTTCCAATCCATGGAGTCAACCTCCTGGTACTTATTTCTACTATCCATGACCATTCTCTTAACTTATTATACTTATGGCGCTTAGCTTGTTCTCTTTCTTTTTTTTTTAATTTATTTATTTTTAATTAGTGAATCACCATAAGGGTACAGTTACAGATTTATACATTTTTGTGCTCATGTTTCCCCCATACAAAGTTTGAGGACCCATCCCTTCACCAGTGCCCATTCTCCACCACCGGTAAACCCAGCATCCCTCCCACCCTCCCCATTCCTGTCTCCCCCCACCCCACCCAGCCACTGTGGCAGGGCATTTCCTTTTGTTCTCTCTCTCTCATTAGGTGTTGTGGTTCGCAATAGAGGTGTTGAGTGGCCACTGTGTTCAGTCTCTAGACCACATTCAGCCCGCATCACCTTTCCCCCCCCCCCCCCGCATGGCCTCCGACCGCATTATACTTGGTGATCCCTTCTCTAAGTTGCCCTCTCCCCAGAATGTGAGGCCAGCTTCCATAGCTTGTTCTCTTTTGATGCAGCTTGCCCTGGATCCACCCAGTCCCTTTGTCGGGACCCTCTTCTTGGGAGTGTTAGGAAGTAAGAGCAACTGAAACTTAAGTCAAGTAGAGATGATGGATGCCCAGAAGTAAGTGTTATTTGGAGTCAGTTAACTCCCATGTTACAAAAGCATAGCATCAAATATCTCTCTGTGTCTCTACAAAAAGGACATTGCTAAATAAACCATGCAAATGATATAAAGGAAAGAGAAAAGCAATATAGGATTATTAGTGCTTGATGGAATTGGGTGTGCCTCAGGGGCACTGTTGTGGGAGTAACTCAATAAACCTAAGTTCCCTGTGGGAGGAACAAGGGCAACCCAATGTTATCCAACAGCTGGGCTTGCTTGGGTATGTGAAACGAGGGGCAACACCTAGTTCTGCCAACCCACTCCCTCATTTCTTTCGGTGCTTAGGACGCTGAGCAGGCCTGGCTCGCTACCTGCTCACTGTCCTCTGTGCCACCTGAGCCAGTGAGGACCCCTCTGCCCAAGCTAAGTCTGCCTGAGTCGGATCGAGTTGACCTCAAGTTAGTGATGTCTAACAGAAGCAGTTCCTTATGGGGAATGAGTTGGGCTGGAATTAGATATTAGTGAAGAATAGCTTGTTGGGGGCCAGGGAGATAGCCTAGTGGTCAAGGGCTCAATGGTCTAGGGCACATGCAAAGCAGGCAGAAGGACCTGAGCTCAAATCCTGGACCTGAGTTCAAATCCTGGTACCAAATCTTCACTCCCGCCACTAGTACTATTCAGTGTAGCCCTGGCGGTGCTCTAAGTACTACTGGGGTGACCTGGTGGTCCCTAGCATCACAAATCCCTGGCATTCTTGGGCCCTATAATTAAACTACCTGATCTGATCAAGTGTATCCAGAAGTGGCCCCCTGAACACTGTTTATGAGGTTTCTCCACCCAAGAAAAAGAGAATAGTTTGTTGGGGGCCAGTGATTAATGACTCCAGTGGTGGAGAACTTTTCTAGAGTGTGAAACCCTAGTTTGATCCCTGGCTTTATTTGGCTCCTGAACACCTGGGAATGGTCCTGGTGACTCCAGATCTCCATTTATGTGATTCCCATGTATAAAAAATAGTTTGTTAGAGAACATATTACTATAACTGTAGTTATATGGTTAGTTTCCCACCCATTCTTCTCTTGTGTTGAATGTTAGCAGTCCTCTTTGCATACGTGATTATGCCTGTATTTTGTCCTCTAGGCTTTAGTCTGTTGTCCTGTATCATCAGTGGTTTCTGCTGCATTGCCTGATAAATTGCCTTTGGTCTCTTTAAAGTATCTGATTTTATAAATGGACCCTGAAAGACATTTGTGGATGCCCTTGAGAAAGAACACTGTGACCACATGTTAGGATTTGCTTGTCTTGTTGCAAATTAATCCAGGCTTTTACATCCTCTATTTTTCCCCTTTCTTATTTTTCTCTTGTTTTCTTTCTTTCTTCATCACTATCATCCTCATCCGCACACTTCCTGGGCTCCCCTGCTCCCCCATCACCCTTGTTTTCCCCTTCCTGTGCTTGTTCTGTGATTCTGCATTCCTGTCACCCCCTTACCACTCTATTCCTTCACCCTCTTTATTTTTTTTTTCCTTTTTGGTCACACCAGGGGCCTTAGTGATTAATCTTGGCTAGGTGTTTGGGGGAATCAATGCAGTGCCTGGAATCAAGCTCAGGGCTCTAGCATGCATGCTTACACACAAAGCATATGCTTAAGGCCTCTGAGCCATGTCCCCTGGCCCTTGCTTCTGTCTTCTGTAATGACTGGCCTTTGTGGCCTCTGCTTAGTGTAAAGGCTGATTTTGCTCATAGGAAATCTTGCTGTGCGAGTGCTATTTGGATTCATAGTCTTCTGCAATCGAGGAGTTATTAAACACACCGTGCACTGTGCTTCCTTTTTCATGTTTAATATTTCCCAAGTTTTTTGTTCTTGGAAAGGACCTGACAAATTCCTCTCTTAAACTCTGATTCCTTCATTTCGTCGACATGGTCGTTGGCGACGTTGTGAGTGGGCAGCTCCGAAAAGGCTGTATGCAAACAGATTGTGCTCACATTTTCAGAATCGTCGAGCAGACCCGTTGGTCTGTAATTATGAAGGCTGATTTAGGATTTGCTGGCTGCTCTGCTATTTATAGAGCCTGGCAGTACGCATGTCTGTGTGCCCCGGGCGGGGGCCCTCTTTGCTGAGTGCCTCTGAGCTCTGGCTGCAAGGAGAACAGATTGCTCCCACGGCTGCTCTCGTTTCTGCAGCCGCATCCCCTCCTCACTTGCCCTCCTTCTCTCCGAGTGGAGCTTCAGTTTTCCTTTAGCATTCTGTCTTTAGCATTCAGTTTGCCTTTAGTATTCTGACTCCCTGCTTCCCTTCAACAGATGTTTTGCTGTTTATTTCCTTATTGATTCCTGGTTTTACTTATTTATCTTTTCTTTTTTCTTTTTCTTTGTCTGCATGGGGCTGTGCTCAGGGCTTACTCCTTGTTCTTTGCTCAGAAATCAGTTTTGGTGGACTCCGGAGACCAAATGGGGTGCCAGGGGTCAAACCCAGGTCAGCTGCATGCAAGGCAAGCACCCTACCAGTTGTACTATCACTCCGGCCCAGCACTACCTGTTTTTGCTGTATGTATTGCCCACTATTTTGCTGCTGTTGCTTACTTAATTTATTTTTTTAATTTAAATTTTATTTTCATAAAGTCGTTCACAATATTTGTTTGCATTCAATATTTCAACATCCTACCACCATTACACCTTCCCACCACCATTATTTCAAATTTTCTCACCACCACCCAAGCCTGCCCCATAGGCAGATACTAAATAATTTATTTAAATTTATTTTTAATGATGCCTTTGATGACTTTAGAAGCTCTTTGTTCCTGTTTCTTCTTTGGCTCTGATGTGGAATGCAGCTCTCAGTTACTGAGACGGGCTTTGTTTAGGAAGTGAGAATTCACTTTGGTTGCAGGTCAGCTTCCTGGGGACATAGGGGATGATGTGCAGGAACTTGATTGAGGAGTGACGTCAGGAGCAGCGATCAAGTGGGGAAAGAAGATGGGGCAGAGGGAGACAGTGAATAATGATACACATTCAACAGAGGTCTCAGCTGATCGAATACTGTGCTGGAGTCCAGAGGCCGTCAGATCTGCCCCTCATTCGGGCACACACTCTCTTCTTTCCTACTGGCTGGTTTTGGTCCTGGAGCAGGAATGTGACTCTGTATTAGGCCAATAGCTCTGAGACTCAGACAATTTCCATATAGGGATCAGTCAGAAACCAGGACTGCCAGCGACTCTAGCTGGGGAAGAAGCGTCTGGCTCATGAGTTAGGGGAGTACTCCACAGCTCCACTAAATAGCTTTGTTACACTTTTTTTGGGGGGGGTCACACCCGGCAATGCTCAAGGGTCACTTCTAGCTGGAACTCAGGAATTGCTCCTGGTGGTCCTCAGGGGAACATATGGGATGCTGGGAATAGAACCCAGGTCGGCCGCGTACAAGGCATCACTCTATCCACTGTGCTATTGCTCCAGCCTTCTTTGTTACAATTTTAATATAGTGAATGCAGTTTATGTCTAACATTTAACTTGATTTTAATTGCAATGTTCCATGGGTTACCTATTCTGAGCATCTCTCTCTCTCTTTTTTTCTTTTTGGGTCATACTCTGCGATTCTTGGGGGTTACTCCTGACTCTGTACTCAGGAACTACTCCTGGGGATACTTGGGGGACCATATGGGATGCTGGGGACTGAACCCAGGTCAGCTGTGTGCAAGGCAAATGGCCTACTCACTATACTATGGCTCTGGCCCTGAGCATCTCTCTCTCTCTTTTTTTTTATTGAATCACCATGAGAAACAATTATAGAACTTTCATGTTTGCATTTCAGATTTCAATCACACAATGATCGAACACCCATCCCTCCACCAATGCACATTTTAGTAGTGCACATTTTCTACCACCAATGTCCCCAGTTTCCCCCCTCCCCACTTCCCAACTCTCCCCCTGCCTCTATGGCAGACAATTTCCCCCATACTCTCTCTCTACTTTTGGGCATTATGGTTTGCAATACAGATACTGAGAAGCTATCATGCTTGGTCCTTGATCTACTTTCAGCACACATTTCCCATCCCGAATGAGTCCTCCCACCATCATTGACTTAGTGATTCCTTCTCTTTTCCAGCTGCCTTCTTCCCCAGCACATGAGGCAGGCATCCAACTATGGAGCAATATTCCTAGCCCTTGTGTCTACTGTCCGTGGGTATCAGTCTCATATTATGTTATTTTATATTCCACAAATGACTGTGGTCATTCTATGTCTGTCCCTCTCTTACTTACTCATTTCACTTAGCATGATACTCTCCATGATCATCCACTTATAAGCAGATTTCATGAGTTCATCTTTGCTAACAACTGTATAGTATTCCATTGTGTAGATGTACCAAAGTTTCTTTAACCAGTCCTCTGTTCTCAGGCACTTGGGTTTTTTCCAGGTTCTGACTATTGTGAACAGTGCTGCAATGAACATACAAGTGCAGATGTCATTTTTGCTGTGCTTTTTGTACCCTCAGGATATATTCCCAGAATTACTATTGCAGGGTCAGATGGAAGCTCAATTTCTGTTTTTTTAAGGAACGCCCATATTGTTTTCCAAAATGGTTGGACCTGTCGGCATTCCCACCAACAAATAAAGACATCTCCTTTTTTTAAAAAAAAAGAAAATCAAGTATGTTTATTTCTTTCTTGTGGTTTATCTTGTTAAAAAAAAACATTAAGTTGTTGAATTCTATATAAGAAAAGTCAGAAGCAGAGCATGATGGTGAATGCACTAGCAAAGGCTGTCCTGTAGGGCAGAACTTATTCTATTAAAAATGGCTGATGAGCTCCCAGAGCCATAGTATAACAGGTAAGGTGCTTGCCTTGCATTCAGCCAGCCCAGGTTCTATCCCCAGTACTCCATATGGTCTCCTGAGCCGTCTTGGAGTGATCTGTGAGCACCCAAGCAGAGGTAGCCCTGAGTACACTGGATATGGCCCCAAAACAAAACAAAAAAGACTTATGACTTTAAAATCCAGAGCAGGAGGCGGGAAGGGTGAAGGGCATAGACTTGAATCTGGCACACTTGAAGGGAATATACATCTGAAATGGTATATATGAAAAGCAGTAGGGTTTATAATTTGTATGAACATTTTTGTATGGTACTAGCAGTCCAAATATTTTTTTTAAAAATCATTCAGGTTTAGGCATAATCATTACTAGAAAAATAATGCAAGTGTATTGTTTAGTGGTATCATTTATGTGTTTGACAAAACAATACAACAGATGTTGTTTGATTTGCCCATGGAATCACAAACAGATGGAATAGACATGGCTGCCAGAGGGAAATTATGCTGACCTGATATTTCACAGACCAGGTTGTTGATGGAGAGTACAGATTAGCAGGCCAAAACCCCAAGTCAGAATTACACTTCAATCTGATAGAAACCAGGTACTCACACACTATAGAGCAGAGGTTGGTAGAGTTTTTCTGTACAGGGCAATCTAGTCATTTTTGACTTTGCAAGGCACATAAACTCTACTCCAACTACTAATTCCTCTTCCTAACTCAGAAGTAGCCACAGACCACCTGTCCATGGATGGGTGTGTCTATATTCCAGTGAAACTGCGCAAAGATTGGTAGATTTGGCCTGAGGGTCCTACTTTGCTGATGCCTGAAGAAGAGCACAGGTCAGGTTCTCTGAGTTTCCGTTCTGAAACAGTATTAACAGGCAAGCTAATTTGTTTTTTCACCTGTATGTTCTTATTTTTCACATGGACTTTAAAACGGTATTTATTTGGGTTAGAGAGAATGCGCTCCAGCATAGACCTGGCTTGTGGTGGTCCCGGGGTCAAGTTACAGCATTTCGTGGTCCCCCCCCCAGCACCTCTGGGGTGACCCTTGTGGTTCCCAGAGGTGCTATATCTGAGCAGAACTGGCCATGGTTTGCTGGAAGCAACTTTCAGCCCTCCCGCCCCCCCAGCACTGTTTGGGAGCAACCTGCACCCGCAAAAGTATTTATATTGTAGAAATATTACAAGAAATAATACATCCACAGTCATTGCCATATACGAAGTGCTTGATGACTAGAAATTCCTATGAATGCAGCTATAAAGAGTTAGAGGTGGGTATAGTTAACAGCAGAACAGGTTGGGGGCAGAAAGATAGTACAGCTGGTTCGATCCCCAGAATCCCAGAAGGTCCCCGGAGTGCCTCCAGGAGTAATTACTAAGTGCAGAGCCAACAGTAAACTCTGAGCATCGATAGGTGTGGCCCCCAAACCAACAAAGACAACAAAAAAAACCAAGGTTGAGTGTAAGAGAAATGAGGCTCAGTAGTAAGATGTGCCAACAGAGCTGCTTTGTCTTAGTTTTTTCTGTCACCCCAAGAGTGAGTATTCATAGGGTTCACATTGCTAAGAGATCGTGACCTTGCTGCAGGGCTCTTAAGGACTCACTTACAATTAGGTTGGTCACTAGCTCTGCAGCTGAGTGTCCCCTTGCGCACCAATGTCTGTGTCATCTTCCGGGCATCTGGTCTAGCCATGTTTTTCAGCTTTCCTTGCACTTAACCAGTGACCGTGCAGCCGCCTTCTGTTTGATGAAAGATAAGCAGTGCTGGGTTCTGTCCACAGGCCTGTCCTGCTGGAACCATCCACATACAATCCTGGCTTCTAGAACTAGCACAGTGGAGGGACTACTGAGAACCTAGCGCCATAGGATAGATGGTGTCTGTTACTCTAAGTGATCATGTTGAATAGCCATTTGTTTCCCCCATGTACTCATCCTCATGTCACTGTGTCATGAATGAGACATCGACTTTGTCATGTGTAAAGCTACTCAGCTTTTGGCATTGCCTGCTATAGCGTTTATCCTCCACTGATGCTTGTAGTCACTCATTGCCAGCTTTAGGCTCTATGGATATAGGCATGAGAGGCTAAAAGATATAGGTATGATGTTCCATAGTGTTTCATGTGATAATTCAAAAGTGTTTTTTTTTAATCCCCCCCTCCCCCCGCACTATCCAATACTGTAACAACTAGCTACATGTGCTAGGGAGCATCTAGATTCTTCCTGCTTTGCCAGCGAAATGGAATTTGAAATTTCGTTTTAGGTAATTAAAGTGTAAATGTAAATAGCCACATGTGATTAATGCTGCCCTATTCAGATCTCTGGGTTAGTGACTGGAAAATTGCTTAGTGGTACACTATGTTTCTCCCCAAGCTCTCTTAAGCCTAGTGGTATTTTTCATTGTTATTGACATAACATGGTTACAGTACAGTTATGTTTATGCTTTGGAGTACAGTCAGTGCACCGCCACCACCAGCAAAATGCCCAAGGCCTTCCACCATGGTCCTGGTGTCACTTCTAGTCTACCCCTTCCGTATCTCTCAACCCCACCACTTGGAATCTCAATTCAGTAGCTGAAATACAAAGGTTTGTTTTGATTGGAGACTGGCCTTCTCTATATTATTCCTTCTTATACTGCATATGAGTGAAATAATCTGACATTTGTCCTTCTTCCTTTGACTTAATACCTTGACATGCCATGTTATATCAATCTAAATTGTAGCAAAGGGCAGTATTTAATATTTCTTATACCTATGTTGTGCTCAATTTTGTATATATACTGCCATTTCTTTATTCATCCATCTGTTGCTGGGCATGTGGATTATTTCCTGATCTTATTTACATCATTATTTTTGTAAATAATGCTGTAATGAATATATATGTGTGTATATATCCTTTTGAAATCTATGTTTTCATATTCTTGGGATAGACGCCAAGAAGTAGAGTTGCTAAATCATATGGAAGTTCTGTTTTTAATTTTCTGAGAAGTCATAATACTATTTTCCATAGATACTGTATCAGATGATATTCCATCAACAGTGAATGAAGGCTCCTTTTTTTTTTTTATCACATGCAGCAATGGTTGTTTCTGGGCTTTTTGTTATGTGCCATTCTCATAGCTGTGAAGTGATACCTTATTGTTGTTTTGATTTTCATTTCCCTAATAATAAGTGATGAATACTTTTTCGTATGCCTCCAACATCTGTTTGTCTTTGAGGAGTGTCTGTTCATCTCTTCTCTCCATATTTTGTTAGACTTTGTTGTTGTGTTTTCTGAGAGCTTTAAATATCCTGGATATTTAGAGTCTGTCATCAGTTGTATGGCATGCAGATATTTCCTCCCATTTATCAGGGGTGTCTTTATTTTAGACATCATTTCTTTCACAGTGCAAAAATTGTGGGGGAGGAGGGTCAGGTCACACCTCAGAGACTGTCCATGACTCTGTGCTCGGGAGTGACCCCTTCGGGTGCTCAGGGGACCATATGTATTGCTAGGAATTTGAACTGGGATCAGCAGAGTGTAGCCAAGTGCTTTAATCCATCTACTATAGGATTTACTCAATTTTATTCCATTGATCAAAAAGTCCTTTTTTTGAATTATTTTAACCATAACTTTAATTTAAAATTTTTTTTATTAGTTTATTTTTAATTAGAGAGTCATCGTGAGGGTACAGTTACAGATCCATACATCTTTGTGCTCATGTTTCCCCCATACAAAGTTCGATAACCCATCCCTTCACCAGTGCCCATTCTCCACCACCAGTAAACCCAGCATCCCTCCCCCCCTCCCCAGTCCCGTCTCCCCCCACCCCACCCTGCCACTATGGCAGGGAATTCCCTTTTGTTCTCTCTCTCTGATTAGGTGTTGTGGTTTGCAATAAAGGTGTTGAGTGGCCATTGTGTTCAGTCTCTAGTCTGTATTTGGCCCGCATCACCCTTCCCCCACATGACCTCCGACCACATTTTACTTGGTGGTCCCTTCCCTGAGTTACCCAGAATGAGAGACCAGCCTCCAAGCCATGGAAACAATCTCCTGGTACTTATTTCTACTATTCTTGGGTGTTAGTCTTATAGTCTATTATTCTATATTCCACAGATGAGTGCAATCTTTCTATGTCTGTCTCTCTCTTTCTGACTCATTTCACTTAGCATGATACTTTCCATGTTGATCCACTTATATGCAAACGTCATGACCTCATTTTTTCTAACAGCTGCATAGTATTCCATTGTATAGATGTACCAGAGTTTCTTCAACCAGTCATCCGTTCTAGGGCACTCGGGTTTTTTCCAGATTCTGGCTATTGTAAACAGTGCTGTGGTGAACATATAAGTGCATATGTCACTTCGACTATACTTTTTGGCTTTTCTGGAATATATTCACAGCAGTGGTATTGCTGGGTCAAATGGGAGCTCAACCTCTAGTTTTTTGAGAATCGTCCATACTGTTTTCCAAAAGGGCTGAACTAGCCGGCATTCCCACCAGCAGTGTAGAAGGGTCCCTTTCTCCCTGCATCCTCTCCAACAGCGGTTGCTTTTGTTCTTTTGGATGTGTGCTAGTCTCTGTGGTGTGAGGTGGTATCTCATGATTGTTTTTTATTTCAGTACTACACTGTTTTGATTACTAAGACTTTATAACATAGTATTTTTTTTCTTGTTGTTGTTTCTGGGCCACACTTAGCATTGCTCAGAGACTACTCCTGGTGTGTGTTTGGGGGGGGGGGGCGCGTGTTCCCAGTGATGCTCAGGGGCCATGTGGTGTTAGAGATCAAAGCTGGGTCAGCTACATGCAAGGCAAATAATATAGTTTCCAATCAGGGAATATGATGATGTGTAGCATCATCTGAGAAAACTACTTTGGCTATTTGGGAGAGTCTTATAGTTCCATACAAATTTTAGTATTGCTTGTTATACATCCTTGCAGAATGTCTTTGGAATTTTAGCAGAGAATGCACTGCATCTGCATAATGCTTAGGTAGTATGGTCATTGTAACAATATTAATTCTTCCAGGCCATGTACATGGACTCTTTTTCTATTTCCTTTTATCCTCTTCTCTTTCTTTTTATAAAGTTTTTGGTGTATGAAAATTGTCCTTTTGGGGGCTGGAGCAATAGCACAGCGGGTAGGCCATGGTAAAGGTAAAAGACCTACCTGCTGTGCTGTCGCTCCAGACCACAGCTGGACGATCTAATGGTGGAGCCAGCAGAGGTGACTGCATTGGGAAAAGCCTGTATGCCCAGAGTGTGTTGAGAAAAAATGTTCACAAGTATTACTTGTGGGCCTCATGGGAGAAAGCCTAGAATCTCTTTAAACCCTGAGCAAGAAGAAGCCAGGAGGAATGAAAACACCTCGCTGGAATGGCATTCTGTGTGTGTGTATATGTGTGTGTGTGTGTGTGTGTGTGTGTGTGTGTGTGTGTGTAAGTGACTGGAAGATTTGTTTTTAAATTTTATTGAATCACTGTGAGATAGTCACAAGCTTTCATGTTTGGGTTTCAATCACACAATGATCAAACACCCATCCCTCTACCAGTGCACATTCCCCACCACCAATATCCCCGGTATACCCCCCCTTTCCCACCCTCCCCCTGCCTCCATGGCAGACAATATTCCCCATACTCTCTCTCTACTTTTGGGCATTATGGCTTGCAACACAGACACTGAGAGGTCATCATGTTTGGTCCTTTATCTACTTTGGGCACACATCTCCCATCCCGACTGATTCCTCCAGCCATCATTTCCTTAGTGATCCCTTCTCTATTCTATCTGCCTTCTCCCCTCTGCTCATGAAGCAATGTGACTTGAAGACGTTTTAGTTAGCCAAGAATGACTGCAAAAATTATAAGATTTACCCAAAATTTTATGTGGGGTTGAGAGAAAACCCAATGCCCTAACATGGGTTGGAGGTGAGAAATACTAGTTTTCTTAACGAGCACTCGGATCCTTGCTCAGAGTCATCTAACAGTTCAAGTTAAAAAGTCCAGGGCCAGAGTGATAGTACAGCGATAGGGCATTTGCGTTGCATACAGCCAACCTGGGTTCAATCTCCGGCATCCCATATGGTTCCTAGAGCACCACCAGGAATAATTCCTGAGTGCAGAGCCAGGAGTAACCCCTGAGCATCGCCGGGTGTAACCCAAAATAAGCCAAAAAAGAATAAATGAAAGTAATAATACTAAAAATAGATAAAGTTAAAAAGTGCTTTGGGAGAAGTGTCTATCCCAAGCAGTTTCAACTCCACGTCTCTAGTCTTTTTCCCACCCCCGGAGGCTGTATTTTGTGTCAGGCGTATTTGGGTATAGAATAAGAGATATGTTATATTTTAGGGCGTTGCAAGGATTCCTGTGTGATTTCATAGATTTTAAGAGAAAGTTTCATTTTTGGGTCAGGCTTTGAAAAGATGAGTTGAGGGTGGGTTTTAGACTCCAGCTCTCTGAGGGGACTGTCAGAGGGCTGGCTCAGATTCACTGTATTAATGGGTCCCCTCACCCCCTTCTGCCTGCAGGTGTCTTTCTTTCCTGTGACTTTTGTACTCTCTAACCCTCAGGCTACACAGCTCCCATCAGGATGTTTGCATTCTTGTTACCCAAGTTTGATCTGTAGACCAGCACTGGTGCAATCCTCTGGGAAACAGCTAGAAATTCCTACCCTCGGGCCCCTCCTCAAAGGCCCAGCAACAGAATATGCAGTTGAATAAGATCCCAGACAGAAGCCTTGCTCCACAGAATTATTTTTAGTCTCAACTTGTGTGCTGAGAGACCCAGACTCTCAGTGAAAAGCCATCAAGCTCTCAAGGGAGGGCCTCTTAATAGTCTCTGCCCGCATATCAAGATCGAACAAGCAAAAATGGGGGAGGGCGAGGCATTGGGTCATACATGTTCCCAAGAAGGGGATGGCAGCCAACATTAGGATTAAAGATTCCCTTCTCCCCCAGTCCCGGGACTAAAGAGATAGTAAGGAGTCCTGGTGTTTGCCTTGCATAAGGTTGACTTGATTCAATCCCCAGCTCAGCACTTACGTCCCTGAGCACCATCAGGAGTGACTCCTGAGCACTGCTAGGTGTGGAAAACAATTAAAATTAAAGGTTTAAGAATTGAACTTTTCTTTTATGTTGTAATTCATTAGTAATTGGAAAAATCATCAAGACTGTCTGACTGCCAGCCAAAACTTCTGGTCAGAAGGAATGAATAAGAGTTGATATACCAGTAAATAAAAAGTAACACTGTATTATTAACCTGTGAAATCTTTATTAGAGTGTACTAGACTTTTTGAAGAGTAAACATAGACTTTTTTGTCTTTCTCCATACTTCAGGAATCAGGGGGAAATGTTGGAAAATGAGACTCAAAAAGGGTTATAGTTTACTCAATATCTGTTGTCAGGAAATGCATTCTCAATGAAAAATGAAGGTAGTTCTAGGTCTTTAAAAAAAATCCAGATGAAGAGTGACTCCAGTGGCTATTCTCTTACTGTAGAATAATCAAATCCACACAGGGAAAAATCACTTTAATGTTGCAGGTCCTGCTGCATACAACATAATGGGGAACAAAAATATTATTATGACCAAAATGACTCACGGGGCACATAGAAAAGGGAGGAGCAGATATTAGAGCTGGAATGCTCAGAGAATTGTCATGGGATGACAACATTAGCATCATTCATTCAGGACTCACTCAAAATGCAAATTAGTAGCCTTTGTCCCAGATTCAGCTAATGCAAGTTCTAAGAGTGGGACACGGCAATCTCTATTTTAGTCTTCCTGGTGACCTTAGTGTGTGATACCGTTTGAGAACCACTGAATTACGGTAATGGAAGCTTCTAGAGCAAATATGCCCTTGAGTAGAAATAACAGTTCAATATCTCAAACAAAATTACGGTTGCTCAGGTAAAGGTGTAGGTAGGTGAGAAATCGGGCTGACCGAGCAGCTTCCCGCATACTGCTGTTTGGGCACTCAGGCTGATAATGATCAGACTTTCTCTAGTTCAGCTTCAAGGTTGCTCTCAAGGTCATCCCGGACACAAGACAAATGTGGGAAGAAATGGCTGGACAGGAAGTGTTCATGGGTGAGGGCTGGAAATGACACACATTGCTTAGATTCCCTTTCCATCAGTCAGAAGTCAGTCATGGGATCTGATGGTCAAGGAGGCTCTGTCTAACTCTGTTCGACTGGGGCTCCCTTCTGACCTCATTTTATTTCTCTTGTCCTGCTGGTTGGTCACCTAGTCTCATGCCATGAAGCAAATATATATGACTTTCATCAATGGGCCACGTGGAATATCCTGGCAACCCACAAGTGACTAAATGGTCCCTGGATGAGCAATGCTTGTTTAACTTGTTCCCAAGATAAAGCAAACAGGACTTTTGTTAAGCAGTTAGCAATCTCTATCATAAACTTTTTAAAATGGAAATAACATTACATTTTGACATAAAAAAGATTCATATGTGCATCATAAAAGAATGAAATCTGAAACTGGAGCGATAGCACAGAGGGTAGGGCATTTGCCTTGCACGTGGCTGACCCGGGTTCGATTCCCAGCATCCCATATGGTCTCCTGAGCACTGCCAGGAGTAATTCCTGAGTGCAAAGCCAGGAGGAACCCCTGAGCATCACCGGGTGTGACACACACACCCCCCAAAAGAATGAAATCTACATTAAATTCCACATGAAAACACTAATTCTATCTTTTACCATAATTTGCTGCTTATACCTTATTAACCTTTTCCTGTTTTCTTTTCTGATAGCCATCAATTAATTGGTTTTCTAGTCTAGGAATTCTTGAACATTTTCCACTTATAATTGCTCTTCACCCAATAATTTTTTTGTTTTATTTTGCCTTTTGGGTCACACCCAGCAATGCTCAGGGGTTACTCTTGGCTCTGCACTCAGGAACCCCACACCTGGCGCTGCTTGGGGAACCATATGGGATGCTGGGGATTGAACTAGGATTGGCCATGTACAAGGTAAACGCCCTGCCCACTGTACTATTGTTCTGGCCCATCCAAGAAATTTTTGTTTCCTTTTGTTTAGGAGGCTACACTGGTGGTCTTCAGGGCTTACTCCTGGCTCTGTGCTCAGGGGACCATATGTGGTGCCGGAAATCGAACCTTGGTCAGGAAATGCCTTACCCACTTTACTATCTCTCTGGACCTCAAAATATTCTTATATGTATAAAACAATAAAGAGAATAGCAAAGGTAGCCACTTATACTCAACTCTGTATCACTGTATCACTGTCATCCCGTTGTTCGTCAATTTACTCGAGCAGGCAGCAGTAACGTCTCATTACACTCAACCCTGAGATTTTAGCAGCCTCTCCTAAACTCAACTCTAGTTAGAAATTATTAAAAGAGGGACCGTCTGCTCCTAAAGACTTTGATTCCAGAGGTCTTCTAACCCATTTTGGCACCCAAAGCGGCTTCTTACAGCAATGCACTGGGACTGTGAGCTGGGCTACAACTCCGCACTGCCCGGGGATGGATTTTTCCTCTCCACCCTGTTTTTCTGCATGGAAAATAGCGGCGGCAGCAATATCCACGTGGCTAGAGCCACCTTCTAAGACTCCTAACCCAAAGGTATACGGTTTTTGCAGTTTGTGGCTCATAGGCAATCATGAGAAGTGGGCGTTACCAGCACGCCCTCGGCCCAGATAAATCCGGAGCTGCTGAGGGTGAAACGGACCCTCTGCTCCTAAGGACTTTGATTCCAGAGGTCTTCTAACCCATTTTGGCACCCAAAGCTGCTTCTTACAGCAATACACTGGGACTGTGAGCCGGGCTATGCAATTTCTGGCAGAATTTTCCCTGGACTTTATACAGAATTCCAAAACCGCACGGCCACTTAACATCTCTTAATTGTCAGCAATGTGAAACGGTTCCTTTTTAGCAGGTCTGACTTTGGGTGGAAACTCCAAACAATAACAGTGAGTTTTTTGTTGAAGTATTGAAGGTAATCAAAGTAGCAGCCATTTCTCTAGACTGTGAACTAAGCAATAGCCCCACGCCGGCCGAGAAGAGGAAGTATCCCTCTTTCCGGGTTGTTTCCCATTTTCAGGGAGAAACGCAGCGTGGTGTCCACCATACTATGAGGCGCAGGATGAGGAAAAAAAAAAGGAAAAGGAAAAAAAAGAGTTATTGTACTTGGAGCAGTAGGACTACATATCTCTTTATTCTAAGCAATGGAAAACTAATTATCAAATGCTTCCTTGGTAGTAGGGCTGTCTTTCTTGGGGGGAAACTCCAACAACAATAGTGAGTTCTGTGTTGAAATATGGAATGTAATCAAGGTAAAGAGAAAATGAAGTGAAATTCATCAGTTACACAGTTGGGGGGCAGGGGAGGGAGGTATACTGGGGTTTTTGGTGGTGGAATATGGGCACTGGTGAAGGGATGGGTGTTTGAATATTGTATAACTGAGACATAAGCCTGAGAACTTTGTAACTTTCCACATGGTGATTCAATATAATTTTAAAAAAAGAAATTATTAAAAGACTTTTTTTTGACAGCAGTATACATACTTCTATTTTATGCTTGAGATAGTAAGGTCTTGTGAAAAGATTACTAACTGCTGTGATTGTGAAGTAGCACTGAGTATGGTATTTAAAGATACCTTTATATTATAGTTTAATATTTAAATATCTGTGATTTTTTGGGGGGTGGCAAAAGTCACAGATATTGCTATGTTGATTTATTAAGACTCTGAGGTGGGGAAGGGAAGGCAGACCTAATAGTGCTTAGGGCTTATTCCTGACTCAGCATTCAGGGAGCATTCCTGGTGAGCTCAAGGAACTATATGTAGTGCCAGGGATCATGCACGGGTTGGCAGACTGCAAGGCAAGCGGCCTATCCGCTATACTAGCACTTCGGTTCCTGCCCATCCACAAATCTTTGACTTTCCTCCAATCCGCCCTGAATTTTATCATGGATTGAACAGCTACTATACTTTACTTCCAGGTTTCAATGAAGAGAATCTGAGGGTTTTTCTTTAAAACATCCTTGAAACGTCCCCTTATTGAACTTCACGGTATTTTCACATGGTAAATTTGTGTCATATATCAATCTTCATTTTTAGATCTAATAATAACAATTCAATTCTGTTCAATGATTTAATATGTTAAAATTCCATTAATTCAGGTGTCTCATCAGTCTACTAGCTGGTAGTAATTTGATATTATATGACAAGTTTTACTTGACAGCATTAACTTTTTAAGTTTCTGTCTTATTTATTTGAACTGTCATATAGACCTTTTGCTTTTAATCAGTAGACATATTTTTTGAGCACTTCCTTTGTGCCAGGGCTTATGAATATATGAAAGATTCACACATTATGTAACTCTACCTGTTAAATCTCTTCTCCCAGTGGTAGGGCCTGATAGGGTGTGATATTGGGACATTGTATACACAAAACCCTGTCATTTATTTATTTATTTATTTATTTATTTATTTATTTATTTATTTATTTAACTTTTTTATTGAATCACTGTGAGATAGACCCTTACAAAGCTGTTCATGTTTGGATTTCAGTTATACAGTATTCCAATATCCATTCCTCCACCATTGTACATTTTCCAGCACCAGTGTCCCCCGGTTCCCATCACCCCCCATCCCCCACCCCCACCTGCCTCTATGGCAGGCACTTTTGTTCTCTTTCTTCTTTCTCTCTCTCTTTCTCTCTCTCTCTCTCTCTCTCTCTCTCTCTCTCTCTCTCTCTCTCTCCTTTTGGCCCTTGTGATTTGCAATATTGGTACTGTCACTTAAACAGTATTGTAAACCATGGAGCCTCAAATAATTTTTTTAATTTTAATTTTTTAAATGGAATTACTGTGAGATACACAATTGCAAAGTTGTCCATGATTTGGTTTCAGTCATACAATGTCAAATAAAATCTTTTAAAAATTCTGGTAGGGGAATATGTTTAAAGTTAGACATGGGTTCGAATTTGAGCTTTTCTAATAGCAAGTTTTCAGCTTTCAGTACGTGGATTTCTGAACCTTGATTAGTCTCAGTGTGCTTACTTATGAAGTGGGTATCATAAGCTTATGCTCAGTAAATTATTGCTATGATATCTCTTCCTTTGGGGTAGGAAGGAGTTGGGTTTCTTGGGCGAAGGAGTACACTGGTGTTGTGGGAACTATATGCATGGGAAAACACCAAAAACAATATTGTAAATCACAGAATTTCAGTCAATGAAAATAAATTTAAAAAATCTCTTCCCTTTTTATGCAGTTCTATATACTGACATAGCTATATGGCATTCAAACTTAAAGGGAAGTAGCTATTCAAACAAGGGAAATAGCTCAGCTATCTGAAAACACAAAAGAAAAAGTATGCATTGAGATTTTTTGGTTTTGAAGCAACAGAATCTGACTGACTTAAACCAAAATAGAATTTATTTTAAATAATGGTAGAATACACAGTCAAGACTGAAGGTCTGGGGCTGGAGAGATAGCAGGTAGGGCACTTGCCTTGCATACAGCCAACCTGGGTTTGATAACTGGCATCTCTGATATGGTCCCCTGAGTATCTCCAGGAATAATTCCTGAGTGCACGGCCAGTAGATAAGACCCAAGCATTGCTGGGTGTGGTCCCAAAACAAACAAAACCAAAAAAAAAAAAAAAAAAAGAAAAAAAGAAAACCCAAAGACTGAAGGTCTAGTTGAAACAGACAAAGCTGTGCATCTTTAGTGCAGCACCTAGACCAATGCACACCCACTGACCTTGACACCACCTTATTTTAATAGCCTTCATGCACAGAGGGTTTAACTGGTGGAGCACTGGATATGTGACTACCCAGGAACTGCACCAGATAATGAAGAGTCCAGAAGAGTGGGTGGTAGATCACCTTGACTTAGCTTTGAATCTGGAGAGTTTATATCCCAAAAATGCTAAAATGAGAGAATAAAAATGACTCAAATCTATTGCCAAGAGGTTACTAGTGTCTGTAGCCTACTCGCTAAAGACAGTTTATAAGGGGCTGGAGAGCAGGGTTTGCATGGGGGGGCTGGGTTCAATCCCTGGCACCATGTGGTCCCCTGAGCACCACCTAGAGCAACCCCAAGCACTAAACTGTGATTAGTCCCTCCTCGCTCCCCTCTCTTCACCCCCAGACCTTCTCGCTCCCACAAAAGGATAATCTAGGGGTGATCCAATGAATACAGAAGTGAACTTTATACACTGCCCCACAAAATCCTAATGCCTATAAGAGCTTATAGCACCACCTACTGTTTTAAAATAAGAATTCCACCTATTAAAAGTTTTCTAAAAAATAGTACTTAGGACATGCCATGGCTTAGGGGAAAAAAAAAATCTGATTCCCAGGTATAATGACTCTGCATTGTTTATAATGTAGGTAGTCATCACCCTCAGCTGCTGGCATGGGAACTGCTACTACAACATCCAGGAAATCAGTGAATAGAATATTGGCCACACATTTTTTTTTTAACATTTTAAATTTAATTTTTATAAAGTTGTTCACAATAATTCATTTCATTTCATATTCAAACATCTACCCACCACCATTCACCTTCCTACCACCATGAGGGGAAAGGATGTGAAGATTGCTATATTTCATCCTGGAGCCATTAAGCCCTTGTATAAGAGATAACTGACATGCTTGTTAAACCCAATCAAATGTGTGCTACTCTTGGTACATCAGTGGTGCAGAGCATGAGAGGTCCAGGAATTCTAAAATTTAGAATAATTTAGAGTATAGAGCAGATTCACTCATGGGTGAGGCCTATGGCACTCTCTTCCAGGAGCTTTATTTCTAAATTTCTGCATCTTGGCCGTTGATGCCGTTATATGGCACCAGGGCCAGGTTGTGGGTGTGACTGCCAAGCTACTGGTAAATTTGGGGGCCCATTCCCGCTCTGAGTCAGCTTGGAGATTTCAGTCAAGGGTCCCGCATACCTGGGATTTTTTGCAGATTCCCTCGTGGGTGAGGCCTGTCAGAACCTGTGGAGAGTGGCCATGAGCATGGCGGCAGTTGGGTTCTGGAGGTTTTGGCTGTCTGGGCTCTGTTCGGGCAGAGAGGGAAACTCACCTGCCCCCCTTCTGAGTTGCCCCAGTGAAGACAGCCTGGCGAAGGGTATGGGCATTCTGTAGGATAACATTGGTTTGTCCTTTCTCCCTTGCTACAGCGTGCTTAGATATTTTTGGCTTACACCCATCACAGTGCTCCTGAGTCTCTCCCATTCCTTTGTGTGCTTGTCTGTAATTTCTCTGTGCTCTCTTCCCCGACCTGCCTATCACTTTTTCCCCCTAATCAGACCCTGTTAACTTGTAAGGTCAGATCCTTCTAAGGACACTGTATTTGTATTGTAAATTAATGTTGCCTTTCTTCTCTCCTTATATCTTTTGAATAATTTACTTTAAAGCAATGTCCTTTTTTGTATGGATAAAGGAAGACAGTCATGCTTTTGTAACTTGGAAGTTAATTGACTCCAAACAATACACACTCTGGGGCATCTGCTTTCTCAACTTAAGCCTCAGTTGCCCTTAGTTCCTGCGACCCCAAAAACAGGATCCCAGTGAGGGACTGAATGAACCCAGGGCAAGCTGTGAGCTACCCTGGCATTGAAATGGGCCAGGCCAAAGCACCACAATACTCAACTATAAGTTGAGAGCATGGTTATGGACAAATGTTGTCATGATCCAAAAGTAAACGAGATTAGGACCCTGCTAGGGATCAGGCCTGAGCACTGTAATCTGAGATTGAGATGACCCCAAGAGAGCAGTCCTATAAGCTTAATGTATTCCTTACTGTGTCCATACAAAATGATTAATATTATGAATGTTTGTGTTTGCTAGGACTGGAACGATAGCACAGTGGGTAGGGCGTTTGCCTTGCATGTGGCTCACCTGGGTTCAATTTCTCCGTCTCTCTTGGAGAACCAGGCAAGCTACCGAAAATATCCAGCTGTGTAGCAGAGCCTGGCAAGCTACCCGTGGCATATTCGATATGCCAAAAACAGTAACAACAAGTCTCACAATGGAGACGTTACTGGTGCCCACTCGAGCAAATCAATGAACAACAGGAGGACAGTGCTACAGTGCTATATGTTTGCTGGACAAGGAGAGGAGAAACACACCCATGGGATTCTGCTCCTGGGTGGGTCGTCTTGCTGAATGAGATTCTGTCCTAGAAGAAGCTTCCCCTGAGGGAAAGACTTGACCTCTGTGGATTGTATGACCACACCTATGTGTAATTATTACCCCAGCCCCTCATGCTTTGGGATTTAACTAGGCTGTAAGAGGGGGCTGGGAAACCCAGAGCCAGAAGAATGAAGTAGCATGGGGGAGGAAGAAGCAGGAGGAGAATCAGAGGAGAATGGAGATGGGAATGGAATAAACTGCAATTGACACCAACCGGCCTGGCCCTCATTTCCTTCCTTCGTCCACCCATTGCCATTAACCTCCCCGGGGTGGGGGCACCGGCACGAGACTACCAAACGCAGGTGGCAGAGAGAGCCACCATGCATGGCCCTTTCGTATTTTATTTAGTAAATACACACATTCTATGTCTAAGTAGCTGATATGAATGATCTTATTTAAATATCTCTTGTATCTCTTAGAGATTGTTACATGCATTTGACAGATAAAGAAATTGAGGCAGAGAGAAGTTACAAGACCCAACAGTTTGACTCACTAGAGAGAAAGTGCTCTGGAGCAAAGAACTCTCTCCTGATGCTCAGGGGTGTGGTTATCTGGGCAGTGATTCTTACATCTCTGTCAGCATGCATCTGTGCAGATGAGCTAGCAGTGGGATAAGTTTTAACAGTTGATTAATAATATATAAGTAACGGGCGCAATAAGCATAGCCCACACATGCCCATACTTGGCAGTCTAGGTTACATACATTAATTCATGTGTTCTCAACATCCCCATAGAACAAAAACTCAGCTTTTTTCTTTATTTAGATTGGTCTTCACCAGCAAAGGGTGCTCGGGGAAACACGCAGGGCTGGGGATTGAACCCAGGCCTACCTACAAGGCCTGTGCTCTAACCCTTTGAACTGGCCCAAACATCATCAATCATCATCATCATCATCATCCCGTTGATCATTGAATTTCTCGAGCGGTCTCAGTAACGTCTCCATTCGTCCTAGCCCTGAGATTTTAGAAGCCTCTCTTTACTCTAACTGCCCAATAAGTTTATTTATTTATTCATTTATTTCTTTGATTTTTGGGTTTTGAGCCACACCTGGAAATGCTCAGGGGTAAATCCTGGCTCTGCAGGCAGGAATTACTCCTGGTGGTGCTCTGGGGACCATATGGGATGCTGGGGATTGAACCTGGGTGGGCTGTGTGCAAGACAAGTGCTCTGCCTGCTGTCCTATAGCTCCGTTCCCATAAGTACTAGTTTTAAGCATCAAAACCTTTTAGTGTTTGTCCCTTTCCCTTTGTTGTTGTAAATATTGTTGTTGCAGTGACCAAGGGTCATAGCTGTGATGGGTTAGTTGCATACTTAGTTGTGGCACTCACTGGGGATTGCGTGTGATATGGTTGTCATGTTTTAGCTGTGGTACTTGCACACAGGCTCCCCACGTTAGCACTCCTTTAGCTTTCCATGGAGCAAGACAAAATTCAGCGGCTTTGGAGATAATGCCATCTAGTGGTTCAATGGATTCTGACTTGCAGAGGTTTTTAATCTTCCAACCTCAGAATAGTTGCCAGAGGCACTTGTTTTAAAAAAAAAAAATGAGATTCTCTGTGGCTTGTGGAGGGCAGGGAACAGAAGTAGTACCATGGGTCGGGCACTTACCTTGCATGCGGCTGACTCAGGTTCGATCCCTTGCACCCTATATGGTCCCCTGAGAGATTTCTGAGTCGAGAGCCAAGAGTAAGACTTGAGGTCCTCTGGTGTGAGAGGAAAAAAAAAAATCCCAAAACAAAGTCAAAATACCACAAACAAGAGAAATCTGGGGGATTGGAGAGATAATACAATGGGTAGAGTGCTTGCCTTGCATGCAACTAAGTCAGGTTTGCTCTCTGGCACCCTGTATGGTGCCCCAAGGGAGTCTAAGAAAGAGTGGTGTGTGTGTGCGTGTGTGTGTGTGTGTGTGTGTGTGTGGTTGCGCATGCGTGTGTGTGTGTGTTTGTGTGTAGGTGTGTGTGTAGGTGTGTGCCAGGGGTATAGAAGAAAAATGAACAGACCTGCCTTCTTCTGTTGGAGGATAATCCCAGTTCCTTCTACTGTCTATTTCCTATACATGTCCTGTGCTTTAATACACCTTTTATTCCCATCAAAGGTGTGGCGCTTTCTCCCACACCAAAAATTCCTTTGTGACACCTGCTGGATGTCCTGCAGTTTAACTCTATCTAGAGATCACATCAGACTTCACAGCTCTGCTCCCAACTTCCAATGCCAATTGCAAGCAGTAGGTCCCCATTTCCCCGTGACAATTTAGGCTGCAAATCAGTTCCTCATAACCTCTTCCCTCTTTGCTCAGTCTGCTGGAGCTGCTCACAACTAGGAATCAGTTATCTACCTTTATCAACTTACTAAAAGATACAGTAAAGAACACAGATGAGGGTGTTGGATTGATAGCACAGTGGGTAGGGCGTTTGCCTGCCACGGCACTCACCCAGGTTCGATTCCCAGGATCCCGTATGGTCCCCCGAGCACCACCAGGAGTAATTCCTGAGTGCATGAGCCAGGAGTAACCCCTGTGCAATGCTGGGTATGACCCCAAAAGCAAAATATATAATAGATAATAGATATAATAGATATAAGAACACAGATGAATTAGGTCGCAAGACATGGTCTGAGAGAATCCAGACAGAGAACGGGCTTGTGTTCTTGAGGAGTTCGGGTGTGCTCTCCATACTAGCAACCCTGAAGCCCTCTGGAGGCTGTACCATTGAGATTTCAGAGGTGCTTCCTCAGGCTAGGGTGATCTGTAATTAATTCTGTTTCTTACCCCTTTTCCTTCTTATGAACGATGGGGACGGGATGCTGAAGATTCTAAACTGCCAATATTGACTTGGTTCTTTTGGTGACCAGTGCCCATTCCTGTCACCTCAAAAGAGCAAGAAATACTCCTGTGCTCTTGTCGCTTTGAAACCACAAAGGATCATGGCTGCTCTATTCCTTCTTCAGGAACTGGAGGCCAGGATATTTCCTGTTGCCTCACTGGGGTGTCCACCATTATTTCTTTTTAAAAAGCAGTTATGTCTCAGGGAGAACAGGGGCTAGGAGGGTTGTCAGTGGTTGAGAACAACCACAAATGGGGGGGGGGGCAGAGGTTCGGTAAGATAAAGAGGAGACCACTATGACAATAATAGCTGGGAATGATCACACTGGACAAGAACGGATTGTTAAAAGCAGGTGAATGTTAAAAGCTGGGAACCCCTTATATTCCTGATGTTATATTCCTGATAACCGTTCAGTATCTGTATTGCAAATCACAATGTCCAAGAGAAGAGAGAGAGAGAGAGAGAGAGAGAGAGAGAGAGAGAGAGAGAGAGAGAGAGAGAGAGGAGAGAGAGAGAAAGGCCTGCTATGCCTGCTATAGGCCTGCTATAGGCTGGCAGGGTCGGGGGGAGGGGATGAGGGAAACTGGGGACACTGGTCACTGGTGCTGGGAAACGTACTGGTGGAGGGATGGGTGTTGGAACACTGTATGACTGAAACCTAATCATGAACAGCTTTGTAAGGGTCTATCTCACAGTGATTCAATTGAAAAAATCTTTATAGAAATAAATTTTAAAAAACCAAAAAATAAAAAGCAGCCATGTTGCTGTTAATTCTGATGCAACTGGACCTAACTCTGCTCGAGAATGCAGTTTTGTCCTTGTGGTTGGCTCTATTTCCACTCTCCTCTTCCCTGGTAGTTGCTGTACATCTTGGATTCTGTGGGGATCTTTGAGGGCTGTTTGGGTTGAAGGGGATCCAAATGAGCTCGCACACAGAGGAGTTGTGAGAATGTGCTAATGTGTTTAGGGGTGAGAAGGAAGTACCCGAGCATCAACCTGATGTCTATTTGTACTTTCTCTCTTTATCGATTTTTGTTGCCCTTGGTGCTTTATTGATCCTAAAGGAATGACTCACCCTCTAGTTTTATCTTTTTCTTCCTCCTTATCCTTCAACATAGTATTCAGGTCTCCAGAGTCATCCTGCAGATTCTTCCTCACGTCTGTCAATGAAATCACCCCTGTGATTTCTAGTCCTTTGGTATTCCATACTGCATCTCAACCGGAAATTTCTTCCTTTCCATTCTTTATACCTACATTAGTTTTTGGGTTTTTTTAAGGGGAGGCCACACCCTGAGGTGCTCAGGGTTTACTCCTGGCTCTGGGCTCAGAGAATCACTCTTGGCAGTGCTTGGGGGACCATATTGGGTGCCAGGAATCGAACCCAGATCTACTGCATACAAGACAGGCAACCCACCTGCGATGCTATTTGTTCTGCCCCCCCTCATTATGTCTTTGCTGTAATGTTTGGCTTGTTTTTTGTTTTTGTTTTTTGCTTCTTTTAATATCCAGAGGACTCAAAACCTCAAAGAAACCGTCCCATATGGTCCCCCAAGCACTGCCAGGAGTAATTCCTGAGTACAAAGCCAGGAGTAACCCCTGAGCATCACTGGGTGTGACCCAAAAAGCAAAAAAAAAAGAAACCATCCCGGTGGCATTGAGAGCCTCCTTTTTAACTTCCTGCCAGCCTCAGTGGATAGTTTATACTCTTCATCCCAGTGCATTAGCAAGTTTTAATTCATAATCCCCTATAAATATTTTCTCTATCCATCCATTAATTATCCACCCTTCTATGCATGTCTTCATTTTTTGTTTCATCTTCTTTGTCTGAATTTAAATTGTTTATTTTTCAAATGCAACCTATTCAACTAAGCCAATTACAGACCGTTCTGAGATTTGCTCACTTCTCCACAACCTATTGCTCTTAGAATTCACCATTGCCCACTTGACCCCTTTATCACACCTTGCCAACGTGCTTTCGAATGCTGCCCGTTTTCTCCTCCCCAGTAAATTGTATGCTCCACAAAGACAGAGACTGTTTTGTGTCATCCTTTGACATTTCCAAAATTACTTCTACATTCCCAAGTATATAACATCTCTTAATGGAAATTTTTTTGCTCTTTGTTTCACTGTTTTGCTTCCACTTTACTTTCATTTTTAAAATTTTTACTTTTTAGGTAATAGTAATAGTCTTACTATTTCCTTTTTTGTTTTAGCTTTCATTTGCTTTTAGATATTTACTATTATTATTTTTTTGCTTTTTTTGGGGGGAGGTCACACCCAGCGATGCACGGGGGTTACTCCTAGCTCATCACTCAGGAATTACTCCTGGTGGTGCTTGCTGGGATGCTGGGAATCAAACTTGGGTTGGCCATGTGCAAGGCAAACACCCTACCTGCTGTGCTATCGCTCCAGCCCCTAGGTATTTACTTTATGATCCTATGATAATGCTTGGTATTCATCCTTATTTTCAGAGTCTGCTCTCAGGAATACTGAGTTGTGGTTAATACCCTGGAATAACATTCAGTTCTGCTCCCTTTATACATCCTCCTTAAATGGAAATAGCCTTTTTCACAGACAGGCTCATGTATATATACATATATATGCACATATATATGTGTGTATGTATACATTGACTTCTCGTTGTTCATCGATTTGCTGAGTGGGCACCAGTAGCGTTTCCATTGTGAGACTTGTTGTTACTAGTTTTTGGCATATCAAATACACCAAGGGGAGCTTGCCAGGCTCTGATGTGTGGGCGGGATACTCTCGGTAGCTTGCCTGGCTCTCCGAGAGGAACGAAGAAATCGAACCTGGGTTGGCTGCGTGCAAGGCAAACACCCTACCTGCTTTGCTATCGCTCCAGTCCAGGCAAAAAAAAACTAAGAAAAATTAACTCCAGTTATACAAAGACCCCCTCGGGGGATTCCGCATCGCATTATCCCTCCATATATTCATTTATATGTTTTTGCTTATGCATATACACATTTCACAAAAATAAAGCAAAGGGCCTACCAACTCTTCTCCCCACTCCCTCTATTTGGTGGGCTGACCTTCCAGGATGGAAAATATTAAATTTAGAGTTACTGAAGTGCTTTAGTGTTACCTACAGCCTGCATGTTGCGCCTCCTACATGACTCACTGGGCGGATGTAAATTATCTCACTGAACTCGGCGACCTTGAGAGCTCTTCATATAACTCCAGAGACATCCTAAACTCACTCCATACAAATCTGGGTTTGTTCTTTGTGACACAGGGATTCAGAGCAAGCCCTCGGCACATTCGGAGAAGAGCTGCAGCCGCCGCCGCTGCCCGTCTGGAAGAAGTAGTGCCCGTGGTGGAAGTTCACCAGCAGAGTGAGCAAGAAATTTCAGTGAGGAAACGGAGAATCAAGAAGAACAGCCGGGTCCAGCCAGAGTTCTATCACTCCGTTCAAGGTGCTCCAGCCAGAAGGCCTGTAAGTGGAGGGTTGTCTCGTATAAAAATACCCAATACTTTAGTTTAAAAAAAGATCAGATCAGCTGTGAATATTTGGTTTGTCCCTTATTACCAGGGCAAGCGTTAGCGTGCTAACCCTGAATGTGGTTGCACCACGTGCCTTGGAGGCAGGAAGATATCAGAGCACAAAGTCAGTCCCTATCAAATTGCTTTAAAATCTAGAGAATTCTGAGTGCTTGTCTAGTGGGGGGGTTGGAGAGAGGGGCTGATGTATGTATCAGGATGAGGAGTGGGGTGAGGGGAGGGAGGGAAACATGGGTCACTGACAGAGGGATGGTGACACTGGTGGTTGATTTGGAGTTGGTCGTTAGATGACTGGAGTTCTGTTATTAACAGCATTTTAAAACCATGGTGCCTCCACTTAGAAAATGCTGTTTGAAGACTTTCACTGAAATATTTTTGACTCTACTCATTTTACATGACTTGTGCATTAAAAAATGTTTTGCTCTGCATCAGGGAGCCTCGTCACGGCCCTCCTCATACTAATCTAAAGGAGTCATTGAGATCTGACTTGATAAATCCTTGTGAATTGTTAAAGCAGAACTGCCTTCCATTGGGGTTACCGTGTGGCAAGCGCATGTAAAGATTGCTGAGAGGCCAAGAGAATGACTCAGTGACCCACAGCAGTGTTACGTTTAATTCCATTAGAGAAGGTCCTGTTTGTCTTTAGCCGATTGTGTAGGTATTTCGAGATGACAATCTTTATTTTTTTTTCTTCTTCTTCATTAATTAATAAAGGCTAAGTAGAACACTCTGTACTTTGGCCAAAATAAAATAATGAGAAAATATATCCACTTCAAAACAGGCTTTTAAAATAGAAAATAAGGGATACAGATATCAAAATGCTGAATAGTTTTGGGAGGATTAGTGTATAATAGAAATTATTCTATGTGATTCCCTTAAGAACTCTATGTGGTGGATATTGTTATTATTCTTATCTTGTGGGTGATGAAACTGAGACCCAGAGGCTTAAATAACATTCTGAAGGTTACCTCATTGTTTGGGACAGAGATTCAGATCTTAGATTCATATCTAGGCAGCCTGTCTCCAAGCACCTATCTATGCAATCTGCTACCTTCCTAGGATCTGCTCTTCAGAACCTCAGGACAGAATCTTTGGTCATTTATGCAAACATGTACACATGATGCATATCTGTGTTTTAAGAGCATCTTTTAAAAACTTTTTGTTTGGGGGCCATACCCAGTGATGCTCAGTTATTCCTGGCTCTGCATTCAGGAATCACTCCTAGAAATCCTTGGGGCATCCCATATGATGCAAGGATCAAACCCATGTCAGCCATGTGCAAGGCAAGTTCTCTACCCGCTATACTGTCTCTCCAGCCATTGAGCATCTTGAATGGCCAGAAACATGGCAGAAGTTGATATAAATTAGCAGCATGCCAGAAGTTGACATAAATTCCCAAAGACTAGGCGTTAGGTAAGTAGGAAGCAGAGATAGGCATCACAGATGAGAAGAAAGTGCATTAAAGCGCTGAGGTAGAAGAGGTATGGCAAGCTCAGGGAGCTGAGACAGAATGGTCAGATCATTGAGGAAAATGGTTTATGTTAAATTTTTGTCTTTATCTTCTGTGATGGCGATCCATTCGAGTAGAGAATAGGCACATTAGTTCTCATTTTCAAATCTAGCAAATTTGTTGATATTCTGAACCCCCAACATGTAGATGAGGATGGAGAAGTAAATGACTATCACCAGTGTTTAGAAGCCACCAACAACCAGTGTCTTCTTGAGAGCAATGACCTTATCTAACCTGGGTTAATAACACATACTCCTTCTACCTCAGTGGCTTTTAACTTGGTGTTTATTTCACTTTGAATGCTGTGCCTTACTCTTTGGTCAATTCAAATTTATCTCCTAAAACTGGATCATGTTCCAGCGATGTGTTTTGAACAGTCTTTTATGATCTTTCTTATCAGCATGAGACCTTTTTATTCTCATTTTGATCCTCAACACTGCACAGTTTGCTGACAACATAGTCACCTGAGTGACCATGGCAGGCTTTGCAGTATGCACAAGGCATGGGTTTAAGTTTTGTGTCTGGCAGGAAGTAAGTGGTATACGAAGATACTTTGACAGAGACAGTTTAGGGAAAGGATTATTTACAGAGTATGGACAGAGCTGAGGTGCTTGGCTGAACCCAGTAAAACAAGTGCTTAGCACTCCTGGACTGAAGGAACAATAGAAGTTGGTGGTTTTACTGGATTCTGGAAAGAAGAGCCAGAGCTCTAGAAAAGCCCTTTTACAGGAGAGAGGCTGAGACTGCAGCCATGCCCTGAAGCCAGTGAGGCAAAGGGAAATGGGGAATAAATATACTGGCCTTTGGCTCCTGAACACTGCCTTCAATGGACCAGGTGTAACTGGAAGTTTCATGCAAGAGCAGCTTGGTGGTTTAAATGACAGAGATCTGTCTTCCAAGACAGAACATGGCAGAGACGGGCAGAGGGGCTGGCAGTGGAGAATTAAATATACACCTGGGAATCTCCACTGAGTTGCTGAGTAATCTGAGCTGCAGTTTTATAATTATAAAGTGATTATAATAATTGCTGTCTCATTAAGTTGTGAGGGAGCACTGAGCAGACGTATGGAATGGCATGGCACATGGCCTGCTCTGCATCAACGCCCAGCAGAGAAAGTTGCTTCCTTTCCTCCTCTAGACTTGCTTTGGGGGCTGTATTATCTGATCTTGAAGTTCTCCTGGCAGCTGGCACCTGAATACTGGATGATAATTATATATGAAATGAAGATTATGAAGTGACTAGTACATGTGGTTAAACACTGTAGTAATTCAGAGAATGGAAAGTTTTACTTATTTTCACTCCTTAAATAGGGTGGCAAGTAGGGAACTTTCCCATGGGAAAAATGGGATTGAGTTGGGCTTTAAAAATTGGCTACGGGGGGCTGGAGCAATAGCATAGTGGGTAGGGCATTTGCCTTGCTTGTGGCCAACCTAGGTTTGATTTCCAGCATCTTATATGGTCCCCTGAGCACCGCCAGGAGTAATTCCTGAGTGCATGAGCCAGGAGTAACCCCTGTGCATCGCTGGGTGTGACCCAAAAAGAAAAATAAAATTGGCTACGGTTGAACCAGAGCGATAACACTGGTGCGTAAAATGTTTGTCTTGTGTCTAGCACACATCCAAAAGAACAAAAGCAACCGCTGTTGGAGAGGATGTGGGGAGAAAGGGACCCTTCTTCACTGCTGGTGGGAATGCCGAATGGTTCAGCCCTTCTGGAAAACAATTTGGACGATTCTCAAAAAATTAGATATTGAATTCCCATTTGACCCAGCAATACCACTGCTGGGAATATATCCCAGAGAGGCAAAAAAGTACAATCGAAACAACATCTGCACATGTATGTTCATCGCAGCACTGTTTACAATAGCCAGAATCTGGAAAAAACCCGAATGCCCCAGAACGGATGACTGGTTGAGGAAACTTTGGTACATCTATACAATGGAATACTATGCAGCTGTTAGAAAAAAGGAGGTCAAGAATTTTGTAGTTAAGTGGATGGGCATGAAAAATTTCATGCTGAGTGAAATGAGTCAGAAAGAGAGAGACAGACATAGAAAGATTGCACTCATCTATGGTATATAGAATAACAGAGTGGGAGACTATCACCCAAGAACTGTAGAAATAAGTACCAGGAGGTTGACTCCATGGCTTCGAGGCTGGCCTCACGTTCCGGGGAAAGGTCAACTCAGAGAAGCGATCACCAACTACATTGTAGTCGAAGGCCATGTGGGGGAAGGGAGTTGCGGGCTGAATGAGGGCTAGAGACTGAGCACAGCGGCCACTGAACACCTTTATTGCAAACCACAACAGCTAATTAGAGAGAGAGAACAGAAGGGAATGCCTTGCCACAGTGGCAGGGTGGGGTGGGGGGGAGATGGGATTGGGGAGGGTGGGAGGGACGCTGGGTTTACGGGTGGTGGAGAATGGGCACTGGTGAAGGGATGGGTTCCCGAACTTTGTATGAGGGAAATATAAGCACAAAAGTGTATAAATCTGTAACTGTACCCTCACGGTGATTCTCTAATTAAAAATAAATAAAATTAAAAAAAAAAATGTTTGTCTTGTGCTCGACCAACACAGGTTTGATCCCCGGCATCCCCTAAGTCCCCCCAAGCACTGTAAGGAGTAATTACTATGTACAGAGCCAGGAGTTAAGACCTGAGCATCACTGAGTGTGGCCAAAAAAAAAAAAAACAACCAAAAAAATTGGCTAGACAGCGACTGGAGCAATAGAACAATCAGTATGGTGCTTGTTTTGTATATGACCAACCTGGGTTTTATGTCCGGTATCCTGGGTAGTCCCCTGAGCCCTGCCAGGAGTGATTCCTGAGTGCAGAGCTAGTATTAAGTCCTAAGCACCTCCAAGTGTGCTAAAAATTTTAATAAAAATTAGGTAGACAGCAGGTGTTGGGGAGATGGCTCAAGGATTAGAGTGGGCCTTGCATGCCAGGGTCCTAGACTTGATCCCTGGCACCATATTGATTCCCCAGACACCACCAGGAATGACTCCAAGCACTAAAATAGGAGCTTCTTCGGTGGACTTCTGGGTATGACATCCCCCGTCCCCCCAAAAAAGCCCACAAAGAAATAAGATTTTAAAAAATGGGGGAGCACATGCTAGGTGTAGGAAGTAATCCAAAAAGATACTAGGGATTATTTTTCTGAAAGTGGAAATTTTCATGGAAATAGGGCATTGGGTCATAGGATATTCCAAACAACCACTTCGTTATTCTCTGAGCTTCATGGATCCACTGGAACCAGGAGTAGCTCAATCAAAGTATGGTTATAGAGTCAGAATGAGCAGGGCGAATTGTAGGGAAAGAAATAAGCTGTTATTGCAGAAATGTAGGTATGAGGTGATTTCAACTTGAACTTGGCCCTAACCCAGGGCAATCTGTGTCAGCATCTGATCACTGCTGATGAGGACTTTGAGGATGACCTTCATCCTGTCCTTCTGATGGCTAAGGAGCAAAGATTAGAAGGTCGGAAAGAGCAGTGGAGGTCACTTTGTTGATTGGGCAATAAAAACACGGGAATGTGCTTGGGGATAGGAGGGAGTGTTTCGCTTTCTCCATCTATTTGCAACTGCTAGCTCTGGACTTGGAGACTGCGAGCGGCAGGGCTGGTCATGAGGAGGATGTCAGCTCCGGGTCTCACTTGATTTCTTTTTCAGACTTTGGACCCTCCTGGTTTCTTGCTGACCTTCTATTTCTATGCCAGATGTGCCCTGGAGCAGAGGCCTCATGTCTACTTCTGGATCAGGTTCAGTGCAGTGGGTGGTGCCACCCGCGCCATCCTTGGACACATGATCCTGAAGCCTAGACCTTTTCTAGCTGAACCATTTAAGAAAAGAGTAATTCCAGGTTGTTACTACAGGTTGCCACGAAGGTTGTAACTCTGATAATGGCTTGTTGATGGAATATAAATAAATCAGCGATGTTGAGTCAGGATTATTTCAACATCTTTACGTGAAGTACTCCAGGCGTTGCCAGTGGTAATTTGGATGAAAAACAGAGGCCCATGAATTAAGAAACTGAGACAGGACGTCACTGTGGAGATGAATCAGAAGTGTGACGGTGCAGTTTCAGCCAGATTTCAGTAGAACTGTCTTCTTGATAAAGTGGGTCATGTGCAACGCAGAGTTCATCATATTTTAGCACCTCCACCAGCTCAGGCCTTCTAGTTTATTCTGAATGCATGATTTATGCTCAGTTTTCCTATAATTATTTGTAATTTTATCTGAGGATGTAGATAAGGTAGAGCACCTGCATTTGCAGACTTGATGCCTAAGTTTGATTCCTGATACCTCCCCTAACTAAGCTAAACATTGCCTTTTTTTTTTAATTGAAATGTTTTATTCTTTTCAAAATTTAGGCACTGTGTCTTACAGTCCTACTGATGATAGGTGTAGATATACATGAGATCTGTGTGTTCTGTTTGTCTGTGTTTTGAGGTGCAAGCCAGGGATCAAATTCATGGTTTCCCACAAGGCAGACTCTTCTACTGAACTTCATCACAGCCCTCTGCTTTCAAATGATTATGTCAACCAAAACCTTTATAAAATGATCTTGAAAATCATAACTCCCAACCTTCTTTTTTTTACCATTTCATCGAACCTCACTTTTCGTGGCACCTGAGAACTATCAAGAGTCTTTCTACCTGATTAAACCACAAAGGGGAACCTATTAACATGTAATAACTCTCAAGTTATAAGTGTTGTATTTGGTGTTGGAAGTGGAGTAAGGAGAATTACAAATTTTAGAGCTTGAAAGTTATCAAGCTCTCAGGCACACTGGCTATTCCTATTACATTTCACTGACTCTAGTTTTCTGCACACTGTCACAGAACTGACTACATTTCCTTGAGATTTTGAATCTCTGAGACTTTATCCCAGAGGTGAAAGAATATCTAATTAAGAGTAGGTAGCTTTCTAGGCTGGAGAGATGGTGCATCGGGTAGGTTGCTTGCTTTGTATATGGCCAACGTGGGCTCAATCCCCAGCATCTCCTATGGTCTCCCAAGCTCCGCCAGAACTAATTTCTGAGAACAGAGCAAGGAGTTAGCCCTGAACATCCCTGGGTGTGCCTTCCTCCCCCCTGCCCTCCCGTAAATTATCTTTATTGAACTGAGTCAGAGATAAAAAGACAAATACTAGATGACTTTAATAATTTGTGGGGTATCACTGTATCACTGTCATCCTGTTGTTTATCGATTTGCTCAAGTGGGTGCCGGTAACATCTCCATTTGTCCCTGTCGTGTGCTAGTGTAGCCCCATGGCACATTGGGGGGCTCTTTCAGGGTCAGGGGAATGATTTGTGGGGTAATAAGAATTAAAGAAGAAGATGAAACAATCCCCTATAAAACAAATCCTAAGATATTGTCAGTAGAACTATAAACTGAGGCATCTAAGAGGGTTGGGCTTGGGGGACTTGAGACAAAAGTTGAGGAAACTTTCCTTTAAGGTTTATTTTTGCTTTCTTTAGTTTATCTCTTGGGGGGGGGTTCAGAGGGGGTTGAGCCACACCCAACAGTGCTCAGGGCTATTCCTCACTCTGTCTTAAGGGTCACTTCTGGTGGTTCTGAGGATCCACGTGTGGTGCTAGGGATTAAACAGGACATGCAAGGCAAGTGACCTTATCTCTGTGCTGTCACTGACCTACGTGGGTTCTGTTGTGTTAGGCATAGTGTAACTGCACAGCAAGTGCAACAATACTATCAATACTACTGCAGACGGTGATTCCTCAATAGAAGCAGATTTGCAAAGGAAAACAAAAAAGAATAGTTCATTTTCCCAGGTCTTTCCCCAAGTTAGAGCTTATGTTCCCTGCTGGCAACACCTTTGCCCATGAATGTCTGTCCTCTAGCACAAACTAATTTAGCACTGATGATTGGTGGTCCTGCTTTTATTAAAAGCAGAACAAAATGTCTTTTTTTTTTTTGCTTTTTGGGTCACACCCGGTGCTGCACAGGGGTTACTCCTGGATCTGCACTCAGGAATTACCCCTGGCGGTGCTCATGGGATCATATGGGATGCTGGGAATCGAACCCAGGTCAGCCACGCGCAAGGCAAATGCCCTACCTGCTGTGCTATTTCTCCAGCCCCACAAAATGTCTTTTTTTCTAGACTTGTGTACCCTCTTGAAGATGGTTTTCTCTCTTTCTCTCTTCTGCTGTTTTCCACTCTAGAGGATCTTCTATTCTCTTCTGAGTATTTATTTCATTCTCTTTTTATCCCCTCACATCTCTCAGAATTCTTTCAATAAAAACAGTTTTGCTAAAAAAAAAAAAAAGTTTTGCTTCACATTGATCATCTAATTTCTCGAGTGGTCTCAGTAATGTCTATTTGTCGTAGCCCTGAGATTTTAGAAGCCTCTCTTTACTCATCCTTTCCATCCTTGCCACACTGGAGGCTCTTTCAGGGTCAGGGGAATGAGACCCAGCATTGTTACGGGTTTTGGCATATGAATACACCATGGGGAGTTTGTGAAGCTCTCCTATGTGGGCAGGAAACTCTTGGTAGCTTGCCAGGTTCTCCCAGAGGGAGAAGTAGGCTATAGGATGTCTGGGAACTTGGTTTTAAGTCTCTGGCTGTTGGCTGTTGGTGGGATTACATGGCACCGGGTGCAGTCCTTGGGTGTGACCACCTGGCTACTGGAAAATGGGAAATCTGGGTGGAAGAGGTCCGATCCTAGCATTCTTGGAGGTCTCAGCCCAGGGTCCCACACAACAAATCAAAGATAAAATGATTTGTTCCCATTCTTTTGCTTTTGTTGTTGTCGCCATGACTGGGGATGACACATGTAGTCAGGGGTCCTCCCTGAGCGTCACACATCTGGATTGCACACACCTAGATGCAGTGTGGCAGAGGTCACAGACCTGTTGTGGTGCCAGCATCCTGCTCAGCCTGTGGCTGGTGCCAGTGTTAGAATCTGCACCTTCAAGCATAGCCAGCAGTCACTCTACCACTCAGTCACCCGTTAACCCCAGCCCTGCTTCCCATTTCAGGGGAGGGTGAAAGAAGACACCCCATGTGGAGTGAAAAGCCAATATGTAATTCAGATATATTGACTTTCTTTTTTTGTTTTTTTGTTTTTTCTTTCATTTGGGGGCCACACCCAGCAGTGCTCAGGGGTTACTCCTGGCTCTGCTCAGGGACACTCCTGGTGGGTTTTGGGAATGATATGAGGTGCCAGGGATCCAACTAGATTGGCTGCATGCAAGGCGAACACCCTACCCACTCTTCTCTTTCTCTGGCCTCTGATATGTTGAATTTGAAATGTCTATCAGATACTCCTGTGCCACAAATTCTTGAAGACTTGGGGAGTCTCGGTTGGGAAGTGACTCGTGTGGATGCTATCAATTCCCTGAGACTGGGTGGGATGGCCCAAGAGGCGAGAATGGAGAATGGAAGCTAGCTGGGGTCTACTCGTGTTGAGAAGTTGGACTGATGTGAAGAGCTTCCAGCTCTTTCCTTAGAATTTTTGCCTTAAGCAGAGATTTGTCCAAGTCTTGACTTTTGTTCAGAAATACTCCTTTTAGGCCAAGAAAAGTCTCCTTGGGAACAAACTTGAGAAAATTGCAGAAAAGGATTTCCCTGACATGCATTACTTATTCCCTTCCCTGCTGTTTCCCAGTTAAACCACTTCCGTGACCTCACCCTCCTTTTCCTCCTGTTGTTGGATTTTGTTTTTTGAGCTTGGGGAAGAATTTTGTCATTTCTGATTGTACCTTGGGGCATTTAAGTCTGCAAGGTATTTTGGAACAGGGCATAGTTTTGGTTTTGGTATAAATTGATATTAACAGTTTTTAATAGGAAGGTTTGTTGCAGTTAGAAAAGACTACATTCTTGATCTTGTTGAAAATGTGGTAGGATGTTTCTCTATTCCTTTCCTGCTTAGGTTGTTAAATAGTCTTCCCTTTCCTTTTTAATTATGTACAACGAGGCAGCTTTATTTGCATAACCTCAGGACACTTCCCTTTTAGTGAAAGGCTTGACTATACAGCTCATACCTTACTCTGGTTTAATTGATGTATAGCTGACAAAGGGAATGTTTGTTTTTCTTTCTGCTTTGGAATTCTAGGGAATGAATTGAATTAATACAGTAAATTTCTTTGGTAATCCCCTTTAAACCCTTTAAAAGCTTTAAACCCTTTAAAAAGCTTTGTTGAATCCTGTCCTTTCAATTTTCTGAGACTTTGCGACACTTTCCTATACCTCTTTTTTGGAAGCAAAATATCTCAGTTGTCAATGTTATATCAATAGTTAGAGATGGGGCTTATAAAATGGGAGAGATAGTACAGGGGTTAAGGCACTTGCCTTGCGTGCAGCCAACTTGTTTGAACATCAGTATGGCATAAAGGTCCCTGAGAATCACCAGGAATGATTTCTGAATATCAAGCCAGGAGTAGGTCCTTAAGCACCACTAGGTATGGCCCAGACACCCCCCCCTTCAAAATTGGTAAAAGATTTGATGCTCAGTAGCATACAAGGTCAGTGAACAATAATAAAATAGTACAATGATTTAGACAGAACTTAGAATCTCAATTAATGAAACTTGAGTTGGTGTAGGGATTCATGTTCTCTCCTTGGAGAAAACCAGATCTTTTCAAGATATAAACTCTTCAACACTTTGACTTTAGCAAGGCCAATAACCATTTTTGTGTGTGTTTTTGTATTTAATGTCACCTATTGTCATGAAAGCTTTAGCTTTAAGGTCCAAGCAAAGGAGACTGAAGGAAGATTTTTTTAAAATTTAATTTTATTTTTATAAAGTTATCTTTGATGATTTATTACATTCAGTATCCCAGCATCAGTCCCACCACCACAACACTTTCCCACCACCTTTATTTCCAATTTTCCCAACCACTATCAAAGCCTGCCCTGATAGCAGTCTCTAAATAATTTATTTTGTATTGCCTGTTATGAATAATTTGCTAAAAATGATCACAAAAGATTTTCTTAGAAGAAAGTGTGTGAATATTGTTGTATCTAACCCTGGAGCAATTGCACCCTTGTATAAGAGATTACTAACATGTTGTTACAGGTTAAGCCTTGTTGAAGAAAAACTGAGGTAGCTGTTTATTTCTGCTTCCCGAGTTTTCTTGGATAACTAACTACAGATTAAAGGACTGAAAACTAAGTCCCTTGAAAGATGGTCTTGTTCAGTACTTTCCTTCTATCCAAAACAATCATTAAGTTGCTTTGGGGAGGGGCTGGAGTGATAGCACAGCTGGTAGAGCATTTGCCTTGCACGCGGCTGACTCGGGTTCGAATCCCAGCATCTCCTATGGTCCCCTGAGCACCGTCAGGAGTAATTCCTGAGTGCAGAGCCAGGAGTAACCCCTGTGCATCACTAGGTGTGACCCAAAAAGGAAAAAAAAAGTTGCTTCAAGGAAAGATGGGTATAAATTGCTGCAACTAAAAGGAGGCACTCAGGGTCAGTGCAATAGTATAGTGGGTAGGATATTTGCCTTGCTTGCTTGCGGCCAACCCGGGTTTGATCCCCAGCATCCCATACAGTTCCCCTGTGCATCGTTAGGAGTAATTCCTGGGTGCAGAGCCAGGAGTGAGCCCTGATCATTGCCAGGTGTGACCCAAAAAGAAAAACAAACAAACACTGCTTCCCTTAGTATTTTGGTCGGCATTCAATAGCCATCTTTGCTTGAGATGATTCCTTGATTGTTACCCCAAATCCATGGGGAAATTTAAAATTATTTCCTGCTTTCTCATCTGTGAAGGGGGTGAGCTAGCCTATCTGCTATTCTGTTGCTATCAGTCCTTGTGAAATCAATGGATGTTAAAGTTTGAGGGGATTTTAGTGGTCATCAAGAAAACAAGGAATCATGATCTGATTTAATAAGATGATCTGGAGAGGGGGGGGGAAGGGCGGTGTTCTCCTTTGTTTTTCTACTTTAGTGATAAGATCACCCTTTATCAGCCCTCTCTGAGATTTAAAGTAATTTCATTGTACTTGAGAAACAAAAAGCTGTTTCTTTTCTAGGCTCAAGGTCCATTCTCTCAGAATCATTTCTTTGAGCTCTCTCCCACCCTGCCCCCTTATCACCTTTGTTCCACTCTTCTAAGCCTCCTTCTAAAGAGAAGCAAAGATCCTTCTGATTCCTATTAATAGCAACTCCACTTCCAACACTTTTCTCTTTTCTTTTCCAGTAGTGAGGTGATGAGAGTGGTTCAAGAAAATTTAACAGTGGAACTTGAGCACATCTAAACACAACTAGTTTGTGCCTTGAGGGAAGAGAGTTCAATTCTGAAAATAATACTGTTTCAAGGAACTTATTCTTTGCCATTGCACTTGTAATTAAAAAATACTTTATATTTTAGAGAGTGTGTTTATATTCTTTATCTCATTCACTCTGCACAGCCACCTGTACATTGGGAAGTGTATGTATTCTTAGTCTTACTTGATAAAACTAAGCAATTGAACCATGAATTCTAAATAAAAGAAGACATACAGATTTCATCCCTGCAATATATTTAGGAAAATTTTTACTCAGATAACATTTGAGGGATCGGGTAAGAATTTACAGGGAGAAGGATCTAGATTCTAGGACACTGGGGGAATCGCTCATTTCTTAACATGATATATTTCCAGGGAATAGTCGTGTATTTCTTTCTGAGTGCCTTCTCAAGCTTGCATTATTTATCTCGGCTACCTTCTGATACTAATGTGTTGTCAGGTCCACTTTGATCAAGTCTCTGCCATCAATAACCTCTTTGCATGCTTTCTATTAAATTATAAAATATAAAATTATAAAATAGGGTAAATAATAAATTATAAAATAAAACAGTGAATAAACTCTGATGTTAAGAATATCACTGACTTGGGGGCTGGAATGATAGCACAGCAGATAGGGCGTTTGCCTTGCACGCGGCCGATCCGGATTCGATTCCCAGTATCCCATATGGTCCCCTGAGCACTGCCAGAAGTAATTCCTGAGTGCAGAGCCAGGAGTAACCCCTGTGCATTGCCAGGTGTGACCCAAAAAGCACACACAAAAAAGAATATCACTGACTAATTGATAGTTCTATGCTGCTCACTTCAGGGGTTGTTCATAGAGGTGATTGGGGGATCGTGTTGTGCCTGGGGTTTGAACGTATAAAGCCTATGCTTCAGACCTTTGAACTATCTTCTGGCCTTCTTTGTTCTTTCTTTCAAATAGCTTTTTATTGGGTCAGGGAGATAACATAGTACAGTGGGTAGGGCACTTACCTTGGACGCAGCCATCCCCGGCATTGCAGAGGGTCCCTCCAGCACTGCCAGGAGTAATTCCTGAGTGTAGAGTAATCGCTGAGGATCACTGGGTATGGTCCCCAAACCCAAAATAAAGAAATCATTTTTTATTAAACTAACATTGCATCAGCATGTAATCTAAGTCTGTTTTACATCATTCTATACCAGCATCTATAGAACTATGCTGTGTGCACTGCTGCAAGTTCATTTCTAGACTTCTCCACAAATTTCCTCCTAAAGTGGCAATGTTATTATTGCTTTTATTATATATATTGTTGAAGTACTGTTGGCTTGCTTTGTTCGCTCAGTGTTTCAGGAGGGCTATTCTCACCTCTCTGGGTGTTGTCACACTATACTAGAGAAGTGTCAGGTGTCATTCTTAAGAAAGAAACTACTTAGTTTGTCACTCTTTTTTTTTAAATTTTATTTTATTGAATCACCATGTGGAAAATTATAATGCTTTCGGGCTTAAGTCTTAGTCATACAATGCTGAAAAAACCATCCCTTCACCAGTACCCATATCCCACCACTGAAGACAAAAAAAAAAAAACAAAACACCACAGTACACCTCCCATCCCACCCTCCCGCCCCCCCGCCTTGTAACTGATAAATTTCACTTTACTTTCTATTTACATTGGTTACATTCAATATTTTAACACAAACCTCACCATTATTATTAGGAGCACTCCACTAGAGTCAGACCTGTTGTGAAGAGAAATGAGGTCTCTCGGCCGCCGCGCGGTTTTGTATTTCTGTACTTTAACAATTAAGTCCAGGGAGATTTCTTCCGGATATTTGTGTCGCGAGCCGCTTCGTCCAGCGAAGAAACTCGAAACTCGGAGATCCTTTTGGCTGCGATTTATTCAGGAGCTTTCTCATGCGTTAGAGAAGAAATCAGGAACGGGGACGAGGAGGAAGGAGGAAAGGGGGACGCATGAGGGAGAACCGACTAGCTAGGTGACTTCCACCCTTATATACTTCTCCCTGCCTGTTTGCCCCCAAGTGTCTGCAGCTGATAAACTAGCCATAACTTGTGAGCATGGCAAGACATCCTGATTCCCCATCAGGTGTTGTTCACGAAGCACAGTGCAACCAACAAGAAACAGGTGTTCACGAAGCACGGTTCCATGGAGGCTCTCCACATATTCCATCATTGCAAGCTTGTAAACCCCATCTGTGGTCGTTCATAATATGGCGGTCCCCACGCCCTTCATCCCCGGGGACAGGCGCGTGAGAAAAATACTTTTCCCCTCCCTGGCGGGCATAGGGTCGCAGCTTAGTTCTCTGGCAGGAAACAATCTGCTAGGAGCAGTCCATGTTGTAGTTGGTTCAGCTGGGTCTGGATTCACGCAGGTGCAGCTGCGGAGGAGCCGCACACGCGTGCAGCCCCCGGGGTCACATCTCGGCAGCGGTTGGAGGGGCCGGTGTCTCCCACCTTCTTAGTTTGTCACTCTTGATAGGATTTGTAAGGGATATTTTTTCTTTTTATTTATTTATTTATTGAATCACCATGTGGAAAGTTACAAAGTTCTCAGGCTTATGTCTCAGTTATACAATATTCAAACACCCATCCCTTCACCAGTGCCCATATTCCACCACCAAAAACCCCAGTATACCTCCCGCCCCCGCCCTTCCACCCCCAACTGCATAACTGATGAATTTCACTTCATTTTCTCTTTACCTTGATTACATTCCATAATTCAACACAAAACTCACTATTGTTGTTGGAGTTTCCCCCAAGAAAGACAGCCCTACTGCCAAGGAAGCATTTAATAATTAGTTTTCCATTGCTGAGAGTGAGGAGATATGTAGCCCCACTGCTCTAAGTACATAACTCTTTTTTTTTCCTTTTCCTTTTTTTTTTCCCCCTCATCCCCCTTCCCGTGCCTCATAGTATGGTGGATGGCACGCCGCGTTTCTCCCTGAAAATGGGAAGCAACCAGGAAAGAGGAATATTTCCTCTTCTCGGCCGGCATGGGGCTGTTACTTAGATCACAGTCCAGAGAAATGGCTGCTACTTTGATTACCTTCAATATTTCAACAAAAAAACTCACTGTTATTATTTGAAGTTTTCCCCCCAAGTCAGACTTGCTAAAAAGGAACCGTTTCACATTGCTGACAATTAAGAGATGCTAAGTGGCCGTGCGGTTTTGGAATTCTGTATAAAGTCCAGGGAAAATTCTGCCAGAAATTGCATAGCCCAGCTCACAGTCCCAGTGCATTGTTGTAAGAAGCTGTGCTGGATGCCCAAATGTGTTAGGTCTCTGGAATCAAAGTCTTTAGGCGCAGAAGGTCCGTTTCACTCTCAGCAGCTTCGGATTTATCTGGGCCGAGGGCGTGCCGGTTACACCCACTTCCCATGATTCCCTAGGAGCCCCAAGTGTAAAAACAGTATACCTCTGGGTTAGGAGTCTTAGAAGATGGCTCCTGCCATGTGGATGTTACTGCCGCCGCCATTTTCCGTGCAGAAAGACAGCGTGGAGAGGAAGGATCCATCCTCGGGCAGCAGTAGCCCAGCTCACAGACCCAGTGCATTGCTGTAAGAAGCTGTGCTGGATGCCCAAATGTGTTAGGTCTCTGGAATCAAAGTCTTTAGGCACAGAGGGTCCCAGGATTTGTAAGGGATATTGCATGGTATATTTGCATGTGAGTTAAAGCATTGTAATCGGAAATAAGCACTTGTGATATCAAATAATAGTTACTATTACTTGAATAATAATCCAAAAGATGGCATTATTTTGTGATGTTTGTATTTTAAGAAAACTTTGGAAATTTTCTTTTATTCTTTCTTTTTTGGGGGAAGAGGGAGATGTTGGTTCCTGGGCCACACCTAGAGGTGTGCAGGGCTTTCATTTAGCTCTGTGCTTGGGGATCACTCTTAGAGGGGCTTGGAGGAATGAGGTGTCTAGGATTGACCCTGGTCTGGCTGCTTGCAAGGCAAATACCCTACCTGCTGTACTATCCTTCCGGCTCCTGGAAAATTCCTCTAGCAAATAGTTAATGTCGATGTTACAAGCTGGATTTTTAGTGGGAGAGAGAAGAGATGCAGTCATATAGAATTAGAAATACTAAATCCTTAGAATCCTAAAATTGAACCCTAAATGTCCATTTGGACACCTTATGAATTTTGTTGACTGGGCAATGAAAACAAGAGTAGATTCTACCTCCGCTCTGTGAAAGATCTAGAAACAATGACCATTTTAGTAGCGATGCTCATTAAATGATAAGGGCAAATGATATAATTTTTTACTGAAATAAACAGACTGTGTTTTATTTGATCCTTAAACTGAGCTAGAGGGAGGCATCCTATGAAAGTGATTTCTAAGGGAGAGGTCTCAGGAAGAGACAAAGAGAAACAGGACAGGGTAGGGCAGAAGCTAATAAAGGAAATATGGGCTTGGCTGTAGACTTGCATCAGCGAAGTCTGATATTGTACTCTGGAGTACAATTGCAATGTTCGTGTACAACATCCCATAATCTCAGGCCTAGCTAGGCTTGGATGTAAATATCGTTTTTCTGTTGCTGTTACTTTGACTATACCAAGGGCTATGTAACTGACTTTGATACTGTTTTCGTTGACTAAGTTAATTTGCATATTCTGCCTATGTGACTGAATATCATTGGTTGGAACATCAAGCTAGTTAATAAAAGGGGGCTGAACAGGCTGCTCTCCCGCAGGCCACAACACAAAAACTCTGGAGACAGTTATGTGATCCTCCCAAAAAACATGTATTTCTTTCGCGTGCATGTCTTAAATGCTTCAGACTGTCTAGCTAAACCTTTCAGCAACATTGTTGCAACATGCAACACACCATTATTGTCAACTTAAAGGAAGCTGTGTTTGTTCTCCACCTCAGTCAGCCTAAAATAATCACTAGCCATGGGTGCCAAGGTGGGTATGTTAGGAAGCTCCCTTTAGCCCAAGGGAGTGCTTTACAGAAGGGCTGCCGTGAGCTTGGACGTTTGCTTGAGGATGCTAGGAATGCTCCGGCTGGTGTGAAAGGGTCTGCTCAGGACCTCCATCCCATGCTCCTCTGAGAAGTGGCTGCTTTCATCCAGATCTACAATGGGAGATGAAGGATGAGTCTGGCACATCTTGTCAAGACAGAAAGCAAGAAAATATCAAAGATGACTACAGTCCAGCCAGCCAGATAGAAACAAATCCAAAAGGAATTAAGGGCTAGACTCTTATAACTGGTAAACCGTTTCGGATTTGGGCTGTTGAGAATGTAAGGAAGGTTTCTCTCCTCTTGTCCTCCCCCACAAAGCCTACACAAGAAAGGGAACATACCAGGCTGAAGCTTTCATCAGAAGTGCAGCAGAAAACCAGCCCACAAGAGATGTTTTGGACCACCCTGGTTCTTTCCTCCAGTCTCTAGTCAACTCTTCCCCAAAATATACTTAGCACTTCTTGTCCTATAAAAATTGCTTGTGTTAGCCTGGAGATTCTCTGGGACATGAGTCTGCCTTCTTCCAAACTGCTGGCATGTTGCTCAGAAGGCGCTTACTCAACCTGTCACTTGATCTATCGATCCTTGCAAATAGCAGTGAAAGAGGACCTTAGCAATTACTTGATGAAGGCTCAGTCTGGAGAGGTTCCTCCTGACCAATAATAAGAATAGTCATTGCCATGGATTGAAATACATTAGAATATTGAAAATCCATGAATACATATTTTAAAAATCAATTCTTTTGTGGGATGCTAAATGAACCAATGTACTTTTCTGAAAAATAGTTAAGGGGAAGAATGAGCAATATCCTAGCTTCACTCTAAGGTGCTCCACATGGTTATTGAATGGTTGTTGAACAAAAAAGGAGTGATAAAAGTAGAATTTATCACTTTGAAATACTAATGAAATAATGAACCTAGGCAATGATTTAGAGTGACTGATCATGTCCCAAGGAGAAACACCACACAGTTCATACTACCTGATGAAATGACACAGTCACACTTGTGAAGTACTCTTGCCCCCAAACTGGAGTCTCAATAGATCAAACTGCTAGTTCTAATTATAGATTTATACAAAAGGCAGACAGTATTACATAATACAATGAAGATACACTCAACAAAATTCAATCTGTGGGAAACTTTCAAACACTCCCAATTTCTTCAACAACTAAGTTATAAGAACAAAAATTAGGAAGGATAGTCTTTAGATTAAAAGAGACTTAAGAGACTCATAACTTATACAAGGTGAAGGCCTGTTTGAATATATGAGTCTCATGTTTAAAAAATAAATAAAAAAGGGGTTGGGCCAGAGTAATAATATAGTGGGTAGGGAATTTGCCTTGCACCTGAACGACCAGAGTTTGATCCGGCATCCCATTTGGTCCCCTGAGCACCGCCAGGAGTAATTCCTGAGTGCAGAGCCAGGAGTAACCCCTGAGCATTGCCAGGTGTGCATCAAAAAGGAAAGCAGGGGGGAAGGAGAGAGAGAATGAGAGTGTGTGTGTGTGTGTGTGTGTGTGTGTGTGAGAGAGAGAGAGAGAGAGAGAGAGAGAGAGAGAGAGAGAGAGAGAGAGAGAGAGAGAGAGAGAGACTGTTGCTTGATAATTAAGAAAATTTAGGAAAGAGAAAAGGACTGGTAGTTGAAAATTAAGGAAATTATATTACTATTTTAGATTGGCAATGGTATTGTGTTTTTATTTATTTATTTTTTAAAAAGAATTCTTTTAAACACAGACTCAACACTGAAAACATGAGATCTAAGTTGCAACCACTGGAACTCTGTTATGTGCCCTTCAAGTTGGCAGGTGGGGATGGGGTGGGTGTTGGGGGTGGGGAGGGAATAGGGGAACACTTGTGGAGGGAAGCTGACACTAGTAGTGGGATTGGTGTTGAAATACTATATGCCTAAAACTCAACTATCAATAACTTCATAAAGAAAGAACTCTTTTAAGGTATATAGTAATGAAATAATTAAGATCCTGGGATTTCCTTCAAAATATTTCAGTGAGGGTAGAAGAACAGTTGGAGGAAGAGAAAAAGCTCAAACAAAACTGAACCAGAGGGGCTGGAGTGATAGCACAGTGGATAGGGCGTTTACCTTGCATGCAGCCAACCCAGGTTCGATTCCCAGCATCCCATATGGTCCCCCGAACACTGCCAGGAGTAATTCCTGAGTGCAGAGCCAGGAGTAACCCCTGAGCATTGCCAGGTGTGCATCAAAAAGGAAAGCAGGGGGGAAGGAGAGAGAGAATGAGAGTGTGTGTGTGTGTGTGTGTGTGTGTGTGTGAGAGAGAGAGAGAGAGAGAGAGAGAGAGAGAGAGAGAGAGAGAAAGAGAGACTGTTGCTTGATAATTAAGAAAATTTAGGAAAGAGAAAAGGACTGGTAGTTGAAAATTAAGGAAATTATATTACTATTTTAGATTGGCAATGGTATTGTGTTTTTATTTATTTATTTTTTAAAAAGAATTCTTTTAAACACAGACTCAACACTGAAAACATGAGATCTAAGTTGCAACCACTGGAACTCTGTTATGTGCCCTTCAAGTTGGCAGGTGGGGATGGGGTGGGTGTTGGGGGTGGGGAGGGAATAGGGGAACACTTGTGGAGGGAAGCTGACACTAGTAGTGGGATTGGTGTTGAAATACTATATGCCTAAAACTCAACTATCAATAACTTCATAAAGAAAGAACTCTTTTAAGGTATATAGTAATGAAATAATTAAGATCCTGGGATTTCCTTCAAAATATTTCAGTGAGGGTAGAAGAACAGTTGGAGGAAGAGAAAAAGCTCAAACAAAACTGAACCAGAGGGGCTGGAGTGATAGCACAGTGGATAGGGCGTTTACCTTGCATGCAGCCAACCCAGGTTCGATTCCCAGCATCCCATATGGTCCCCCGAACACTGCCAGGAGTAATTCCTGAGTGCAAAGCCAGGAGTAACCCCTGAGCATTGCCAGGTGTGACCCAAAAAGCCAAAAACAAACAAACAAACAAACAAAAAACCTGAGCCAGAGTTGGTAATGGTTTTAGTAGCAAGTCAGTGGTGGGTGGTGGGTCTTCATCCTTTTCTATTGTCTATTGTCATATAAGCTTGAAAATTTCCATAACAGAATATTTACGACATATAAAAAGAAAGCAGCACCTTTATTTGAAGCTTACATCACCAATACTTTGTTTCTTCACTTTTCTCTCACTTTTGTTTTCTACAGAGTGGACCTGAATTTTTGTTAATATTTCCAGATTTCAGATAACTACTACTAGAAGGTTTTTGAGGTGTGTATGGGTTGTGGTCTTGTGGTTCCAGTGATCATACGTGGGGCTCCTTCCTGGGGTTCTTTCAGACAAAACAAGTGCAAGTGCTCCAGCCCTTCCTTTGAACCACCTCCCTGGCCCCATTAGATGGCTCTTAGAAGGCAGAAGGGAGCAGTTATAACTTGACTCTTTTTGTTTGATTGTTTTGGGGCCACTCCCAGTGATGCTCAGGGGTTTCTCCTGGCTCTGCACTCAGGAGTCACTCCTAGTGGTGCTTGGGGGAACCATATGGGAGACCAGGAATCAAACCCCTGTGGATTGTGTGCATGACAAGTGCCCTACCCGATGCAGTATCGTTTCAGCCCTATTTTCAATTTTGCTTCAAGGCCAGTGTTTCTTGGTTGAGTTTTTGCCTAGTTGATTTATCTAGCAGTGATAGACGAGTGTTAAAGTCACCTACTATTATTGTGCTGGTGTCAATATCTTCCTTCCTTCGTCTATTAGCAATTCTTTTAAATATTTTAATGGTCCATTATTAGATGCTCCTAAATATTATTATATATTTTCAGGATTGTGAGTTCTCTTGATTATTAAGAGACGACCATCTCTGTTCCTTGTTGTCTTTTAATTTTATTAATTTATGTATTTTGGATTTGAGCCACACTTAACTCTGTGCTCATGGATCATTTTTTTTTAATTTAAAATAATCTTATTTATTATTTTTGCTTTTTGGGTGACACCATGATGTTTAGGGGTTACTCCTGGCTCTGCACTCAGGAATCACTACTGGCGCTGCTCAGGGACCATGTGGGATGCCGGAGATTGAACACGAATTGGCGAGTGCGAAGCAAATGCACTACTGCTGTACTATTGTGCTAGCCCCTAAGGGATTATTCTTGGTGGGGCTGAGGAACTACATGGGCTGCCAGGGATTTAACTCGGGTAGGCTGCATGTAAAGCATGCCCCTGGCCTGCTATAATATCCCTCCAGCACCTAATAGCCCTTTAAAATCAAAGTCTGTGTTGTCGTATATAAGTATCACAATCCTGGCCTCTTTAAAGGAACTGTTTAGCTTTAAGATTATTTTTCAACCTTTGCCTTTGAGCCCGTATTTATTTTGACTATTCATATATGTCTCATGGAGGCCGCAGAAAGTTGGGTTCAGTTTTCTCATCTATCCTTCCACTCTGTTCCTCTTGATTGGTGGATTCAGTCCATTGACATTGAGATTATTGAGATGAAAGAACGTACTGTTAGAATTTTGTACAACTTATGTGTGTTTGTGAGTTTTGTCACCTTTTTGGTTTTTATTTTATATTATTAATTTTTGGGAGCAGTGCTCACTCCTGACTTTGCATTCAGGAATCACTCCTGATGGGACTCTAGGGTACATAGGGGGTGCTGGGGATTGGACCCAGGTTGGCAGCATGCAAGACAAATGCCTTACATGTTATATTATGTCTCTGGCCTTTGTTTTGTCTTGCTTCTTTTTTTTTAAACAAAAATTTATTTCAATGTTGTTGACATTTACTTTTTAAATTTCCATAAAGTTATTCACAATAATGCATTACATTCAATATTTTGACATCAGTCCCACCACCATCACACCCTCCCACCACCAGCATTTTGAATTTCCCACAACCACTCAAATCTGCTGAACAGGCAGATGCTAGATAATTTATCTGTATTGCCTGCTTCGAATAACATAGGACCTAGAAATCCAAAACTTTAGATAATTAGGGTCTGGAGAAATCTTTGCAGCGAGCTGCTCGGTCCTGAGATTCTTTTGTGTGTCTCTAGATCATGGCCATTAATGAACTTAAATAGTCACCAGAGGCAGGTTGTGGGTGTGACATCCAGGGTCCGATGGGGTTGGGGAGATGAGAAGGATTGACGCATCCCTTATCCTATGAGGCCTGGAGTTTGCAGTCACTAATTCTGAGTTTCTGGGCTTCTCATTGGGTTCTGGAAGATGGCAGCTACTGGGATTCTCAGGGGGAAGATTAAGAGACAATACCTGCTCCTGTCTGAGGCACCCGAGTGAAATCGGCCTGGCGCAAAGTTCAGAGGCATCTCTACAGCAAGCTGCCCGGTTCTGACATTCTTTTGTGTGTCTCTCAGTTGTTGACATTTTAAAATGTGGCATAGTTTATGCAGTTTATGAATGGAAGTTTTCACCTAACATTGGGAGAATTTTCATATTATCATTACTTGGCCTTCAGAATCTTTTTTTTTGTTTGGTTTTGGGGATACATCTTGCAGGTGCTTAAGGACAACGTTTACCTTAGTGCTTGGGAGGGGGTGCTCACTCGCTGTGATATTTTTTGGATCATGTAGTGCTGGGGACTGAACCCTGGGCTTCTGTATGCAAAGAATGCACTCCAATCCATTAACTACCTTCCTGAGCCTGATATTAAAAATATTTAATGATAACCCTTATTGAATATGTCTATTTCCTTACATTTCTGACTATGGAATGGCAGTGCACTGAAGTTCTTCACATAGAAATATTTGTGTCCAACTCAGAGATCTTTAACAAGGACAAGTTAGGGGCCAGAATGATAGTATAGCAGGTAGCATGCTTGCAGCACAAATGGCTGAGCTGGTTTCCATATAGTCCCTGAGCCCTGCCCGTAGTTTCAGGCTATGAATATCCTAAGCTTTGCTTGTCCATGAAGCTTTGTATTGTTTCTTCAAATATGAATAATAATCTAGCTGGATAAACTATTCTTGGTGAGGTATCTGTTTCATTGACTTTTTCACCATAGTCCACCATTCTTTGTGGCCTGTAGAGTTTCATTTGCTAGATCTGCAGTTCCTCTCTACATACATTCCTTTATGGTCCTGATGCTTTCCATTTTCTGTCTCTGGCTTTTCTCATTCTGAACATAGGGTTTCTTGGAGTTTTTCCTTTTGAGTCAATTTTTTTTTTTTTTTTGCTGGGACCTTTCATGCCCCTTGGTTCTGACTGCCTGCACTTCTCAACTCTGGGAAATTCTTATCTATGATCTTTTTTGGCGGGGGGGCTTTTTGGGTCACGTCTGGCAATGCACAGGAGTTACTCCTGGGTTTGCACTCAGGAATTACTCCTAGCGGTGCTCAGGGGACTATATGGGATGCTGGGAATCGAACCCGGGTCAGCCACGTGCAATGCAAACACCCTACTATACTATTGCTCCAGCCTCCTCTCTGATTTCTTTGATTTTATTTAATTCACCTTCCTGTTTTTCTTTAACTCATCTGCATACCTGTTGTGCTATTCATTTCTTTTCAGGCTTTTCTCCATCCTGTTGTTTTTCTGCATCTTATCCTGGTGCTCATCAATCTTTTTCTTGGCTTCTGTTACTCTGCCGCTGAGGCGTTCTGCTGAGGTGTTTTTGTTGTTGTTTTTTAATTTCACCTATCCTACTCTTCAGTTCTATCATTTCTGATTATAGTTCTTTCATATTTTCTCTCACACTTTCTTGTGTTTTGCTCACTACCTATATCATAGTTTCATTGAGCTCATTAAACATCCTCAGCATAGTATCCTTATAGTCATTATCTGAGAGCTCACAGAGCTGGTTGGTACTGCTAGAGCCTATTATTTTTACCCATTGACCTTGGTTGCTTCTATGTGACTCTCCCATTGTGTTTGCTGTGCTTTGTGGGTAAATCTTTGTAGCTTACCCCAGACTGGGAGTCTCCCAGTGATTTGACTGCGTGTTGCTCTTTTCCTTACCTAGTGACAGGAGGTATGTGTGTGCAGTGTGAGGTAGCAATGAGTAGAGTGGTTGACTTAGGGTATAAGGAGATATGGGACATGGGGTGTGGATGTGGACGTGGAAGGTTGTGTTAGATGTGAATGTGGGCCTCCTGAAATGGTAGAGGTCAAAATGGAGGCTGCCAAGGTCAAGGGAGGGGAATCTACTTCCCATTCCAAAATGGCTCCAGGAATGTAAACTGGGAGAGGGTCTGAGAGGTGGATGTGGGACTGTTAGGATCTGTTCTTTGTTAATTTATTAATATAAAAATAGAATTACTTTTGAAACAGAGTTGACCCAAAAGGCACATTGCTTTGTTTTATCTTAGTGAAATGTAGATGATGCCTGGTCTTTTTTTTGTTCATGGTAAGTAGGATCTTTCCATTCCAATGTTACTTTACTCCAGCCCCACCACTTACGTCTTCTCACAGAGTTCATGAAACTTTAATGATGGCTGTAATGCAAGCTATTGAATTGCCTAATCGATTCGAGTTAATCTTTAATATTGACATCACACCCCATTATGTGATTCTCTATTCAGGAGATGGTTTTCCAGAAGCAGGTTATTTACTTTCACTTTGACACTCATACTTCTTTTATGTTGCCAAAGAGAGAAAGGAGACCATCTCCCACATTTCTAGCTCTGTCTAAAGACTAAGAAAGTTTGAAACTCTATCACTAGTCAGTATGTTTTCTAAGTATCTGTGAATTTTATTTACACTCTAGCCACATTAGAAATGGACATAGATAATTGAGAACGGTTTGTAATTTTTAGTTATTTTGCCAATGCAAAAAATAAAATATTCTGTTTTTGCTAAAACTGGAGAACTAGAAATGGATCTTTAAGAAGCAGTGGGATGGGGGGAACTGGGAAGCTGGTCACCCTAGCATTGTATGGATCCCCAAGCATGACTGGTGTAGCCGAACACCACCTGGATGGTACCATGGGTCCTGAGCAGTGGTGCATTCTTGGGCCCTGGCATGCTACTCTCTGACCTAGTTGGCCAAAAATTATCAGATGTGGTGCCTCGGCCCTCTGATCTTCACTTGTGAAGCCCCTTATACCTTTTATCCAAGAAGCAAAGGACCCTCAGAGAACTTGTGCTTTCATGCTATGAATCTTTATAGCTTGTTGCAACAGAAAGTAATGCTTTTAAAATAGCTAGCAGAAATATTCAAAATGAATCTCTTTTCTCTGCTATCAGAGTAACCTTTTCCCTTGAACCGTGATAATAGTCAGTTGTGCCATACCGCTTTCAGCTTTTTTTTCTCCCCCTTCTGCATTCCAAGGTTAAACATTATTGAGCCTAAGCCTTTGTTCCAAGAGTTCAGAAGGGCAAAAATTATACTTTCAACCTGCATATATGCTTTAAATGGAGTTCATGTGCTCAGTCAGCTCTTTGGAATGTTAAAAGAAGAGATAGCAGAGAAGTCATTAGCCCAGCACCTGACCCAATATTTTGTCTCTTGTGTTAATTTTTTTATGACTTTGTGATACAGTTGATTGACCCTAATCTTAATAAAAGTGTGAATTAAAGTGCATCAGCTTGATATTTTCCACTGAGGACAAGTAACAAAAAATTTTTGATTTTCACCAATAAAGCTACTTTGACCTGCTGTTTTTGGTGTTTGGCTTTTGTTTTGGGGCCACACCTAGTGATGCTCAGGGGTTACTCCTGGTTCTGTTTTCAGGAGTTACTCCTGGCGGTGCTCAGGAGACCATATAAGATGCTGGGGATTGAACCCGGGTCAGCCTCATGCAAGGCAAATGCCCTACCTGTTATTCTATCACTCTAGCACCTCCTCACCCTGCTTTATAATTGTGTTATTATTTGTTTTCAGGAGTGAAAAATAATATAGTTCAAGGATTTTAGAATTTTGTGGCCTGTGACCTGCTTCTCCAATCTGGGTGGTTCTCTTTTAATGTAGCTGTTGGGTGTGACAAGGAGAGGCAGAATGGGAAGATGAGTCTATTGGATGCCAGATTTCATCTCATTTTTTTGGCAATTAATTGGTATTTGCCTTATGTCCTTAGTTATGTACACTGTTTATTTTTATTTTGTTTTTATTTCGGGGCCACACTCGGCAGTGCTAAAGGCTTACTCCTGGTTCTGCATTCAGGGATCACTTCTACTGGGCTTGGGGAATTATAATGGGGTGCCGGGGGTTGAACCCAGGTTCTCCATGTGCAAAGCAAGTGCCCTATTCTCTGTACTATCTTTCTCTGGCCCTATACTGTTTCTTTTTACTTTCCCAGGCATAGAAAACTGACTTTTGAGAGAGTTTTTCATTCTAGATTCTGTGTATTACATTTGTTGATATTTTATTTTATTTTATTTTTTTATCTTATTGAATCACCATGTGGAAAATTACAATGCTTTCAGGTTTAACTCTCAGTTATACAATGCTGAAACAACCATCCCTTCACCAGTGCCCATATTCCACCACCAAAGGAAAAAAAAAAACACCAAAAACCCAGTATACCTCCCATCCCGCCCCCCCAATTGATAAATTTTACTTTACTTTCTCTTTACTTTGGTTACATTCAATATTTCAACAAAAACCTCACTATTATTGTTCGGAGTTCCCCACTAGAGTCAGACCTGTTGTGTAGAGATATGAGGCCGCTATTGCAGCTGCATGGTTTAGGATTTCTGTATTTTAGCAACTATGTCCAGGGAAATTTCTTCCAGATATTGGATCATTGCAAGCTTGTAACTCTCATCTGTTGTCCTCATAATATGGCGGTGTCCACGCCCTTCACCCCCGGTAAGGAAAAAGGTGCGGGAGAGAAATACCTTCCCCCTCCTGGGCAGGGATGGGGCCACGGCTTAGTTCTCAGTCTGGAGACATTCTGCAAAGAGCTGCCCATACCAAAAGTAGTTTAGCTGGCCTCTGGAGTCATGCTCATGCAGCTGCGGGGATCACATCTTGGCAGCAACATTTGCTGATATTTTAGACATAGATCTTTTACTGATGGTACCAGAGGAATCAGAGAACAAGCATAATGGTTTTCTGAGAAACAAGAAAGAATGTTGTTTTCCCTGAAGTTATTTCATTATAATTCTGTCTCTGTGTTATTTTAATAATGAGAATAATGTGGCATTAGAAAAAAGACTGTTTTGTGTTCTAAACTTCAGTCTTAAGGAATAACTGCAGTCTTAAGGAATCAGGGATTTCAGTAATTTGGGAGGGGCACTCCTGCAGTGCCTGGGGGCTCCTCTTGTGCTGAGCGTTGAACCCAGGGCTCCTACATGAAAAGCATGAACTTTGGCCCTTACATCATCCTTGGCCCTCAATAAATTTTTAATCATGAATCTCTGTTCTGCTTTTCTTTCCCCCTGCATAGTTACTTCTTAGTCATCATGGAGTATGAGCAGTTGCAAGGTAAGAAATCAAGAGTGAGAGAAAAGGAAAATCATTGACTTGGTTATCATGAAAAATTGCCAAGTTACATTGTATTTTATTTATCCCAAAATACCTTTGTTGATAATCATCTGTGAATAATTTCTCATTATGTGAATGGAAATTAAAATTTTAAATATGACGTGTTACAATAGCACCCGGTTTATTAAAGAGCCAGATTCATTTTAATTTTGTTTGAGTGAAAACTCAACCCCTTTTCACGTGTAAGCAAAATAACACAGTGGCTAAGAATGTTTATTCTAGGGTCACATAGCCTAGAGTAACTTATGTTCTGACTTAGCACTTACCCACTAGATGCCTTTGGGTGCTGTCAGTTTTTCAGCTCATTTTGTTGGTGAGTGTTATAACTTCATAGCATTATTGTAAAGATGCATCTTTTTAAATAGTGCTCAAAACAGCATTGGGCACATATTCAGTGCTTTAAATATTGACTCTTCTTCCTTCCTTCCTTCCTACCTTCCTTCCTTCCTTCCTTCCTTCCTTCCTTCCTTCCTTCCTTCCTTTCTTTCTTTCTTTCTTTCTTTCTTTCTTTCTTTCTTTCTTTCTTTCTTTCTTTCTTTCTTTCTTTCTTTCTTTCTTTCTTTCTTTCTTTCTTTCTTTCTTTCTTTCTTTCTTTCTTTTTGCGTCACACCTGGCAATGTACAGGGGTTACTCCTGGCTCTGCACTCAGGAATCACCCCTGGCGGCGCTTACAGAACCATATGGGATGCTGGGAATTGAACCCAGGTTGACTGCGTGCAAGGCAAACGCCCTACCCGCTGTACTATTGCTCCAGCCTCTGACTCTTATTTCTAATGTGATAGAGCTCTAGAAAAATGAATGATATGAAGGATTAGAGATCGGATTAGTTTGCAAAGTCGTCGTAAGAGTTGGAGAGTCTGAATTTCTGTAGTCAATATTTTCTCTCTCTCCCTCGCTCCTTTCCTTCTGTTGCTGTTACTTCACTGACTGAGGTCTCACACTTGGCTGCAGTACTTCCCCACTTCAGTTGTGTTGCTTGCCAGGGGCAGCCCTGTTAGCTGTGTAGCTTATGCACTCTTTGTAGTGCTTGCCCGAGTCACACACTTAGTTCTGATGCTGATCCCCCATTGAACTGCCCTGGAGAGATCACATCATATCCCTCTTTGATGCAGGGGATCCCAAATGGTCGTGCTCAGCATATGGGGCAGGGGCAGGGGTGAGAGATTGAACTTCATTCCTTCAATTCATTCATTCAAACAGGCTCCATTCCTGCTCTGTAGGGGCTTTACAAGCTGAGGCATCCCCAGCCTTGAGAGCTGGGAACTTAAGGTCATAATTTTCCGATTAGAATGAGAGGCTTTAGAGTTGGTTCCTTTCCAGATGACCCCATCATCCAGAGTAGAACCAGGGGAGCAGAAGAGAAAAAAATGATAAAGATGATTTGAATTCAAGAGGTTAGGATTCTTTGAGGCCGAAGAGTTTGCTTATCAATCTGACCTGGATATCTTTGCAGATTAACCTCAAAGAGGAGAAGCTGTGAGTCAGAGGCTGAAGTTCCTGGTGAATGAGGGGTTGTGGCCAGAGGTTTGTGCTCAGCGAAGGGAAGAGAATGATCTTAGACAATAGTGTGAACTTAAGCTGGGGATTTTCATGGGATACACAGAAGGAGCAACTTTTGCTGGACGAACACAGAGGGGTGTGAGCAGGCTCTTAAAAAATAAGGGGAAAAACAAGGGAAATTAGATAAATAGTGGAGGCAAGAGAGCTTTTTGATGGTGGAGTGAAGCTTCCAAAGAGCACCTAGAAAAAGTTGGCTTTGGGTCCAAGCAATAGTACAGCAGGTAGGGCAGTAGCCTCACACTGGCCCAACGGGGTTTGATCGCCAGTATCCTGGCTATCATGTAGCATGTTATTGTCACCTGAGCACCTCCAGAAGTAATTCCTGAGTGCAGAGCCAGGAGTAAGCCCTGAGCATTGCTGGGTGTGACCCCAAAAGTAAAAAAGAAAAGAAAAAGTTGTTTTGGAGGACAGGGCAGTGGTAGAGGTGGGGGGAATGAAGGAGGATGATAGTTTTGGAGTTTCCATGGAACTTGATTTGAGGGCAGAGACTGAGGATGACAGGGATGTGGCTGGGGTCCCAGTTGGAAGCCATCCTCTGCGGTCTTTAGCCTTTGCTTCTAGCCATTCGCTACTCAAACATTCTCTGTCTGTCAGCGTTCTGCTCCGAACTTAGAGTGTGGACTCTTTTTAGGCCATTTGAAATGACAGAGACCTAAATATTTTATTGATTCACAATCAGAACTTTGGAACTTGAACTTTGAAAATAATCTATAATTAAAATGAAAAGGCAGAAACAAGTGGGAAAAAGAGAAGACAAATATAAAGCAGGATTAATATTTTTAGATTAATATTAATCTAAAAGGGTAGATTAGTGGTAAGTAAGCCTCATAAATGGTCTGAACTCACTGGTCAAAAGACAAAGAAAGGGGGCCGGAGCGATAGTACAGCAGGTAGGGCATTTGCCTTGCATGTGGGCAACCTGGGTTCAACCTATAAGGGATTGGCTTAACTGATCCTCTGCATTCCATATGGTCTCCCAAGCACCGCCAGGGAGGTTTCTGGTTGCAGAGCCAGGAATAAACCCTGAACCCCTGAGCATCACTGGGTGTGACACCCCCCCCTCAAAAAAATGACAAAAAAAGAATGACTGGATAAAACAAAGAAACAAACCCAAAACCTTTGGGTCAGAGAGGTAGTTCAGGGGCTAAGGTCTCGAATTTTGATCACCCTGATTCCATACCCAGTACTTCCAGCACTGCCAGGAGTCACTCCTGAGCATAGAGCCAGGCTTAGCTCCTGAACACCACCCACCAGGTGTGGCTCAACCTACCCCTTTAAATAAATAAATTAAATACATTAAAGAAATAGAATCAGATCCAGTAGTGTTGTGCGTACAGAGTCTGCTATTGGATATAAAGAGAACAGTCTCAGAAGGAATAGCCTTTTTATGTTTGTGGTGGTTTCTTTCTCTAGACAAAAGCATTTTAGTTTGTTATAGGGTCACTTGTTTATTTTTACTCTTGTTTCCCTTATCACTGGAATGGCATCCCAGAACATCTCCTGTGGTTTGGTGTCTAGGAGTGTCTGCCCATTTTTTTTTTTTTATGTATTTGATGGGTGCAGACAACACTCAAAGTCTAATTTTTCTTTCCAGCATAATTTCTATTCTAATCAGGGCTAGGCAGTACATTGTGTCAGCCATTTCTCATCTATAAGTGATGACATTGCAACTCCATTTCCCGAAGACAATAGAATTTATTTTCACTGTGTATACTGAGCCATACTTCACTGACTCATTTAGTTTTAGACTTCAAATTTCTGTAAATGTGGACCAGCTCGGCAGAGAGTCTCTTGACCCCGTGCCTGGCTGTCTTCCCCGTGGCCCCTCGGAGGGGGTGGATTGAGTTTCTCTCCCTGACCCGAGCAGAGGTCCCGAGGCTGAAGACCTCTGGAGCCTAGCCACAGCCATGCTCAAGGCCCCTCTCCACACATTCAGATGATCCTCACGCATAAGGAACTGGCAGAGGAACCCAGGTGTGTGGGACCCGGGGCTGAGATCTCCGAGCTTGCTCGGATGGGGACTGGGCCTCTTCCGCTCAGATTCCCCATTTTCCAGTAGCTAAGCAGTCACACCCAGGGACTGCCCCCAGCGCCCTGTAATCCCACCAATGGCCAACATCCAGAGACTATAAAACCAAACTCCCAGAAGCTCCTGACATCTTATAGCCTAGTTCTCCCTCTGGGAGAATCTGGCAAGCTCCAGAGAGTTTTCTGCCCACATGGGAGAGCCTCGAAAACTCCCCGTGGTGTATTCATATACCCAAACCAGTAACAATGATGGGTCTCATTTCCCTGACCCTGAAAGAGCCTCCAATGCAGAACCATTGGAAAGAATGAGTAAAGAGAGGCTTCTAAAATCTCAGGGCTAGGACGAATGGAGACGTTTCTCTGACCGCTTGAAAAATTTGATGATCAACAGGATGATGATGATGATGATGATGATGATGATGATGATGATGCACCAGCTCAGTTAAGCCAATTCATCTACTTAGTTGCACAATATTTTTTTTTATAACTTGGAATTGGGCATAAGGTATTACATTGAGAAAATATTCATGCAATTTTTTGGTAACAAAACTTCAAGTAACTTATACATAACATTTATGGTTATTGACTTACGAAGGTATTTTTATAATTAATAAATCATAATACAAACAATTTATTGATAAAATTCTTAAATTTATAATTAAGAAATACTTCAAATAAATTAATTTTATGTATTGGTTTTGGTAATTAACAAGTTTCTGAACTACGCTGTAATTCAACTTAGTTTTTGGGGGGTAAAGTTCACATGAAAGAGCTGGGGTGATCTACACAGGCACCCCTGCAAGAAGGACGATGGCAATGGGCTGTAGATGCCATCCTCCTTCAGAACCTTCCCCGCCTCATGTACACTGACAACATGCAGACTGCTGACTCTTGGATCTGGGACTCAGAAAGGAGGGATATTTGTCCCTATCTCTGCAGTGTGTCCTTGAAAGCAGTTCAACATGCTCATGCCCTTTCTCAGCCATGTAGATACAAAACTTTCATTTCCAAGGAATTACAAGGAAATCTACAAAAACCACAAAAATAAAGTCAAAGCAAAGAAAACCTAATCAAATATAGCACTCCTTCCTCGAAAAATAAAAGCACTGCAACTTTCTTACTGATTCAAATAGATCAAATTAAACAATAGGGAAATGTATATATTTTGATCACTGGATCACTGTCACTGTCATCCTGTTGCTCATCAATTTGCTTGAGCGGGCATCAGTAATGTCTCCATTGTGAGACTTGTTGTTACTGGTTTTGGCATATCGAATATGAGTACACCACAGGTAGCTTGCCAGGCTCTGCCGTGCGGGCAAGATACTCTCGGTAGCTTGCCAGGCTATCTGAGAGGGCGGAGGAATCGAACCCGGGCCAGCTGCGTGCAAGGCAAATGCCCTACCCACTGTGCTATCACTCCAGCCCATTATATATTTTGATATAGGAACCATTTCCAGCAATTCTTAGGACTAATCCATGGTTTAGGAGTCAGTCCTGGCAGTGCTCAGGGTCTGTTCTATGTAGTACTGGGGATCTGATCAGGGTCAGCCACGTGCAGAGCAAGCACCTTATCCAACAAGGAAAATTAAAGTACCAAAATGGTGATATTTCAAGGAATTTGACATCACAAGAAGAGAACAACACTTCATCCTTAGAAACATGCAAGATTATATCTCCTTATCAGACAAATTCAAAAGACAAAAAGTAATATAAAATATTTAAAATATTTAAAAAATAATATATAAATGATTTAAGTGGAAGAAAAGAGAGAAACTAGATGTGAAAAAAGTGAATAGACTATGAGAACTGTTCAACAACATTAAGAAAGATAAAAATAATGGACATCTTAGAAGGGAAATAGAAAGAGAAGGGAACAAAGAGCTTATTCACAGAAATAGCATTGTAGCACTGTCATCCCGTTATTCATTGATTTACTTGAGCGGGCACCAGTACCATCTTCATTGTGAGACTTGTTACTGTTTTAGTCATATAGAATATGCCACGGGTAGTTTACCAGGATCTGCCGTGTAGGCAGGATACTCTCGGTAGCTTGCTGGGCTCTCCAAGAGAAACGAAGGAATCGAACCTGGGTTGGCCACATGTAAGGCAAATGCCCTACCCGCTGTGCTATCGATCCAGTCCAGTAACAAGTCTCACAATAGAGACTTTACTGGTGCCTGCTCGAGCAAATCGATGAATAATGGGACGACAGTGCTACAGTGTTTCAAAGAAATAATTGCAGAAATATTTCCAAACTGGGAGGAGAAACATATGTCTCTGAAACTAACAGGACACCTGCCTGTTTAAATTTAAATTTAAAGAGCCCTACACCAAGGCTCATAATATCGAAACTATCAATAGTTCAAGACCAAGAAAGATTATAAAGGTTGCTAAGGAGAAAAGAACCAGGTAGCATATACCAGTACTTATTAGTTTTCATCAATCTCAGCAAAAACTCTTCAAGTTAGGAGAGAACACAATGGCATATTTAAAAATTAAAACAAAGAATGTTATATCCTGCGCTGGAGCGATAGTATAGCTAACAAGGGGGGGCTTGCCTTGCAGACCCAGGTTCAATTCCTGGCATCCCATATGGTCCCCCGAGCACCTCCAGGACTGGTTCCTGAATGCAGACCCAGGAAAGAACCCTGAGCACTGCTGGGTATGGTCCCCCCCCCAAAAAAAAATAATAAATGAGCAAACAAAAGGATATTATATCCTGCAAAATTCTCTTTAGTTATGAAGAGGAAAGAAAGACTTTCACATGCAAAAGCTGAAGGAATCAGCCAACAGCAGACTTCCCCTTCAAGATATGTTCAAAGGAGGGACCGGGAGATGGCTTAAAGGGCAGAGCACCTGTAAAGAAATCCCGGTACTTATGGTCCCCTGGGTGTTGTCAGGAACAACTGCCAAGTATTGAGCTAGGAGTAGCCCTTGAGCACTGCCCGGTGTAGTTCCTAAACCAAAAGTAAATAAAAGAAATATTGAGAGAAGTTCTTTTACCTAAGTTGAAGAGAGAAATTCTACCCAAAAAATGAACAAGGAAGTAGCCCAAAGGAACCAGAACACCAAAGCCATAAAGGTAGTAGCAAGCTCTCCTAGGTCATCATTGTTCTGGATGAACTTACTAACCAAAGACAGAGTAAGCAGGTGGATTAAACTGAAATCCTAACCACACGATATTTACAAGAGACTCACTGAAGCTATAAAGGCAAACATAGATTTTATTTTATTTATTTATTTTTTTTAAATTTATTTATTTTTAATTAGAGAATCACCGTGAGGGTACAGTTACAGATTTATACACTTTTGTGCTTATACTTCCCTCATACAAAGTTTGGAACCCATCCCTTCACCAGTGCCCATTCTCCACCACCCGTAAACCCAGTGTCCCTCCCACCCTCCCCAATCCCATCTCCCCCCCACCCCACCCTGCCACTGTGGCAAGGCATTCCCTTCTGTTTTCTCTCTCTAATTAGTTGTTGTGGTTTGCAATAAAGGTGTTGAGTGGCCGTTGTGCTCAGTCTCTAGCCCTCATTCAGCCCGCAACTCCCTTCCCCCACATGGCCTTCGACTACAATGTAGTTGGTGATCGCTTCTCTGAGTTGACCTTTCCCCGGAACGTGAGGCCAGCCTCGAAGCCATGGAGTCAACCTCCTGGTACTTATTTCTACAGTTCTTGGGTGTTAGTCTCCCACTCTGTTATTCTATATACCATAGATGAGTGCAATCTTTCTATGTCTGTCTCTCTCTTTCTGACTCATTTCACTCAGCATGAAACTTTTCATGCCCATCCACTTGACTACAAAATTCTTGACCTCCTTTTTTCTAACAGCTGCATAGTATTCCATTGTATAGATGTACCAAAGTTTCCTCAACCAGTCATCCGTTCTGGGGCATTCGGGTTTTTTCCAGATTCTGGCTATTGTAAACAGTGCTGCGATGAACATACATGTGCAGATGTTGTTTCAATTGTACTTTTTTGCCTCTCTGGGATATATTCCCAGCAGTGGTATTGCTGGGTCAAATGGGAATTCAATATCTAATTTTTTGAGAGTCGTCCAAATTGTTTTCCAGAAGGGCTGAACCAGTCGGCATTCCCACCAGCAGTGAAGAAGGGTCCCTTTCTCCCCACATCCTCTCCAACAGCGGTTGCTTTTGTTCTTTTGGATGTGTGCTAGTCTCTGTGGTGTGAGGTGGTATCTCAAAGTTCAAACATAGATTTTAAATAAGTTGACAAGAACTAGTACTTGAAGCCAGTGGAAAACTTCAAAAGGTAGGAACTGTAAGACTTGTTTTAGATTAAATAGACCACTGGTCAAAAAAGATAGCAAGAAAAAAAATACATAGACATTATATAATGGTAAAGGGATTCACAGAAAAGGAAAAAAAAATTTAAAAAATTATTTAAAAAATTTCAGTGTTGTTATGTAATACTGTTAATGATTAGCATTCCATGCATACAGTGTTCCAACATTCCACCTGAGTGTCCACTTCTTTCCACCATTGCCTTAGGATCCCCTCCAAATCCCTCACCCCCTTGATTAGTTCAGTTCTGCAAACCAGTTCTCAAGTTTGTGTCTGACCATTTATTATTCCCATATCATTTTTCTTTATCTCTAACATCACTATCATTGTCATCCTGTTGCTCATCGATTTGCTCCAGCAGGCGCCAGTAACTTCTCCATTGTGAGACTTGTTACTGTTTTTGGCATATCAAATACACCACTGGGAGCTTGCCAGGCTTTGCCGTGTGGGTGGGATACTCTCGGTAGCTTGGCGGGCTTTCCGAGAGGGGCGGAAGAATCAAACCTGGGTCGGCCTTGATATTAAAGTTTTTCCTTTAAAGAATTGTACATATTAGGGCTGGAGTGGGTAGGGCTTTTGCCTTGCATGCGGCTGACCTGTGTTCGAATTCCAGCATCCCACATGGTCCCCTGAGCACTGCCAGGAGTGATTCCTGAGTGCAAAACCAGGAGTAACCCCTGAGCATCGCTGGGTGTGACCCAAAAAGAAAAAAAAAGAATTGTATACATAGGGACTGGAGCAATAGCACAGTGGGTAGGGCAGTTACCTTGCACTCGGCTGACCTGGGTTCGATTCCCAGCATCACATTTGGTCCCCCAAGCACCGCCAGGAGTAATTCCTGAATCCACAAGCCAGGAATAACCCCTGTGCATTGCCGGGTGTGACCCAAAAAGCAAAAAAAAAAAAAAAAAAAAAAAGAATTGTACATATTATATATAATCAGGCTATATGTTATAATATATAATAAACAACATGGCATTTGTTATATTGCATGATATATACACAAATGTTTGAAAGAAAATGTATTTTAAAGGAGGAACTTAACTTGACGATACATTGGTAGACCCCAAAGTCACCCCATATCAAGGGGACAAACAAAATCCAAGTCTGTTCCTGGTGAATTCTGGAACTTACGTTTTTGGAAATTGGAGTATTGCTGGGATATTTGTACCCTGTCACATTTGCTTTCCCAGACATTAGCTGAAAGTCTTGACAATTAATAGCAGCAGGTTGGCCCACTGATCGCACTTCATTCTGTACGGAACTGTCCTTGCAAGCTTCTAGAGAAAGGTGGAAACATGAACAAGAAGTCTGTGATTCAGAATGTGTCATAACAAGCTCCTCACACTATAGTCTTGAAATTAAATCTCTCACATATGAGAGATTATTCTGTATTTGTCCCTGTCCTTCTTTTACGCAGCATGATACTTTCCACTTCCATACATGTTGCAGCAAGTTGCATGGTTTGGTTTTTCTTATACACATAACAATTAGTAGCAAATATGCATCAAACTAAGCAAATATTCCAAGGCCTAAAGGGATAAACTAATAGCAATGCAATAATGTATGGACTTTACATTACTTTATTACATTACTTTATTTTCACTTACTCAATGGATAATTCATCTAAGAAAAAAGTGAAAAGAGACAAAGGAAACAAACAACAACAACACAAATCACCAAAAATCTAAGGCTTTAAATGTCAAGCTACATGAAATGGACTTAATCTTTCAGAGCATTTCACTTCAAAACTCCAAAGCATATTCTTTTCAAACACTCCCAGAACATTTGCAAGTATAGGCTTTATGTTGAGATATATAGCAATTCTCAATAAAATTATGTTGAGATATATAGCAATTGTCAATAAAATTAAGAGCATTAAAATAATTTCAAGCATCTTTCCAGAATGAGAAGAAGCTAGAAATCAATCAAAAGAAGGAAGAAGAAAAAACAAAAAATTTGTGGAAAGTAAACATGCCACACAACAACCATTGAGTCAATAAGTAAATAAAAGGTGAACTTAAAAGAAATACCTGAAGATGAATGAAATTGAAAACATGACTTATCAGAATATACGGAATACATTGGTGGCAGTACCGAAAGGGATGTTTATAATGCAGGCCTGGAGGAATAAGAATTAAAAGTTTTTAAAGAAGAAATCTTATACCAAAGTATCAGAATCAAGAGAGCCTTTGACTGTGGAAGATTTCTGTCTTCCCTGAGCTTGCTTTTGGTTTATGAAATAAATCAGACTGAGAAGTTCAGTCTTAAATAAGGATTCTGTTCATATATGGCAGGACTTCACTCACATGTGGTACAGAAAGAGATGACCTAAGTAAAACAATACTAAACTTTTGGTCTGTAGGACCAGTTAGTTACTGGAAGGGAAGGGGAAAGTAGGGGTGATTAGGTGTAGGGTGCCAGGAGAAAATCAGGACAAAGGGGACACACATTGATCATCAGTGAGGCACTTCTAAAACTTCAGTAATACACCAGTGTGATGATACTTTGCTAAAACACACAAAAAAGCTAAACCATAAACTTTAGCATTTGGGGAAATATTAAGCGGACAGAATAGATTTTGTAAATTTACATCTAGAATATGTGTAATCACCATGAGTCTAGGCCGATTGATTGTTTATTAGATCAGAAGAATCAGGAAGTCTGAGATGCAGATATTTGAGGATACCAGGAAGTGAAAAAAAAAGTTCTTCCTAAATGAGGACGTTGCTTTTTATATACAAATGACTATCATTATTTCCTGTTATTAGTCCTCTTAGAATTTGTTTTTGGAATATCGTCAGTTCTCTTATGGCTCCAGAGATATGAATAAGTGAAACTGTCAAAGAAAAGAAGGTCCAAGGACACATCGGCACTTCACATTCCCAGCATTTTAACTGTTGCTAATTAGCAGTAGTCATGGTAACTGTCATTTTGTTGTTGTTTTGTTTTGGGCCACACCTGGTGATGCTCAGTGGTTAATCTTGGCTCTGCTCTCAGGAATCACTCCTGGTGGTGCTCAGGGGATCATATGAGATGTTGGGATCGAACCTGCGTTGGCCACCGTGCAAAGCAAGCCCCTTACCCGCTGTACTATCTCTCCAGCCCCGTGTAACCGGCATTTGTAAAGCATCTTCTGTGAGCCAGGCACTGTGCTGAGCCATGGGCATTAGCTTACTTAATCCTGACAGCAACCATAGAACGAACACACACACACACACACACACACACACAATTAGAACAGCAAAGCTCAGAAAGATTAAGTAGCTTGTCTGAAATTGCATAGCTCTTAAGTGGTGAAACTTAGACAAAAGGCATATCACCCTGCTACCAGACTCCAGCATTACGTCTAACTTGGGTTCTCTTATTTACCCAGAGAGCTTGCTAAGAACAGTTTTGTTTCTGGTTCCTGGTTAGGGGACTTTTGCTGTAGATGGTGGAACTATGTTATGTTTTAAATATGTTTTTTCAAAGTCAAGTTTCAGGGCATGTGTAATAGGCAGTAATTGTGGGGAGGAGGAGAAGGATAGTAACGAACTAATATTTAGCAAAATAAATGATTATTTATTTATTTATTCAGTACTTCTATAAGTTAGGCGGTACAGTCCTTTTTGAAAAAATTCATGAACTGTTTGCCTTTTCATTCCTCAAATGTTAACCGAGTTTACTACAAATTTGTCATTGTGCTGGGAACGAGGGGTGCGGCTATGAACAAAGCAAAGTCCCTGTACATTCTCCTGGAGCTAATTTTTCATTGTGGTTGAGACATAACAGATTATCAAGAAAAAGTGTGTAACATGCCAGGTGGTAAGTGCTGTGGGGAAAATTAAAGCAGGTTAAGAGGAAGAGAGTACTTGTGTTAGTGGCGTCACTGTTGTATAAGGTTGTTCAGGACCAACTCTTTTTAGAAAGTTTGAGCAGAAATCTAAAGCTAGATGCTGAGACCTTATAAGGCCATGGTCCAGACTTTAAATTTTACCCTGCACTTTCAGAAAGTTTTGATGACAGCATGATAGATTCTGACTTGTACTTTTATAGATTCTTTCTAGGTTGGGAATATAGATCAAGTAGTGGTTGTGTGCACATGCCCTACATATGTGATGCTCTGTCTTTGATCCTCCGCATCTTGTGAACCCCTGAGCATCACTGAGTGTGGCTTTGCAACAATAATAAGAGAAGACTCAGTCTAGCCTCAGAGTGCAGAATGGACTCTTGGTGAGCAAGGGAAGAATGTAGCTCAGAAAAAAGACTAACACAACCCTCGCTTATTAATGCCACTGTGTAACTTGTATCTATCACTTTTACCATTTCATAATCCAACGGAATGAAGTTATGCCGGTGCAGAAAGTCACAGGACCAAGAGCCTTCCAGTGGCTTTGGAATTTGCTTCGGGCTCCCAGCTAAGATTATAGGAATTCTCTATCAAATGGACAATTTTGGCACAACACTTACGTATTACAGCTGTCATTAGAATGTCCTTCTGTATGTTAGGCGTGGTTCTGAGAGTCTGTCCTCTGGACCTTGAATTGATTATTCTGATGTACCACCTCGGATCCATCCAAACCCCTCAGTGGGACTCACTTTTTGGGGTGTAAGGAACTAAGGTCAATCTAAGGGCAACTGAGGCTTAAATCAAGCAAATATGACAGATACCCAGAAGTAAATATTTTTCAGAGTCAATTAACTCCCATATGCAAAAGCACAGTGTTTACTATCTTCCTGTGTCTGTACAAAAGACATTACCCTAAAAGAAAAATATGCAAAGGGCATAAAGGAAAGAGAAAAGCAAATATTTCACTTATATATACAAAATTCAGAGCCATCAGAAAGTTTGACTGTACAAGTTACCATGTCTGATTTGGAGATATTTGTGACTAATGGATAGGAGTAGGACACCAAGGAGTGGTTAAAGATAAACAGGGGGCATTGGGAGAGCCTCAGTGGAATTGGGTGTGCCCTCAGGAGCACTGTAGTGGGTGTAACTCAAATAACAGAAGCTCCCTGCAGGAGGAGAAAGGACAACCCAATGGTAAGCCTAAAATGTTTGGAACTGTAATTTAACACCCGCTGGCGCTGGGGGCTGTGAATAGTTCAGTGCTCAGGGATCACCTCTGATAGTGTCTGTGAGACCATGCAGTGCCAGACATCGAACCCAGGCCTCCTGCACATAGGGCATGGACTCCAGCCCTTTGAGCTATTTCTCATGATGCACAGGCTCTGGCAGATCTGTTTTTTTCTAGACCAAAAGATGATGTTCTCTTTGGGGAATCTGGGAGGTGAGAAGGGAAGGTCATCTGCCTCTGAGTAAACAGAACTGTGAAGATGAGCCTGAATTCTGAGTTAGGGAAGCAGAAGAGAGAATTGCCACATTTAAATGGAAAGCGTGTTTTTCTTTTGAATAATATCCTGAATTGAGTATTAGGGCCAAACTGCTTCTGTGAATACAGTGGCTAATTTGGCTCTTTGCACATCCCTGAGTCTGTGATGGTGAGTGGTAGATGGAACTGACTCCAGAAAGAATTGTGATTCCCAAACCCCCCTCCCCCCCGCCAATTTCTCTGTGCTTCCAGTAGCCAGGCAGTCATGCCCACGAACTGCCTCTGGCACCATCTACGCTATTAACGGCCACGATCCAGAGACACACAAAGTTTTAGGAAGAGAGCAACACAGAACAATACATCATAGAGATGCCTCTGAACCCTAAAGCCACCATCCAGTTAAAATAAATTAACATCACCTTTATAACTGTATACGTGACATTTTATATGTTGGTAATCATCTAAGGACTTACTGGCTCCTGAGTGAGATACAACAATCTTCACAGACTTTCCTTTAAGGAAACTTTTTTGGATCATTTTTAGCGGGTTATTCATAACAAGCAATACAAAATAAATTTAGGCCCTGCTTTGGGGTCAGGGTTTGGGGGTTGGGGTGGAAACATTCAAAATATGGTGGTGGTAAGGTGTAATGGTGGTGTGATTGGTGTTGGAATATTAAATGTAACAAATTATTGTGAACAACTTTTCTTTTTTCTTTTTGGGTCACACCCGACGATGCACAGGGGTTACTCCTGGCTCATGCACTCAGGAATCACTCCTGGAGGTGCTCGGGGGACCATATGGGATGCTGGGAATCGAACCCGGGTCTACCGCGTGCAAGGCAAACACCCTACCCGCTGTGCTATCGCCCCAGCCTCCTGAATCCAGGAATCTTGCATGCAAACCATGTGTGTAGCCCTTTGACTCTCTGCAGCCTAAGGAATGACTCTTTGATACTGAAAATTTGGTTTTCCACACGAAAGTCATGTAAAGGGAGTTAAATTTTTTTTGAGTTCCCCAAATGATATACTTTTAAAAAATCATAACTGTAATCATATTATTTTAAGTATTGTGAGGGAAGCTGGTAGACATTTATGGGCATTGGGGCATGAGAAGGAAGACGATGATGGATTGCATGCACAAAGAGGCCCGAACCACCAGAGTGAGACAGCCAGGACGGAACAGTTAGTCAGTTCCACGCAGAACTCTTTGTTCTTCAGAAGCTTGTGAACTTCTCTGCAGTTTAGCTTGTGTAAAATGCTTGCTTGCTTGCTTGCTCCCTTGCTTCTGCATTTGAAGACTTAGAAACAAAGCAGACCCTTTATTTAGGACTGAGAGTTGCCAGGATGACCTGAACTCTTGGTCTGTGAGAATAAGTTCCTTTCTTTAACATTCACCTTAGCCTGCAATCTCAATTCCTTAGGCTTTCCCAAATAGTATGTTTGATTATCTTTATACACACACACACACACACGTGTGTGTGTGTGTGTGTGTGTGAGAGAGAGAGAGAGAGAGAGAGAGAGAGAGCGCTTGGATGGGGAACAGACAGCATCTTCCTGCTTCTCCACCGAAGCGCTCCTTCAGATTGAATCGTTTCGATTGGTTCATATCTTTTGTTTTGTTTTTACTTCGTGAATTCTTCTTTTTCTTTTCCTGTACAGCAGAGTCTGGCAAGTTCCTTGTGGCATATTTGATATGCCAAAAACAGTAATAGTAACAGGTCTCATTCCCCTGACCCTGAAAGAGCCTCCAATAGGACACCATTGGGAAGGACAAGTAAGGAGAGGCTGCTAAAATCTCAGGGTTGGGACGAATGGAGATGTTACTGGTGCCCGCTCGAGCAAATCGATGAACAATGGGATGACAGTGATACAGTGATATATGTCTCTTAAAATATATATAAATAAAATTTATATTGGCCATTATGTATTAGGCAGATAGCATATTAGATGTGTCATATGCATTAATTTTTTTAAAGACTATCTAAAATCCGATAAAGTAAGTATGATTATCCACATTTAAAATATGCAAGTCAGAGGCTGGAGCTATAGCACAGCGGGTAGGGTGTTTGCCTTACACATGGCCAACTGGGTTCGATTCCCAGCATCCCTTATGGTCCCCCGAGCACCTCCAGGAGTGATTCCTGAGTGCAGATCCAGGAGTAACCCCTGAGCATCGCTGGGTATAACCTAAAATGCAAAAATAAATAAATAAAATATGCAAGTCAGAGGCTGGACTGATAGTACAGCAGGTAGGGCATTTGCCTTGCATGTAGCTATCCTAGGTTTGATCCCCAGCATCCCATATGGTCCCTCAGCCTGCTGGGAGTGATTCCTGAGCGCAGAGCCAGAAATGCTGGGTGTGGCCCAGAAAACAAAGCAAAACAAAGCAAAATAACAAGTCAGGTTCAATAAAGTCATAATAATAGTAGATGTAATAATGGAGCCGGAGGAAGCACCTAACCAATCTGATAAAAATCCTCCATAGTCTTTCTTAAAATTGTAAAATGGGAATTAGAGCAGGTATTTGTGCTTCTCTGAAATGCAGTAAAGTTTAGTCACAAAACTTTTAGAATAACATCATAGCCATTTGGATTAGGGTTCTCTGGGAATCAAAACCAATAGCATGGACACACACGGGTGCACGTGCACACACACACACATACTCAGATTTATTTTAAGTGATTGGCTTATGTGACTGTAGGAAATCCAAAGTTTGTACAGTAACTTGGCAGACTAAAATATTTGGATAGGTTGATGTTGCAAATTCCACAGGGTATCAGGAATATTGATGGAAACTCAGATATGGTTTGTTTGTGACAGACTTGAGAGAAATATATTCTTTTAGAAATCTTAGTCCCGGGCTGAAGCAATGTTATACAGGTAGGGCATTTGCTTTGCACATGGCTGACCCAGGTTCATCCCCAGCACCCCATATGGTCCCTTGAACCTGCCAAGAGTGATCCCTGAGCCCAGAGCCAGGAGTGAGCCCTGAGCACTCCTGGGTGTGACTCCCAAATAAACAAAAAATACACAATTTTAAAAGGAAGTCTTAGTCTTTGGGGTTGGAAAAATAGTCCAGTAGAGAGGATGCTTGCCAACCTGGTTTTGATCCCTGAAATTCCATATGGTCTCCTGAACCTGCCAGGAGTAATTTCTGATTCATAACTAGGAGTAACCTTTGAGCATCTCAGGGTGTAGCCACAAAACCAAAGGGGAAAAGAAAATTCTCATCATAGGAAGTTTAGTTTCAGCCACCTCAATGCGGCCCAACCACAGTGTAGAGGGGTAAACTGCTCTACTCAGCATCCTATCTAAAAACACCCGTGGACCAGACAGATACATGGGTAATGTGCTTGCCTTGCATCCTGCCTGCTTATTGTTTAAATCCTTGGCATCACCAATGGTTCCCTGAGCACCACCAGGAATAACTCATAAGCACAGAGCTAGGAATAGTCCCTAAGCATCAGTAGATGTGCCTTCACATACATCACTGTCATTGTCATCCCATTGCTCATCGATTTGCTCGAGCGGGCACCAGTAACGTCTCCATCTTGAGACGTGTTACTGTTTTTGGCATATCGAATATGCCATGGGTAGGCATATCGAATATGCCTTGCCAGGATCTGCTGTGCGGGCAAGGTACTCTTGGTAGCTTGCCAGGCTCTCCGAAAGGGGCGGAGGAATTGAACCCGGGTCGGCTGCATGCAAGGAAAATGCCCTACCATTGTGCTATTGTTCCAGCCCTTCCCATACATAAAATGAATAAAAATTATCTTCCTAGGAACATCTAAAAATAAAGTTCGATGTCATCTCTAACTATGGTCGCACATAAAATCAACTGTCACACAACAAGTCATGGTTTTCATTGAATAAATATTTGAAGATATCTGGATACTTTGTTTTTAACTTTCCAACCGGTTTCTAGGCTGTGGACACAGAAACAGAACCAGATCAGAAGAGGAATCCGGGGGGAGGGGTGCATTATGAAACAGCTATTTATTACTCGGTGTGCGTGTCTGTGGGAATGTGTGTGTGTGTATTTGTGTATATGCACCATCATATAATTTTACAGACATAGACACACAATTATTTTATTTATCTTTTTATGATTTGGGATTCACACCCAGCTGTACTCAGGGCTTACTCCTGGCTCTGTGCTCAGAGATGGCTCCTGGTGGATATGGAGAAGCATATGGGGTCCTGGGAATTGAACTAGGGTTGGCTGCATGCAAGGAAAGTGACCTATCTACTATACTATCTCTCCAGTCCACTGATACACATTTAAAGAAATTCTTTTTGGTTCATGAGTTGTTATTGGAGGAAGTTATTAGACTCACTGGAAAGCCCCAGCTGAAAAATGAAAGAGAAAAACCCCTTTAAGTTGTATATTTCAGAGTCCGAGTGCAGCCTGGACGTAGGAAGGACAGGGCATTGGAATCCTCACGCATCATCTGTGAGCCATTTGACTAAGGAGGAGGGAGAAGGAGCAGCCATACTAGGAAGCAAGATGAAATGATGTGTACCCTGCAGTGGCCTGTGCTAGAATGAATAGATTTGATTTATGAATACAATGGAAAGCTCACCTGTGATAGACAAGTAAAACCCAGCAAAATAATATAAGTCTTGCTATTTTTGTGGAGTTTTTTTTTTCTTTTTGTAGCAGAATAGTACATAGCACACAGAACATAGAAATATGTGTAAATGGCATCCCTGTTCTCTAGGCCAACATCTGTGTGGAAGGGGACAATGAACAGTTGGTAGAGTCTTGTTCTCTGCGTGTTTGAGAAAAAGAGCAAGTGAAGGACCGAAGGGCTCAGTCATTCTGGTACCAGCATGGTGCCAGGACAGTGGGCACAGGTGGAGCTCTCACCAGCTGCTGCTTCTGGAAGCTGTAGATTTCCACGGCCACTTGCTGCCACATCATTCTTCGGTCCGGGGCTGGGAGAGAAACCAGCTTTCTTGGAGCTTGTTGACAAACTGGCCTTTTACCGCATCCTGTCCGAGTCACTGTGCACACTAACTTATCAGAAAAAGTGTCTCCATGTGCAGACTCCCTATTTGATTTGCCTGGGCGTCATTTACTTTTTACACTCTGTAACTCATAGTTGTTCAGCCCCTCTGTTTGTAGGTAAAGTCCCCCAGCTTCTTAGCCTGGCAACCACAGCCCCACCTTCCCCACTTCCCTTTCCTCCAGCTAAGTAGTTCTCTGACTCTTCCTTTCCTTTCTCTCCTTAATACCACTGATGTGGTTGAGACTGCCGTTTGCTGGGCTGTTGTTACAGCTGTTGTCAACTCCCCGAGCTTGTGGTTGACCCCTGCAATCTATTTTTTCCACGGTTGTCAGAGTCATCCATTTATAAGGACAAATGACATACGGCCTCCCAGCAACAATCCAGATCCTTCAGATTAAGCTCCGCATGACGTGTACGTGCCCCCTCCTGCCCCCCAACTCCCCACCCCACATGATTTCTGTCTCTTGCTTCCTCAGCCTCGTTTGCTACCATTTCCACCTTTTGCTTTCTCAGAAACTTATGCTATTCTGATGCCTCCTCCCAAGGTACCAGTTAAATAATTCTTAGGTCTTAACATTCTGTCCCTTTTATCCATCACATTCTTTTGATTTGGGGACCACACCTAGCAGTGCTTAGGGCTTACACTTGTCCCTGTGCTCAGGCATCTCTCCTGGAAGGGTTCTGGACACCCAACCTGTGTAAGCTGCTTGCAAGGCTAGTGCCTACCCACTGTACTTTCTTTCTGACTCCTCCCATCATATTCTTAAAGTGGCAGGAAACAAGTCAGTGAATGCGTTTCCTTCTTCTCTGCTTCTAGAGTAATTCAAAGTACCCTTTTAAAAAGTGGAGGAGAGTAGTAAGAAGAGATGTGGTTGGAGTTGGCTGTTGTGGTAATCTTGGTAGTGTGTGTGTGTGTGTGTGTGTGTGTGTGCACGCATGCATGTGTGTCCATTCACATGTGCACAAATAAAGAAGACAGGCAAACCCAGGGCACCATGTTTGATCCTAGTTAGCAGTTTCCTCTCTAAGTGTCCACTCACATGGGACACAGCTGCTAAAACTAAGCTGCCAAACCAGTAGGTTCATCCACAGCCTTCAGGGCCCACTTACAAGAATTGGTTTTCTAAAGCAGATAAGAAGAGTCCTTGCCCACAGAATGAGACTGAGTTTTAGTCTGTAAGCTCTTGCCTGAGATACGGCATTTTCTCTTCTTCCCATCTCACCTTGTGCCCCAACTCCCAGTCTCCCACCAAACACAGCTTGGTACTCCTACTCCCTCTGTGTTTGGCGGGAAGTTCTCCAGGTTTCCAAAGGTGTGAGCAGCCAGGAGATCACCTTTTCCATGTCCAGATCATGCTGATACAAACTGTGACAGTCTTGTGGAAGCATGACAGTCTTCAGGCTGCTCCTGTGCTTGTTAGGGTTATTTTTTGCAATTTTTTAATATTTTATTTTCATATTAGTAGAGTAGTTCCCAATAGTTCATTGCAGATAATATTCAAACACCAATCCCACCACTGAGCACCTTCCCACCACAATAAGAGGGAAGTTTGTGAAGGTTGTTGTATTTCATTCTAGAGCCATTTAAGCCTGTATATAAGAGAATACAAGCAAGTATGTTAAAACCAAACAAATGTGTGTTACTTTTGGTACATAAGTGGGCTAGAGTATAAGAGGTCATGCAGCCATGAATGCGGCCACATGCTCCAGGAAATTCTGCATCGTTCTCTTCCGGGAGCTTTGGTTTATAGTCTCTGGATCTTGGCTGTTGATGAGATTACATGGCGCCAGGGGCAGTTTGCGGGTGTGACTGCCAAGCTACTGGAAAACTGGGGAGATGGCGGGTAGGAGGCCCAGTCCTGATCTGAGCAGGTTTTGTCTCAGTCATGGGGCCCGCATACCTGGATTTTTCTGCAGGTTCTCACTTGGAGGAGGCTCATCTGAGCATGTGGAGGGTGGCCTTGAGCATGGATGTGGCTGGGTTCTGGAGGTTTTTGGCTGCCAGGGTTCTGCTTGGGGTGGGGAGGAAATCTCAACCTGCTCTCCTCCAAGGTGCCCTGATGAAGACAGCCTGACTAGGGGGTCAGGAAATTCTGTGTCTCTCTCTTCCAGGAGCTTTGGTTTATAGTCTCTGGGTCTTGGCTGTTGAATGCTTGTTAGTTCTAAGGCTACAGCCATCTTTATCCTTATAACTAAGTAGTTACAGGACACAGGGATCTTTTGCAAGGTTAGCCATGTGACTTGTTATCTCTTTTGGAGTTTTCTCTGAGGTTCAGAAGTCAGCTGTTCTCAGACCCACAGATGCTCCCCCTGAATCAGAACAGCTGTTTTGGTTAGGCTGGCGAAAGGCTTTTTCTCTAGAACCCTTTGCTTCATTCTGCCTAGTCTCCACAGGTTTAGGCTTGTGGAAAATAAAATCAGGTACTCTTGCAAGCTGTGTCCTGTCTGCCACAAAGCATCCCTCCTGGGGTAAAGCAAGGAAGGGCCAGCCCTAAGCCACCATCAGAGAGATCTGTTAGAAAGGTTAACTGAAACCAAGGTGTCTCGAAACTGGGGCCTTGGGTCACATTGTTTTTCCAGGTAGATCTCAGATGCTTTAAGATTGAGATGTACCTCATGTTTTAGGGAACGCCCAACAGAAGTTAAGGCATTTGAAATTCATTCAGCACCCATTCTCCAAGGGGAAAGCTGTGGTCAGATTTGATTGCTACCATTAGCTACAAAGCATCCCAAGTGAGAGAGGGGTTTCCACTCAGCCAGCTCAGAAGTACGTTTCTCCCAATTCCAGGCACTGATGCAGGTCCTAGTCAGTGTGACCTACAGGTAGCAGAGTTGTTTCTACTCAGCTGCTTTCCTCAGTGGAGGGGCATTAGAAGTATCAGGAACCTAATATTGGTGGACTTGGCTCCAGTGTCATAATTAATTAGGGGTGTGTATGTGTGTGTGTGTGTGTGTTAGAGAGAGAGAGAGAGAGAGAGAGAGAGAGAGAGAGAGAGAGAGAAATTTCTTGTTTTTTTTTTTTTTTTGGGTCACACCCGGCCATGCACAGGAGTTACTCCTGGCTCTGCACTCAGGAATTACTCCTGGCGGTGCTCAGGGGGCCACATGGGATGCTGGGATTCAAACAATACGGATTGGCTGCGTGCAAGGCAAATGCCCTACCTGCTGTGCTATCGCTCTAGTCCTGATAAAGTAATTTTCTTACCCTTAATTTACCTAATACCTATGTAAAAACTATTTTCAAAAGCACTTTAAAAAAATATCATTAGATGAAGATAAGTGATGAAATGGAAGTATAAAGAAGGTACAAAGAGGGCCAGAAAATAGTGCAGTTTTGCAGTCTTTCAAGTGTATCTGGGAGCTCATGATCGAGGCACTTCTGTGGTCCCTGGCCCCCCAAATCAAAGGCCCATGGAATTCAGCTTGTATTTTAACAGGGAAGAGTTGAACATTTATGAATATTTTATATATCAGCTATTCACATCAGCTATTCACATATATTCTGTGTTTATGTTATAAATATGTTTATCTAGTCACATATATTATCTATGTGCATTACATATTAATATTAACATGTCTGTCTAGGGTTTTTAATATTTTTCTTCAATAATGGAGAAAATAAATTCAAAGGGAAAAAAGAAAAAAACGAAATGTATTGAAATGATACAAGGGTATCCCAAGGAATTAAAAATTCATTAACAAAGCTTGCAAAGGGAAGTATGGGAACTGCGTGGACCTTGCCTTCTAAAAGTTGTTACTGCTATGACCTAGGTCTAATAATTTACAGTCTCTATGACTCTGTTGGTTGTTTCAAATCTCCTGGAATGATCGTCACATTGGATCAACTAGAGTTAGAGAGAGATACTACACTGGATCCTACACTGCAAATTGGTAAGATCACTTCACAACAAAAAAAAAATGATTTGTTTTCTATGCCTTGGAATTGTTCTGAGCTGATTTGCCGAATTATTTACTCCGCCACAAACTCCACCTTATGTGTTTTTTCATTTCTCCTAGTGTCTCAGACAAGAAACCCGAAGCCCAGAGAGCTTTTTAACCCAACCTTTAATCTTGTACGCTATGTATTTATCTTTAACTTTATGACTAGATAACACAAATGGTAATTAAGGCTTGATATGTGCTTTTTTCTTAGGGCCCCATATGAGTAATCAAACCCCACATTTCCTCTCTGACAGAAGTCATAGCCATATCCAGGCTGTCTAAAGTGTTTATTATCAAAGTGTCTTCCATGGAACAGACAAGGATTGGGGAATGTGTGGGGATGAGAATTGATACAGGTGAAGGCGGGGGTAGGGGGTGGGGTGGGTAAGCAGTGTTGAATCAGCAGCAGTAGTGATGGTGAACATTATCCCCAGTTAGATCCATGGGGATAATGGGTCAGCATTTGCTGAGTCCGGCAGCTTATTTTTTCTGGGGACTTATCTATGTGCCAGGATTCTTAGGGATGGAGCAGACTGAGATCAGCGCTGGGGCATCAGGGGTACCTGGTATCATGACATCAATGGTTTCCATTTGACACACACCTGAGTTATTTTGCTTGCTATATTTAAAAAAAAAGTCTGCTCCTTTCTGTTTTGTTTTTATTTTCCTCTTTTCTTATTTGCGCTGGTCAGCCCTTTCTACTGAGTACTCTCACACCCACCCCTACTCTTTTGTCATTCTTTCGGTCTCTGTGCCAGAGGCCAGAACTAGTATGCATCCTTGTGCCATACATTTAAAAAGGAGGCCCGGGTAAGAGTCGTATCAGACTAGAAAACCTGTGTGCTTTTATTAGTTTTAATTCCACCTATTTTTTTCTTAATTTTTTTCATTGTTGTGAGGTGCTTGGGAGTGAGGAACATATAGTGGGATAGAACCCAGGACCTTGAAGATACATACCAGACATACATGCAACCTTCCCTACCACCTGAGTCACAGCCCCAGTGGTATATGCCCTCTTCATAAAGGGCAGTTCCTCCTAGTTTCAGTGCTTCACTCATTCATGAGTGTTTAGACAGAACTCCCATTGAAAAATGTTTGTCAATACTTCCTTTATCGAAGTGAATGGTTGGGGCCAGAGAGAGAGAGAGAGAGTACAGCGGGGAGGGCACTTCCCTTGCATGTGGCTGTCCTGGGTTTGATCTCTGGCATCCTATATAATCCCTCGGAGCTGCTCCAGGAGTGATCCCTCGGCTCAGGCTAAGGAGTAACCCCTGAGCGCCCCTGGGTGTGGCCAGAAAAATCCAACAAAGTGAGCAGTTGAATCACAGTGCATCTGTGAAGTGGTGTAGCCAGTGATGGACCTGCCTGGAGAAGGTAGTTTTGGAGGAGTGAGGGAGGCAGAGACATGTGCACCTCCATCTGGCAAATTCTAAAGTGCCTGTACGAGTTTTGTCCCGAGAGAGAGAGTACAGTGTTTAAGAGCCTTGCCCTTCATCTGGCTATCCTGGGTTCAATCCCCAACACCCCATGTGGTCCCCTGAGCACCGCCAGGAGTGATCCTTGAGTGCAGAGCCTCAACACAGGGATCAACCCTGAACACAGTCAGGTGTGACCCAAGAGCATAACAGAGCGAGACAAAAAAAAATTAGAGTTTATGGGATCTATAACTGCTATGGCCTGTTTTCTGAGTAGCCTCTCTCATTTAATTGACTTAGTACTATAAAATATTTTTATGTATATGGTATTTCAGCATATTTCTCACTCAGTGAAGGTGAGATAATAGTATTTAATTATACACAGGCTATTTTTGCAACCTTTGCACATTTTTTTTTTCAGGAGGGTGGGGTGGGATTGATTTTGTCTTTTTGGTCCACATCCAGTGGTATTCAGAACTTACTCTTGGCTCTGCACTCAGGAATCACTCCTGGAGGGCTCAGGGGGACATAGGGGTGCCAGGGATCTAACCTAGGCTGGACATATGAAGGCAAGAACCCTCCATGTTGTACTATTGCTTCAGCCCCCACATGTATCTTTTCAAATCACTGTTTTTCTGTTTCGGGTATTGATGCCAAGAAATAGAATCACTGGGTCCTATGGAGGCTCTGAGCTTACTATTTGGAGATGTCTCAGTACTGTTTTCCAGATAGGCCGGGCTAGACAGCGTTCCCAGCAATAGGGAATGAGGGTTCTTTTGTCACTATATTCTGGCCCTCACTGTCTTGTTCCCAGTCTTTTTGACTTAGGTCATTCTCACTGTTACAACACCTCATTGTTGTTTTGATTCCATTTCCCGATAATAAGTGACAAGAAGCACTTTTTCATATGCTTCTTGGCCATCTGTATGTTTTCTTTGGGGAATGGTCTGTTCATCGCCTCTCACCAATTTTTGAGGGGGTTATTGGTGAAGACATTTTAAATTTATTGATATAAATAAAGCACAGTCATGTGTGTATGTATCTCCCAAGGGGGCTGGGGAAAGAGCTCAGTGTGCTAGAGTCCATGTATGTGAGAGGCCCCCAGGTCAGTCCTGGCACTTCATGGTCCCTTGGTCACTGCCAGGTAGAGCCTGATGGCCCCCAACACTGCATCTCTGGGCCTGAGCCCTGGACTGTCTGACTATCCAGCCAAACCTGAGCAGGGCTGGAGCGATAGTACAGCCAGAGTGATAGCACAGCGGGTAGGTTGCAGACCTGGGTTCAATCCCCGGCATCCCTTATGGTCCCCCAAGCACTGCCAGGAGTAATTCCTGAGTGCAGAGCCAGGAGTAACCCCTGAGCATATCTGGGTGTGATCCCCAAAAGAAAAAAAATTGTCTTGGACACTGAGCACTGTTGGGGAAGTCCTTAAATAAACAAACAAGACAGAAGTTATTGTTGTTGTTATTATTATTATTATTATTTGGTGAGTTTCACTGTTTTTCTTTCAGTAAATTTTTGTTTCCGATTAAATGATGGACATAAAAGCAAGGCGTATAATATACCACGAGCCACATCTCTGGCATCTGTTTCTTCAGAAAAAAAATTTTTTAATTGATTTTTATCAGTGAGGTAATGTTAGTTCACAACTGTGTATGTTTTATTTTAAGACCAAATTTTGGTTCTGGGGGCCTGATGCAATGGTGCTGACTGGGGCGTGGTGGGGCAGGGGTGAGGTGGGGTGGGGGGCGTCACTTCTAACTTGGTTGCTCTTTGTGGTGCTCAGGAGAGCAGGTGGGAGGAGGAATTGAATGCAAAGCACGTCTCCAACCTGTTGAACCTTCTCTTGGCCCCAGCCCTATTTATGTTTTAGAGCACAGGTTCAGACCTCTTCAAGTATAGCGTACCACTACCAGACTCCCAGTGTTCCTGCAGTCCATGGAGTTCCTTTTGCTCCTCTTCTCTTCCTTCTGGAATTAGTTCTGCAGTCGGAATCCAAGGATTTGTTTTGGTTTTGTTTTACCCCTTTCCTTGCTTTGTTTCTTTATGAGTGAGATCACCCTCCAGTTTTATCAATGAGTGTTGCAAATAAGAAGTGCATAGCTCAGCAGTGTTTCACTATACAAACCACACTTTTTTTCCTATATCTTGACAATTGTGAATAGAGCTGTGTTGACCATAGGGATGCACGCTACTTTTCAAATTAGTGTTTTCATGTTTTTGAGTAAATACCTAGAAGTGGAATTGCTGAAACATACAATTTATTTATTTCATCTTTTTTATTTTGGGGCCAGACCCGGTGTACTCAGGGCTTACTCCTGGCTCTGTCTCAGGGATCACCCCTGGTGAGGCTCAGGGGACCATATGTGGTGTTGAGGATCAAATCTGGGTCAGCTGCTTATAGGAAGGTGCCCTACCTGCTGTACTATCTCTCCAGCTTCTTAAATTTATTTTTAATATTACTGTATCACTGTATCACTATCATCCCATTGCTCATCTGTTTGCTCAAGTGGGCACCAGTAATGTCTCCATTGTGAAACTTGTTGCTGTTTTTTTTTTTTTTTTTTGCTTTTTGGGTCACACCCAGCAATGCTCAGGGGTTACTCCTGGCTTTGCACTCAGGAATTACTCCTGGCGGTGCTTGGGGGACCATATGGGATGCCGGGGATTGAACCCGGGTCGGCCGCGTGCAAGGCAAACACCCTACCCGCTGTGCTATCGCTCCGGCCCCACTTGTTGCTGTTTTTGGCATATTGAATATGCCACGGGTAGCTTGCCAGGCTCTGCCATGCGAGCAGGATACTCTCAGTAGCTTGCTGGGATCTCTGAAAGGGGCAGAGGAATCGAACCCGGGTCAGCCGCGTGCAAGGCAAACACCCTACCCGCTGCGCTATCGCTCCAGCCCTATTTTTAATATATTGAAAACATTATATTATTTTCTATGGTATAATTTACTTCCTCATTTACCGGTTTACTTCCTATCAACAGTGTGTAAGTCTCCTTTTTCTTCACATTCTTGTTTGTACTAGCAGTTTAAGGACTCTTTCCATCTCTATGTTTTTTCCTGTCCATATTTATGGCCTGGAGCAATAGCACAGCGGGTAAGGTGTTTGCCTAGCACGCGGCCGACCCAGGTTCGATTCCTCCCTCCCACTCGGAGAGCCCGGCAAGCTACTGAGAGTATCCCGCCCACATGGCAGAACCTGGCAAGCTACCCGTGGCATATTTGGTATGCCAAAAACAGTAATAACAAATCTCACAATGGAGACATTTGCCCACTTGAGCAAATCGATGAGCAAGGGGATGACAGTGACAGTGCCAGATATTTTTGGGTACGGGGAGGATGACATCCAAAGCTGGGGAAACAAACCCATGGCCTCAAACATGAAACTTGAACTTTACCCTAGGACCTGTGTTTTTTCTTTATTTTAAAAATAGAGACCATTCTCACAGGGGTGAAGCACTGTCTCACTGTGGAATAAACACAACTCAGGAACTAGAGAGATGGGACATGTCTTGCATCCCATCATGACCCTAGTTTGAATGGCAGGCACTACATATGGCCCTTGAGCGTGGCCAGAGGTCACTCCTGAGCAGAAAATAAAAACAGCCCCTAAGCACTGCTCAGTGTGTCCCCTCCACATCCCAAACAAACCAACCCCCAGCCAGTTAAAATACAACACTCGGGGCAGATCGTCCTGCTCAGGGCTTGCTTCCGATGTATGAGACCTGGGTTCTATCCTTGGCAAACCTCTTTCTCCCCACTAATAAATTGTCCAATTGAAGAGATGTTTTCTGCATTTGTATTGTTTTATCCTAATGTGTTTATTTTATGGGGCAATTTTTAGAGTTATGCTTGTTTTCTTTTAGGCCAATCAATTAAAGTGTGCTTCCTCACTTGGAAATACTATTTGCAGAGGCTCAGATGCAAATCAGTTAATTCTTGATGTCTTAATTTTTGTAACTTTAATATAACTGGAAAGCAGCTAAGCTCACCACTATACCACCAACTACTGGAGCGATAGCACAGCAGGTAGGGCATTTGCCTTGTACGTGGTCAACTTGGATTCGATTCCTCCATCCCTCTCAGAGAGCCCAGCAAGCTACCAAGAGTATCCCGCCCGCACTGCAGAGCCTGGCAAGCTACCCGTGGTGTATTCGATATGCCAAAAACAGTAACAACAAGTCTCACAATGGAGACGTTACTGGTGCCCGCTCCAGCATATCTATGAACAACGGGACGACAGTGCTATAGTGCTAATATAACTGAGCTAAGATAAGCTTGCAACTAAAGACTTGTACCGTTTTTGAGATACCTTTAATTTGAGAAAAAAAAACGGTATTTTGAAACTTTTAACCTTTTTATTTATAATCTAGTTGGGGGGATATTTGCACAGCACAATGGACCAAAGAATCTTAAGATTGCGAGAGATCAGGGTAAATTCATTGTTTCACTGAGTGTGAAAGATGCCCACTGCCATGCAAGGCGGTCCTTCCCACCTCTGAGTAGCTGAATTGGGGGGATGCTTTGTCTTGGTTATGAAATGATAATGTGTTTATTGATCATTTTAATACTTTAGGCCTAGTGCTGAATACAGAGCAAGTCAGCAAGTCTAATCCTTTAGGATATCCTGAATACACGGTGAGGTCTTTGCAGGATCTGAGTATCTAGAACCTAAGAATCAAGGACCTGAGAATCTAGGACCACATTTTGGAGCATTTGATTACACAAGGTTGAGAATTCAGACTGTGTAGCCACGTGGATTCGGAAGGAAATCCTGGCTCCATCTTGCACTGACAGACTATCTCCCGTCATCCGTAGACAAGTTACTTAACCTTCATTATATCTGCTTCTCTCTTTTTTTCCTTCTGTTTTTGGGCCACATCTGTTAGTGCTCAGGGTCTACTCCCAGCTCAGCACTTGGGGGGGGGGTTGCTCCTTATGTTCCTCAGGGGACCAGGCGGTGCCTGGGATAGAGCCCAGGCTTCCTGCATGCAAAGCGTGTGTTTCAGCCAATTGCACTGTCTTCCCGGCCTCACATCTGTTTGTTTATTGAATTGCAGTGATTATTAAATACAGTATAATTGAAAAGATTTAGTACAGCTTCTGACTACAGTTAGATGGCATCCATAGTTAGAACAGCTGAAAGGAAGGAAGTCTTACAGAATGTCTCAGTGCTAATAAGACTGCTTAGTCTCTGAAGTCAGCTTGTTTGGCCTGCAAATGAGTCTTTGACACTTACCTTGAAAACCTTTCCCATAGCTGGGTTTTAAATGATGCTGGAAATAGCCTCCTTTTTGTGTCTCATCAGGACCCAGATATATTATTTCTGTAGCCCCTAAATAATCCTGAGGCAAACTCTAATGCAACCTTTATGCCCTGCAAGAGTTTGTGTTCCGAATCCCCGTGTTTTTCTTTCACAAGCTGACGATCCAGTCTCTGCACCTAGAAAGGATCCTTGAGTCAGATCCAAAAAAGCAAGTGTCGAGTGTAGCTTCCTACTGGTTTCCAGCTTCCAGCTTCTCTTCCCTCTGCCTCCCTTTCCTCTCTGGCGCCACACAGGCGCCTCTTCCTCTCTGAATTAAGGGCTCTTGCAAACCTTTGAAAGGAGAAAGTGAGAGCCAGCTAAGGCTTCACCCAGCCAGAGCCTACCTCTTTCCTCTTATTATGCGTTGGTGTCCAGTGGAGAGCTAATTACACGCTATTTGTATGATGAGTATACTTCAATTGTTCTCTATTTTTAAAAATAGTCTAAGGTGGAACAGGTCCCCAAAGTTTACAACTCATTTTGTCATCAGGAGGTTAAACGACTTTCTCATATTTTGAAAAACTGTTGTACTCTACATTAGTTCATTGTTGTCAAGATTACTTTCCCTAAGTTCTCTAAAATTCTGATTTTGTTCATGTGTCCTTTTCTTTTGATTTATTCCCCAATATAATTGTTTATACAATTATTTTATATATAGAGAGATACATAGGTATATAGCTATAATTAGTACACATACATCATTTTATATTGAAGTTTGTGTTCACTGGGCTCTATATTACTTGAAAAACAAGGGAGATTGTTTTATATAATTCTGTCTTAAGCTTTGCTTAGGACATAGGCAAGCTGATTGATTTTCTCTGGTGTTTTGATGAAACAGTCCAGTGCTTCACTGTGTATCAAGAACAGATGAAGAAATATTGCTAAAAATTACTTAGATAGACACTACCACATTGCACTTGCAACCCCATTGTGACACTGGGCAATTCTTTTTTTGGGGGTGGGGGGGATTGGCCACACCTGGCTGTACTCAGGGGTTACTTCTGGCTCTGCACTCAGGAATTACTCGGGGCCATGCTTGAGGGACCATGTAGGGTGCTGGGTATCGAACTTGGTTTACCGCATGCAAGGCAAATGTCCTACTCACTGTACTGTAGCTCCGGTCATACACTGGGCAACTCTTGAACCAAAATGGTCATTCTGTTCCCTTTAAACTCCTTATTTTGAATATAATCAAATTTATACAAAAGTTGAAAGAATAATACCAAGAGTGTACATTATCAATCTATTGACATTGTTACTAGATCTCCAGCTTTCATTTATTTTTGGTTTGGGGGCCACATCTGGAGGTGCCCAGGGCTTACTACTGGTTCTGCACTCAGGGATCACTCTTGGTGGGCTTGGGGAACCAGCTGTGGTGCCTGGGATTGAACCTGTGTTGGCCACATGCAAGGCAAGTGCCCTACTCGCTGTGTTATCACTCCAGCCCTCTCTCAGTTTTTAATGAAACAGTTGAAAGTGCAGATACCCTGATTTTCTGCAGCCTCCATTTCCTAGTATAGACACAGTTTCCTATACAACACAGTATCATAATCACATTTTAGAAAATGAACAGTAAGCTCATGAACCGTGTGTATAAATCCTCAAATTTCCCTTTTGGGGAGTGGGGGTTGGGACATACTTGGCAATACTCAGAGGTTATTCCTGGCAGTACTTGGGGGACATGCAATGTCCTGGACCAAACCAGGGTTGACCATAAGCAAGGCAAATGCCTTAATCCCTGAATATCTCTCGGACTCCCCCAAATCTCCCTGTTTAGCAGATCAAAATGACATAGAATTCAATGAAGGCCTATGAATTTATTGTTATGCTTCTTTTGCCTTTTAACATTTATAACTCTCTCTGCATTTGGGTCTGTTTTCTGACATTGGCTTTTTTTGGTTTTAGCCCTGATGATGCTTAGGTGCTACTACTCACAGTCCAGTGCTCCGGGGATTGCTCTGGAGACCAAACCTGAGGGGTCCTGCGTTAAAGCATAAGCTTCAGCCCATTGAGCTGTCTCTCAAGCCATGTTGGCTTGACATTAACCTTCTGAAGGTTCCAGAACAATTTTCTTGTAGAATGTCTCATACTCTAGAATTGTCCAATTGCTTGTTCATATGCTTGTTATAGTTCATGGTTTTGGAAATATTTTTTTGAAATAATATTTAAAGAAATATGCATGATTTGTAAGGTGAGTTTATGAAGTTTATTTTCCTGCCTCTGGGATTTAAAATCTGGCTATTTTACAAACCCTTATCTCTGTTCTTATTTGTCCCTTGCACGTAGAGAATGCCCAATGCAGAAACAATTTCCTGGCTCTTTCCTACAGATCAGGGTGCTAAGGCTGGGCGGCTTCCAACTTAGGCAGTTCCATTGTACTTATCTCAGATCCCCCACCTGGACTTCAATTCGAAAAGTTATTGTTTGGTTCCCCTTCTAAAAGTGTTGCATTATGTAATTATCCTGGCTTTAGGAGATTTGGGTTGTTTTTATACCAACTGAACAAACTGGCTTTTAGGAGAATAATTTTGAAGTTCTTGGTGATCTAATGCAACTGTTAAAACAGCTATAATCAGGTTTCATTGTAGAGGTTTCTTTTGACTTCTCACAATCTAATGTTTTGTTGATTGTAGAGATTTTAGCATCCCAACTCCACTTGAGAGGTGGTTAATGGGTCCTTTAAAAAAAAAAGGAATAGTTGTGATTAAATATTATGACCTTACAAAGCCAACCTCATCTTTACTATCCCGATTATACTCCGTCTTTAGTGCAAGTGCTTTGCATTTCTTTCTTGGATACAACTTGCCTGTCACTTGGTGATGACAGATGATGGTGTAAATTGGGGTCTTAACCTGGAGTCAGTGGGTCAATGAACCCTATAAAATTATATGCATGGTTTGTGTGCATTTACTTATGTGGTTTGTTTTAGAGAGAGATTTCTATAGATAACATGAATTTTTCAGGGACATAAATGAGCCCCAAATGATTAAAAGCACTGGCTTAAGTACTTGTTTCTTGCTATGGACTTTTTCTTCTAATCCTCTACAAAGTAGCTCTTTATTTTCACAATCTTTCTGCATATTTGATTTGGATTGAACACGGTAAGGAGTAAAATGAAATCCATTCATCGTATTAGTCATTACTGAGATAGCCACTGTTTACATATGTTACCTGTCTGTCTACTTTCCTACCTATTTTTCTGCCAACTGGCTGTTCCTATGGATATATACACATAGAAGCACAGATTTTTTAAAAAGGAGTCATTCTATATTAATTCTATATTTTGCTAAAAGTAGATTTTTTTTGTTTTTTTAACTTAATTTTTTAATTAAAAAAATTTTTATTAGTGAATCACCGTGAGGTACAGCTATAGACTTACAAACTTCTGTGCTTGATTTCAGTCATACAACGGTCGAGTTCCCATCCCTCCACCAGTGCCCATTTTCCACCACCAATGGTCCCAGCATCCCTCCTACTATTCCCACCCTGTCCCCTCCACCCCACCCCGCCTCAGTGGCAGGGCGTTCCCTTTTGCTCTCTCTCTCTCTCCTTTTGGGTGTTGTGGTTTGCACTGGAGGTATTAATAGATCAATATTTTTATTTAATAGCTGCATAGTAGTTCATTATATGTATATAAGCGAATTCATTTAACCAATCCCCTATAAATAGACACAGGTATTTTCACATAATAAAAATCGAACCTTAGGCAATCTAATCTAGGAACTAGGGGCTTTTGTTTGTGATAAGATCCCTTTTCCTTTGTTTCATCTTTTCAAGCCCCCCAAGTTTGGTACTAGCCTTTGAGATAGAGAATTGTTTTCCAGAAAGAGAACCATGGGGGTGGCGTGAGATAGTACAGTGGGTAGGGCTTTTGCCTTGCATCCGCTGACCTGGGTTTAATTTGTGACATCATATATGATTCCCTGAGTCCTGACAGGAGTGATTTTGGAGTACAGGGGTGTCCAGGGCCAAACCCTGAGTACAGTCCTATATGGCCTATGAATGCCCACCCCCCCTCCCCGCCTGCAAATAAAAAGAAAAAAAAAGAGATCCTCTTATACTTTTCTCTCTAAATCCTAAGATAGCTACATAGCAAGTCATTTTAAATTAGTAAAGAATAATTTTATAGGTTCCACCAACTTCAAAGCTGCTTCATGTAAGTATGTTCTTGATTTTCAAGGTTCAAAGGGGTCCGTCTGCTTTTGTGATGTTTAATGTCCATTTAAAAAAACTGTAAAAATTATTGTGGAACAATATGAATACTTCCATGCTTTAAAATACTTGACTCATGTAAGCTTGTACTGTATATACAGATATGTATGGTATCTCTTAGTCTTTCTCTGTGTATATTTTTCCCATGCTATGTTGCTCTAAGAGGTGTTGCTGGGGTCTGTTCTTCTTTTCTCTCTTATCTGTTTACCAATGACACCATCAGATTAGAGGTTGCACCAGTCAACTCCCTAGGGTCCAGGGGTAGTAACTGTTCCCATCTGGCTCCAGTGATTAATGGTGTTTTTGTCATGGCATAAATCACATTTTGCTGTTCAATCAGCTGAGACTCTGGCCATTAAAATTTTTACTCTATTTACGAAAATCAATAACCAATGGTTGTGTGGAAAGGAGCAGTTTTTTTTAACTACTATTTCCTAAGTCTGTAAAGATAAACAATCAAGTTACTATACTCACTGAAACAGGGCAGGCAGCAAGAAGTATAATCTTACAGAAGAAAGGATGACCTTATGTAAGGACAGGTAGGGGGCCATTTTAAACAAGATGGAGAGCAACAGAAGAAACCTAATACCCGTTGAAAGTTTTTAAGATGATCACCCTTTTTCACAGATTAGGTCAACCAACACGGTAACCTTGGAGAGCTCAAGATGAGTTTTCAGAAAAGCATAATATACATTAGGTTAATAATAGCATACTATGATGGACCTAATACCACTCACAACTCTCTGTGGAATCTCTAATACACAAAATCAATTTTATCTATTTGTTTGCCTAATTATTGCTACTTGGAAAAACATACAAAATCTAAACAAAGAAATTAGCCAAGGTGATGAAATTTCATGTAGAAGAAAAAAATAGAAGAAGGTTTTGGAGGGAAAGACTATCTAGTACGAAAGCGACATCTTGCATGCTTTTTGTGGCAGGAAATATTAAAGTGTGCTGTGGACCATGTGTAGCAGCATGGCTGAGTAGACCTGGCTAAGGTCAGTGATCTGGATTCAGTTAGTTTATTTCACAAGCCTTGAGTGAGTGCTTTATGAGGTTACCCACCAGCCTTCCCCCCCCCTTTTTTTTCCCCTTCCCTGCAATGTCAATGCTTTTGTGAGTGGTCCACTGTTTTCCCTCAAATTCAAGCATGCCTCACTGATTCCTGGCTGCAGATTGTCTCTTAGGAACCCTGACTGAAAGTTACATTTCAGGAATTGAAGTTATACCAGTTTGTTCCTTCACCTGAGTGTCTGCAAGCCTGGGGCTGACTAAGTGGAGCTGAAAGTAGGAAAAAGTGAAGACTTGGAAATGATATAGCCCCCCCCCCCCCTTTTATTTCCTTCTTATGTCTCACTCAGCCTAGCAGCCTTTTGTTTTTGCTAGCCGGTGGCCCTTTAAATAATCACAAACATAATAAAGAAAGAAGGAACGACATCTTCTGCATTTACATGCAAAATACAATCCCTTTATACAATTTATGACGAGGCAGCTTTGCTCCTTGAGGCAAAATGCTTGGGTAAAGCATCCTGTTTCTCATCCCACTGAATAAAGACCAGGAGCTGAGAAGTCTCTTCCTGTTACAGCACCGCATCATTCCCGCTGACGTTATTGGCGGCTGTTAACTTTGCTAGAAGTTGAAATTATCTCATGGACTTTAAACTGGAGTTCAGATGTTTGTTTATGGGAGCTGCCTCGGGCTTTAGAAAACAGCCTTTTGTGTTCTTCCAGTCTTAAGAAAAAGGCTCTTCTCAGCAGCAGCCTTTCCTCCCTCCTTTGCTTTTTTTTTCTCGGAACCTGCCTCGCTCTCAAGGAGAAAATGAAATAAAGAGGACAGACAAGGCGCTTGGGGGAGAGAAAAAAAAAAGCAAAGCAAAACAAAACAAAACAAAACAAATGGCCAGAGAGGAGACTGCAACGGTGAGGCGAGTTGCAACGGAAAGAGCTTGGGACCTGACATCCTGCATTTGTGCTTTGTTTTTTTTTTTTTTGAAACTTGGGAGTTAGTTGCATTTAATGAATTAACCAGCAGGCTGGGTTGGTGGGGGAAATGTCTCTCCCGTCCTGCTGGGGGAGCCAAATACTATAGATTTGGAACAGGAAGGCTGTTGATTCGGGCTTCATTGTTGGGCCAGTCATTTGGGAGCTGGTGACCCGAGCGCGGCCGTGCGCTTGGGTGCGACTCGCCCATGTCTCTGGGCACCGTTTCTGCCGTCCGCGCCCCGGCCCGGGAAGATGGTGAGCCCGAGCTCTCGGGTACTGCGGGCGCAGCCCCGGGCGCCCAGGGTGATGCAGGATGCCCGGCTCAGTCGGCGGCGGGGAGGGAGGGAGGGAGGGGTGAGGGGCTCGGGGTGGGGGTGCTGCTGAAACGAGATGAGCAGTCTGTTGAGTGTTTGGCTGCTAATGCTTTTCTTTTTTCCCCTCTTTTCTTCTTCTTCTTCTTCTTCTTTATCTTCTGTGTCATCCTCTGTAGAGTTCCGGGAACGCGTCCTATCGCTGCTCGATGTCTTCCTCTGCGGATTTTTCCGATGAGGAGGATTTCAGCCAGAAGTCGGGCTCGGCCTCTCCAGCTCCCGGAGACACCTTGCCCTGGAATCTGCCCAAACATGAGAGATCCAAAAGAAAGATCCACGGGGGCTCCGTGCTGGACCCCGCCGAGAGGGCTGTGCTGCGGATCGCAGGTAAGAGGTTTGGGGGAGGGGTGGGGGGGGAAGGGAACCGAGAGTTGCGGAAATTCCCCCAGCAGCGCCTGGGGGCCCTCTCGGGGCGCTGATGCTCTGGGCCGAGATTTGTGCTCCAGGATGGGGGGGGGACCACGAGGGGGGAGGACGATGACCATGTTTACTTTGTGGCCCAAATTATTGATGGAGCGATTTGCCCTGCCTGTTGGTGACTAAGCTGTTTGGCCTTGTCTCTGGGGTTGGATGAATCGATATTTTTGAAGCAGCTCGGAGATATTTACAGACATCTGCACCAAACTTTCTTATCTATGTCCAGGAGCTATGAAGACAATCTGAGAGCAAATAACACCCAGTGATTCCCAGTGTATTTTACTGGAAGCTCCCAGAGAGGAGCCTTCATTTAAAATGTGTCCAGCGCGAGTGAGTTTCTCATGCTTCATTCGCGCGGATTCCTGGGTTTTGGTACCCAGGACTGCAGAGTGCATAACAAACAGCAACTTGGATGCTTTTCTTTCTTTTTTTTTTTTTCAAATCCCCCCTTTTTAATGCTAATGTCCTTATTAGTTTTGTTCGGAGCAGCTTTCTGTCCCTAGTTCTTTGGAGGGTTTAGCCATCAAGCATTTCTGACTAATTAATTAATTTATAGGAAGTGCCCGTGTTTCTGCTCTGTGCTACCCGGTGTTCGCTTGCACTGTTATACAAGCCCAACAGAAGTGCCGGCTTGTTTTGCCCAGCAGAAAGCTGAGAACACTGGGGTAATCAATCCCGCCGCCCCGCAGTGCCTGTGGGGTTGGGGTGTAGGCGTTCTGTACAGGAGAGGGGCTTTCTGGAGGGGCCTCGCCTTCCATTCCTTCGGAATTGTAGTTTTACTTTGGAACTGCAACAGTGTTGGATGGAGTATGTCCTTGGAGGCTCTGTTGCAGAGGCCGGAATCCGAGCTTTTTCCCCAAGTTGTTTTCAGCAGCCAAAAATCAGGTCTCCTCCTCCTCCACTCTGCCGGGGAGGCCCCTCCCACCCAGTTTCTCTGCCTCCCAGTATCATGCAAAGTTGGTACTTTATCTTCTTCCTGGGGGCTGGTGGGGACTTCCCGAGATCCCAATCTCTGGGCTGCTGAGAGTCCCCCTAGTGTTTCTCTGGTGGATTTTCTGATTAGAGGTACGCGCGCGTGCGTGCGTGCGTGCGTGTGTGTGTGTGTGTGTGCAAACACGTTCTCTGGTGGATTTTCTGATTAGAGGTGCGTGTGTGTGTTGTGTGTGTGTGTGTATGTGTGTACAAACACCGCTCATCCCTGTCATTCTCTAGTCTGGGTTTCTGGGGCAACAGCCCTGAGCTTCTTCGGGCTTTTGTCCTGAGATGCTGGCAGATCTCCCCTTTGAAGAGGCGGGAAGGGTGGAGCAGAGTAAGAGGAGGAGGGGGGAGGATGGAGGACGGAGACTGTCTGGAAGTCAAGTGACAGCGAGTAGGGTTGGCCTGGGAGAGCCCTGGCAGACCTACTTTGTCATCCTAGAGTACCAAAAAGTATTTAGTCACAGAGTCCTGGCTCCTTGCCCTGTTGAGACCACCTCTCTCCACTGCCACCCCCAGCGCAATTGTCAGGCAGGGAAAAGAGATGATAGTCGGAGAAGTTTTGCTTTGCCCTAAGGGAAGGTAGCTGTGTGTGAGAAGTTGTTGTGCCCCTTGGTAACTGGGGTATCCAAAGGGGATGCTTATTCAGCAGATTCTTATGGAAAGTAGTAGGTACTTTTGGTAGTGTAGTGGGATTTGGATGGCATAAAGGCATTTTGCCTTTTGTAGTGAAGTGTCAGTGAGAGTAAAAGGCAGATGATGGTGGTATGAGATCGTAGTCGTTGTGAAAGACTTTGCTAGAGAGGAAGTCATGAAAAGCTGGGTGTAGTGGCTCTCAGTCCGTGCTGTAGATATAGATCAGTGTTCCTCAAAATGGGCAATACTGCCCACTGGGTGTGTGTGCTGGAATGATCCCAGGATGGGACAGTAGCTTCAGGTGCAACTGGAGAGCACTTCCTATATCTTTGCATAAGAAGGTAATTTTTTTTCCAGGGGGCACTGAGTAATTTTGTTTGTTTGTTTCTGAAAAGGGGGCAAGAAGACTGTTAAGTTTGGGAATCTTTGATACAGGTTTAGACAAGAAAGAATGGGGGAAATGGAGTTCTAAAGGGATGAAGCAGATAAACACATGTAATAGTAGCAGACTGTAAAACTCTTTGAAGGAAGGCATCATGCTTTATTTCTTGTCATATGTTTGCTGAGTGATTTATGGAGCTTGGTAGGCAGTTGTTGGCATTGATTCTCTTGAGACATCGCATTGTCGCACTGTTGTCCCATTGTTCATCGATTTGCTTGAGACTTTTTTTTTTTTTTTGAGTTGGGGCTTGGGCCATATCTGGCAGTATTCAGGGTTTACTACTGGCTCAGTGCTTGGAGATCAGTTCTGGTGAGGTTTGGGTGACCTGGGTTGCTGGGATTGAATCTGAGTTGGGCATATGCAAGGCACGCACTCCGTCTGCTGTACTACCTCTCTGGCCCAAGACATATATCCCTTAAAGATAATGTTAATTGTTCAAAAACAGAAGAAAATATACAGAACATATAGACTAATATGGACATACAGTACTGTATTTAAAATCACTGTCACTGTCATCCCATTGTTCGTCGATTTACTTAAGCGGGCACCAGTAACATCTTTATTCTTCCCAGCCCTGAGATTTTAGCAGCCTCTCCTTACTTGTCTTTCCCAACGATTGGAGGCTCTTTTAGGGTCAGGGGAATAAGACCTATCGTTACTGTTTTTGGCATATTGAATATGCCAAAGGTAGCTTGCCAGGCTCTGCCCGTGTGGGCAGGATACTCTTGGTAGCTTGCCAGGTTCTCCAAGAGGTAGGTTTGTGTGTGTGTGTGTGTGTGTGTGTGTGTGTGTGTGTGTTTAATTACTTTCTATGATTTGTTGACAACTGTCTGAACTCCATCAAATATAGTGTAGTAATTATGGAAAATGGGTAGAAAGTATCTTATAATGCTTATAATGTGTCTGCGCAGTTCAGAAAGCGGCCTGGAGCCTGATGGCGGTTGGGTAGTGGAAGTAGGCTGCCGGGGCTGGGTCCCTTGGGGCGGGGTGGGTTCTCACCCCAATATTTATATTTATTTAAAATAAATATTGGTAAATTAGAGATTTGTCATATAAACCAAAATTAGTACTCACACCAGGAGTATAGACAATTTGCCAGTCAACAAATATCCCTTTAATTATAATGTGGCTAAATTATAAAATTTAGATACATTATGTGTGTGTTTTGTGTGTGTGTGTGTTTTTTTTTTTTTTTGGAGGGGGGCATATCTGGCAGTGCTCAGGGATTACTTCTGGCTCTGCACTCAGGAATTACTCCTGGTGGTGCTCAAGGGACCATATGGGATGCCAGAGATACAATGTGGGTTGGCCGAGTGCAAGGCAAACATTCTATTCATTGTACTCTCATTCTGGCCCAGATACGTTATGTGTTTAGTTGGCTAATGATCACTCAGTCTGAATATAAGACAATGGTGTCTGAGGGAATTTGGTGGATACTTTGAAAAGATACCATTAAAATTCTGACTTCTAGGTTTATTAGACATTTGATACTGCGTCTGACATTCAGTCCATCTCTGAAATTTAATTCTTGTAAAAGGTTGGGTGAGATTCAGGAAGGGCGTAAAGATGGCTTTGGTGCTCATTAGTTAGTAATAAAAGAGCTGAAAGTTTAATGTTTTTGTCTTTTTTAGGGGGGGGAGGCAGGCACACTTAGGTTGCTAGGGTCTACTTCTGACTCGCAATAGAGATTACTCCTAGAGTAATGGCTCAGGGGACCATATTTTGTGCCAGGGATCAAACCTTGGTCAGCTTTGTGCAAGGCAAGCAATGTCATTGCTGTAGTTCTCTAGTTCTTTGTATGTGTCATTAAGATAATAAAAATAGACGCGTCCATCTTGAGAGTTGCCTCCCTTTCAACCCAAGATGTGCATTCTCACTTCTGCCCTTTCGAGAAGCCCCTGTTCTCTCTTAAATGTGTATCTCTTTCCTTGCCTATCTCTTTAAACAAAACTGTTGCTTAGAAAAAGATTAAGAATGAAATTAAATATGACAATATCTGGTGTCAAAAAGACCTTAATTTATTTGTATCTAACAGACATGTAGATATTCATTGAAGCCCTGGAATAAAACAAAGAAAATCACACAATTCTGTCTTTAAAGAAATCATAAGCCTGGTTTGATATATGTAATTACAGCATGGTGGGAGAACTTATGGTTGTAATAGTTGTAAATACATAATATTGAAAGACCTTGGGGTGAGTCTCATAAATCTGTAGGGAGAAGGATGCTTGGGAGGTTCTTGGAAGGTGTCGGAGGTGAATGGAGTTGGGGTGAAAGGGAGGGCCACTTCTGAGGGATGGAACTACTAGGGCAAAGGTAGAGAGGTGTCTTTATTTTTATTGATTTATTTAATCAGATCCCCCATTTTCCAGTAGCTAGGCAGTCACCGCCAGAAACTGCCCCCAGCACCGTGAAATCCCATTAATGGCCAACATCCAGAGACTGTAAAATCAAGCTCCTGGAAACTTATACACGACATCTGATAGCCTAATTCTCCCTCTTGGAGAACCTGGCAAGCTACTGAGAGTTTACTGCCCGCAAGGGGGAGAGTCTGGCAAGCTCCTTGTGGCATAAGCATATGCCAAATACAGTAACAATGATGGGTCTCATTCCCCTCACCCTGAAGAGACTCTAATGCGGCACCATTGGGAAGGATGAGTAAAGAGAGGCTGCTAAAATCTTAGGGCTAGGATGAATGGAGACGTTACTGGGCCCGCTCGAGTAAATCGGTGATTAATGGGATGACAGTGATACAGTGATTTAATCAGTCAAGACTGGGAATGCAACCCAGAGGCTTCTTGTGCAAGGCGAGTGCTCTGGTGCTGTCCCTTATGCCCTGCGAAATGTCTTTAAATGGCAGTTACAGCACCATGGGGTCAAAAGCAAGGGCTTTGGTAGGACATAACTTGGACAATAAAGGCGCTTACACACTCTAGTGAGGAATTTGGACTCTTGATGCTGTGAAGTGATGGAGAATCACTGAAAGATTCTTTTTTTTTTTTAATAATTTATTTATTTTTAATTAGAGAATCACCGTGAGGGTACAGTTACAGATTTATACACTTTTGTGCTTATACTTCCCTCATACTAAGTTCGGGAACCCATTCCTTCACCCGTGCCCATTCTCCACCACCCGTAAACCCAGCGTCCCTCCCACCCTCCCCAATCCCATCTCCCCCCCAACCCACCCTGCCACTGTGGCAGGGCATTCCCTTCTGTTCTCTCTCTCTAATTAGCTGTTGTGGTTTGCAATAAAGGTGTTGAGTGGCCACTGTGCTCAGTCTCTAGCCCTCATTCAGCCCGCAACTCCCTTCCCCCACATGGCCTTCGACTACAATGTAGTTGGTGATCGATTCTCTGAGTTGCCCTTTCCCCGGAACGTGAGGCCAGCCTCGAAGCCATGGGGTCAACCTCCTGGTACTTATTTCTACAGTTCTTGGGTATTAGTCTCCCACTCTGATATTCTATATACCACAGATGAGTGCAGTCTTTCTATGTCTGTCTCTCTCTTTCTGACTCATTTCACTCAGCATGAAACTTTAATCACTGAAAGATTCTTAAGCAGTGCAGTAACATAATTAGATGTGTATTTTCGAAAGTTTGCTGGTGACAGTGTCACACGTCTGACACCTTATATTTTTAAAAGTGCTTTGCATGTAGTGTTGTTTCTTAATTTTGAAATCTAAGGCTATAATATATGCCCTTCCTGTCTATCAGGGTCTATGTGAGAATAATAAAATGTTTAGAAAGGAAGGGGGCTTTGTAAAACGCATTGTATAAAATGCCTTCAACATAAAAAACAAAAAACAGATATGGTAATCTTTTTTGTTTGTTTGTTTTGGAGCCATACTTTGTGGTGCTCAGGGGTCACTCCTGGCCCTGCACTCAGCGATCACTACTGATGGGCTTAGGGTATTATATAGGGCACTGGGGAGCAAACCCAGGTTGGCCCTATGCTAGGCAAGTGCCCTACCCATTGTACTATCGCTCCGGCCCCCAGATCTAGACTCATTTTTTTTGCCACACCAGGAACACTTAGGACTTACTCCTGGTTCTGTATTCAGGAATTACTCTGGGCAGGCTCACAGGACCATATGGGATGCTGGGGTACTGGGAATCTAACCCGGGTTGACCATGTGTAAGGCAAATGCCCTACCCATTGCACTATCACTCCAGTACTCACCCCCTGCCCCCAGATCTGCTGAGTATTTTGTTTTATTTTAAAAATTATTCTTTTGAAGTCAAGAATTTTGTAGTTAAGTGGATGGGCATGAAAAGTTTCATGCTGAGTGAAATGAGTCAGAAAGAGAGAGACAGACATAGAAAGACTGCACTCATCTAGGGTATATAGAATATCAGAGTGGGAGACTAATACCCAAGAACTGTAGAAATAAGTACCAGGAGGTTGACCCCATGGCTTCGAGGCTGGCCTCACGTTCCGGGGAAAGGGCAACTCAGAGAAGCGATCACCAACTACATTGTAGTCGAAGGCCATGTGGGGGAAGGGAGTTGCGGGCTGAATGAGGGCTAGAGACTGAGCACAGTGGCCACTCAACACCTTTATTGCAAACCACAACAGCTAATTAGAGAGAGAGAACAGAAGGGAATGCCCTGCCACAGTGGCAGGGTGGGTTGGGGGGGAGATGGGATTGGGGAGGGTGGGAGGGACGCTGGGTTTACGGGTGGTGGAGAATGGGCACGGGTGAAGGAATGGGTTCCCGAACTTAGTATGAGGGAAGTATAAGCACAAAAGTGTATAAATCTGTAACTGTACCCTCACGGTGATTCTCTAATTAAAAATAAATTATTAAAAAAAAATAAAAATTATTCTTTTATTTGTTTGCTTTTGGATTTGGGGCCATACCTGCAATGCTCAGGACTTACTCCTGGCTCTCCACTCAAGGATCACTCTTGGTGGTGCTCTAGGACCATATGTGGTGTAAAGGATTTTACCCAGGTCAGTAATGTGCCAGGCAAGCATTTTCCTGCTCTACTGTCTCTCCAGCCCCTTTAACTATTCTTGAAGTGCTTGTAAAGATACTTTACATTTACTTGTCAATGACAGTGCTATTTTAAAATATGGATTTTTGCCCCTTGTGAATTCTTTGAAGTTAGAATACAAAAATCTAAGCAGAATCAGACTTTCCAGTTTTTGTTTCTCTTTTTTGAGACACACCCAGCAGTGGTAAGGGGCTTACTCCTGGCTCTGCTCAGGGATCACTCCTAGTGGGGCTCAGGTGCTGCCTGAGGTGCTGAGGATTGAACCCAGTTAGTCATGTGCAAATCAAGCACTCTACTTGTACTGCCTTGCCCCCAGAATCAGACTTTGGACTCAAGCATACTTGCAGTTAAATTTCCCTTCCCTGGACAAATTTTTTCAGCCTTTTCTTTTTTTATTTGTTTACTTTCCGTTTTGGGTCACACCCGGCATTGCACAGGGGTTACTCCTGGCTTTGCACTCAGGAATTACTCCTGGTGGTGCTCGGGGGACCATATAGGATGCTGGGAATCGAACCCAGGTCGGCCGTGTGCAAGGCAAACACCCTACCTGCTGTGCTATTGCTCCAGCCCCTCAGCCTTATCTTCTGTATCTACTGGTGAATGTTTACTGATAGCCACAGGCTCTTATAAATTTAAGTCTTTTTAAAAAAAAAATAAATTTAAGTCTTAATAAGCAATATTGTACCTCATTTAGGCCTCCCAACAACCCTGTGAAATAGGTATTGTATATTTTTTGTTTTATGACACCTCCCCCACCTCCACTTCCCGTCCCTGTGCTCCAGGCTTACTCCTGGATCTGCCAAGGGTCATGCCTGGCAGGCTCCAGGAACATATGGGGTACTAGGCATGTAACCTGGGTGACCATGTGCAAGGCCTTACCCTATGCAATATCTCTCCAGCCCATACTACTATCCATTTTTCACTCCAGAATTGTGCTGAGTGAGGGGGCACTCTCTTCTAGACCATCTAGCTAGGGATTGATGGAGCTGTTATTAATTCAGAGTTTTGTTTTTTTTAAAAATTTTGTTTTGGGGTTGTACCTGGAAATGCTCAGGGATTACTCCTGGCTTTGCACTCAGAAATTACTCCTGGCAAAGCTCAGGGAACCATATAGGGTGCTGGGTATCGGGCCTGGGTGGACCACATGCAGAACAAATCACTACCTGTCATACTATTTCTCCAACTTCACACACAGGCAGTTTTGAATCCAGAATCAGGAGTAAGCCCTGAGCCCAGCTGGGTGTGTCTAAGCTCTTAAACACTATGCTGTTGCTGTTTCCTTATGGAAAACACTTTCGTTATCAACAGATTGAACCAGTATCATTCCAGGGATGCATGGGGTGAAGACTGTTTCTGCAGAGAACACTAACCGCTGCTTCTGTGTCATTTGATTGGCTCTTAAAACGGACAGTTTAAATCATTAAGTGTTTAAGACCAGAGAGGTAGTACAGTGGGACAGGGTGTTTGCTTTGCACATGGCCTACCTGGGTTCAGTCCTTGGCACGGTATATAGTCCACGAGCTCTGCCAAAGAGTGATCCCTGAGCCAAGAGCCAGGAGTAAGCCCTGAGCACCCCCAGGTGTGGCCCCCAAACAAAAATCACTAAGTGTGAACTAACTCTATTTCTAAATTTATCTTTGGCAGTGATTGATAACCAGTGAATACATAGACAATGCCCCCAAACTTCATTCGTTGTGGGACAATTGTGAGGTCTGTGTCTGTCCAGGTGTGTTCAGTAAATGGAATGCCTCTTGGGAATTTAACCCTTTATTGCCATGTCTCATAGAACATGTTTGTGAAATACTGCATATGGAAATGCATATATTAAGTTTTTAAAAAATTCTGCTAATCCGAAATCCTTCATAAGATGTGGGATCAAACTCAGTTGGAAACCAGTGTTCAGGACAGAAAAGAGAGACATAGCCTTGCCTTGGAGTTAATGAAAGTAGATGAGTTACTCAGAAGTTAAGCTTTTCTTTCTTTTATTCTTTTTGGGTCACACCCAGCAATGCACAGGGGTCGCTCCTGGTTCATGCACTCAGGAATCACCCCTGGCGGTGCTCAGGGGACCATATGGGATGCTGGGATTTGAATCTGGGTCGGCTGCGTGCAAGGCAAACACCCTACCCGCTGTGCTATCACTCCAGCCCCAGTCAAGCTTTTCTAATTTAAGTAAAGCTTAATTTCTTTCTAAGCTTTATTTCTAACTGAAGTAAAGTTTTTTTTTTTTTCCTTTTTGGGTCACACCCGGAGATGCGCAGGGGTTACTCCTGATTCATGCACTCAGGAATCGCTCTTGGCGGTGCTCAGGGGAATATATGGGATGCTGGGAATCGAACCCTGGTTGCTCGCATACAAGGCAAAAGCCCTACCCGCTGTGCTATCACAAGGAAATAAGTTTTATTTCCTTGGCCTCCCCGCCTCCCATCCTCATCCAAGAATTAGTGGAAAAAGGCCCAGATTTTACAACACTGGAAAAGAAAGAAAAATTAAATCAAGGGCAAGAAAGGCCCATTTGTAGGCGAGAGGTAACAGAAAAGATGTGGCTAGAGGTAAAGCTGTTTTAGTTACCAACCAGCTAAATTATCTGTCAAAAATAAGAGCTAACACTGAAAAGGCTAATGATTATCACTGTTGAAGAGAGGCCCAGAGGGGGTAAGTAAAAAACTTGCCCGTGTCATACAGTAAGGCCCCCCCAAGACAGCCTATCTTCAGAACCCACGAATTCATTTACATGCCCTGGTGCCAACTGGTACTTCCAGGAGACTGTTCAGCGCACCCTCATTTGGAGCGGATAAACCAACATGAAGGGAATGGTACCTATTCTACAAACGGAGCGGATTCCAGTAGGGTGTGGGATGAAGGATGGATGGCGAGGCGGGGTGGGGCGGGGGGTAACTTAAGTCAGCCGGGAGGGCTGGGAACTGCCGGGAGACGTGGGCGCCTTGGCCCAGCGCGGCGCAGCCGCGGATACCCGGGGCCGGCTCTGGGGGGCGGAAGGAGGGACCGCGGGGCTGGTCCTCGGGCGGCCACGGGGTGGCCGGCGCGCAGGCGCACAGGCGCCGTGACTGTCAAGCCCTGACGCGCCGTGCCACCTGCAAAGTTCGCCCCGCCCCGTCCCCTGAAATGTACCCCCCGATCGCTAATCCCCTGCCCACCCTGGACGGCGCTGCAGTTGGGGGGACCGGAGTCCTTCTGTGTTTATGATAAGCTGAGTGGTTAAAAAAAATAAAGTATTGCACCATCCCCAACCCTCTCCCCCGCGCTGCAACCTTTCCCTTGGACGGGTGATGGGGGGGACCGCGGCGGGGGCCGTCCTGCTGGGGGCTGCGCACTTCGGGGGCCGCGCTCTGCGGCTTTGTTTCCCAGGCACCTGTTGTGGGTCCCAAATAGAAACGTGGCCCCCAGAGCCCGGGGGCCGGCCGACTGGTGCCCGGCGGTGGGCGTGCTGGGCCCCGTGCGAGCCCCCCGAGTGGGGTGGGCCGCGGCGGGGGCCCGGCAGGGAGTGGCCGGCGCTGACCGCCGCGCGCTGCCCTCCCTTCCGCCCTCCTCCCTCCCTCCCTCCCTCTCTCCGGGGGCGCGGGCTCGAGGCTGCGGCGCGGCCGCCAGGAAATGCCGCAGATGCGCCGCGCAGCATCCCGGGCGGAGGCCGCGCGCCCCTGCTCCTCCCGCAGCGCGGCCCCAGCCGGCCCGGAGCCGGCGCCCAGCCCCGGGGTCCCGGCCGCCCGTCGCCCCCCGCCCGGCCCAGTCGCGCTGCTCGCTCCCCCGCCCGGCGCGGCGCCGCTGCGCACCACCCCCGGGCTTGCCGAGATTTGCTGCTGTTGAAACCCGAGAGACGGTTTCTGGCTCCCCGGGAGCCGGGTGCTCGCCCCCCCCCCCGCCCTCCCCGAGCCCCGACAGGGGGGCCTGGGCGTTTCCTCGCGCGCCCCCCGCTCTGCGTCTCCGGCTTCTGCGCGCTTCCCCCCACCCCGCTTAGTCGGCCGCTGCTTCTGCTTTTCCCAGTTCCCAAGGCTGCGTCTTGCGGACCGCGAGACTATCCCGGGGTGACCAAGGGGAGGGGTGGGGGGACAGGGGAATTGACCAGTCATCGCTTTGGTAAACTTCGGCATGGCGGGGTACCTCTCCCCAGCTGCTTACCTGTTCGTGGAGGAGCAGGAATACCTCCAGGCCTATGAGGATGTTCTGGAGAGGTACAAAGGTATGTTGGTCCCTGGCGCTTGACACAGACCAAAGGGGGTAAGCCGTTACCTGTGCCTAACCGGGGCTACCGGGGCTTAGGCAGGAATAAACAGGTGTCTGGGCTAGTCGTGGGAATGGACCAGGTCTTTCTGGATGGGATGCAGAAGCCCCAGCACGGAGAGAGGGGTGGAGGGGCGACGGGCGGCTTGGAGACGCCCGTGGATGGGCAGTAGAATGGAGAAGAAGAGGTTTGTTTTCCAAGAAGCTTTTGCCTTTTATCTTCTTCATGAAAGCTCTTAAGTACTCTGCATAGTCATAATTCACCCTGAGAGGGTGGCTACCGAATAATTCTCCATGGGATTACAAAGCTTTGGCTGCTTCTTGCATGGGGTACTGGTTAACCCCTCTACCAAAGGTTTTTAAATCAACGGACTGTTTCTTGAGAGCCTCGACAAATCATTTGTCTTAAAACGATCTAACTGGGGAAAAGTTTGGGTTTTGTGACTGGATATTATTTCTTCTATATTATAAAAATGATTTGCTAGTGTGGCAGCGGACCTGTATCAGTGAATTTATTGTAAATTTGAATGTGAAGTGGAATATTTTGGGAGATAGTCTATTCTTTACGTGCTGCAAATTCCGTGTTGACCTGATAATTTAGTATTATGTATGCTTTGACTTTATAGTTTAATATGCTGTTAGCTAGGCAATGTGCACCTTTCTCATTGTAAAGGGCCTTTTTACCCCTCTAGAAATTATTTTCACTGAGTTTTGGCAGTTCTTTTACTGTGGCTCCGCACACATTCCACACACAAGGGTAGCTCACAGAGCTTTTATTTGTAAATAGTCGCCCATTTCATAGACTGGTTACAAATTCTGTCGCATCTTTTGATTATTTGCTCTTGGTTTAGAAACTCTATGTTCAATAGGATTATACAGTTTAAACTGAAGGCACTCATAATTTCTTTTACTAGTAGAAGGTATAAATGTAAAATATATGACCAAACAATTTAATTACACATCTCTCAAAAATTTAAAAAGCTCCCCACAGTTATGTTTTTATAAACCTCTTTTTTATCATATACTTCATCATGGACATTTTTTAAATCTCTCTAGAATTCTGTAAATCACACAATCAGAATTCCTTTCAGCCCAGACTATTATTCTATTGTGTATAATACTGCCATTGAGCGAGTATAGCAATGTTTTAAGCTAAAGTAGACGTGTGTTTTTGTGTGTACTATACTCATGTTTACAGCCATCTTCCCATCTAAAGAAAGGTTCTTAGTCATTTGTAGAAATTTGAAAGTGGAAAATACTGCAGATTACACTAATAAACATTTTTTAAGCTATATACTCATTCCCATTAAAGTCCGAAAAAAATACCTGAAAGTTTTTATGCGTCTAAATCTTACATGTTTGAACAAAATTTACAGCTGTATGAATCTGTCCTGTTTTTACTTCACTAACAATACAGGTGACCTAAGGTCTATCTGAAAGCAGGGCTAACAATAGTGCTGATTTCATTTGTCTCGAAAAAGCAAGCATTACTTAGCTGCTTTTGGAAATTAAAGGAAATTAAATGCCATTTAATGAATGCTGTTGCGGTTCTCACTGTGCTTCATTTAAATCATAACCTTACGGGGCCTGGAGAAATAGGATAGCAGGAAGGGTGTATGCTTGGCATGTGACTGACCCGGTTCCATCCTCTGAACCCGTGTGGTCCCCTGAGACCACCAGGAGTGATTCCTGAGTACAGAGCCAGGAGTAAGCTCTTAGCACAGCTGGGTGTGGCCTCAAAACACATACGCAGACACACACACACACACACACACACACACACACACAATTTTAACTTAATGATCGGATTGCACTTAGATATACACTTTTTCCAGCACATAGCCCAAAATTTCAGTAAAAAAATGGGGATTGCTTCTTTCCTTTCTAGTTTAAATATGCTTAGGCCATCAACTTTTACTTGGCTTTATTGACGTTCTGTGTTTCGTTTTGTCTTGGAAAGGGAAGTAAGGGTATTGGCCAGTGTACTACTTGAAAAGCTAGAGACCTGGAAAACTCATTGTTTCCCTCATGTGGTTTGAAGCCAGTAATGATTTCCCATCAGCGTCCAATACGATGACTTCACTACGGAGCTTACCCTGATGACTTGCCATGGGGACTGATCTAATCAGAAAAGAATTGTAGGCTTTGAATAGGGAGTGTCAGTTCACAAAACTTTCAGGGTACAGTTGCTCGTTTTCTGAAAGCATGCATTGTTGGAAACACTTTACATTTCCATTTTAACTTAATATAAGTTATTTTGATTTTGATTTTTGACAAACTTCCCTGGTTACAGGTCGAGTTCGCATAGGTTATTATCAGGTTGCTGAGTTATTGTATGCCCCAGCTGTCAATGGGGTAAGTGTAGGAGTCAGCTGAAACCAATTCAAAATCTTCCTGTTGTCAGAAAAGTAGATTTACAAAGATCTATAATAGGATCTAGGAGTATTAGATTTAGAAGAAGAATTTGTTGGACGTAGTTCTCAGACAGCTTTGGAAGGGTTTCAAAACTTGCCTTCTGCAGATAAACAAGGATAGTGGCAAGTGAGTGTGCCCTAATTATTTATGGTGTGGTCGGTCTTTTCTTGTGTCTTGCTTAGGTCCTTTACTCCTGAGTGAAGTTAGGCAACTGCTTGCAGAATTAGAATAACGCACAGAGAACTATTAGCTACAGAGAAAGGAACTGTGTTCTGATTCGTATTCTAATGCTCTTACAGAATACATTCATAGAATATTAAGGGCCTCTGATAAAAATATCACATCACTTCAGCTGATACTACAATCAGGGCCAAATCATCTTTTACGAATAAGTCATATTTCTTCTTGTTTATGCTAGAGACGATCCAGATCAGTGCATTTATATGTGTTCTATTTTTGTTTTTGGAGAGACTCTTTTGTGGTGTTCAGAAGATCTGGGTACCCTACCTGTGATTCTTGACCCAGGCCAGAGGTCAGTATTGGGGCTGGAGGATGTGCTGCTACTCGGTCCTCTGGTGCTGGAGATGATCTTAGCTGCTATGGGGGTGGCTGGAGACCTCCAGGGCACACTTGGTATTGCTCCTGTCTCAAGAGCTGCACCGAGTGACACTTGGAGGACCAGGCCATATGGTGCCCGGCATCAAAGCCAGTGTGTGCGCTAACTCCTTTACTATCTCTTAGCCCATGCTTTTTAAACTTCTTTTTTTGGGGGGGAAGGGACAGTGTTAGGGGTCAAACCCAGGACCTTAAAATACAAGGTGCTGTTTTGCTGAGCTACATCCCTGACTCCAGGGTATTGCCCTGCTTTATTATCTGCAGTAAATTTACCAATAAAATGAAAATGGCCATGAAATTCAAAAATAGTTTTAGTTGCTTAGTGAAAAAAATACAGAATGATCACTCCTGATTATTTCCTCTATATAGGAAAACCTGTATACTGCTGATATAGTTAGTATATACTAGTACTAATTTAACTATCATCAGAATATATGCTGGAAGTCTTTGAAAGATTTATTTTCTAAATGCATATTACTTTAAAAAAGTTTTGTGTGCAGATGAGATTGTTAAGCTATACCTGAATTTTATTCCACATTTCTAGGATTTAAGTTAAAAGAAAATTTTAAAAATGGTTATTTTCCATTTACTTGGATATTAGATGTCTTCGGGCTGGAGAGATAAGTTCAGTGGGTAAAGCACTTGCCTTACATGTAGCCAACCTGGTTTCGATCCCCAGTATCTCAGTTGGTCCCCCAAGTACCAACAGGTGTTATTCCTGAGTGCAGAGCCAGGAGTAACCCCTGAGCACCACTGGGTGTGGCCTGAACACACATACACACACACACACACACACACACACAAAAAAAATTAGTTGTCTTTAGATGACTGGAAAGTGTTTTTTTTTTTTTTTAACCCCTGAGCACCACTGGGTATGACCCAAACCCAAACACACACATACACATACGGAAGAAATTAATAATAAATTAGTTGTTTTTAGATGATTGGAGAGTGCGTTTTTTTTTTAATCATTGTTTATGAAAGCTGAATATTCTACATATGCACATGCTGATGAAGGGAACTGAGAAACAGTCTTAATTGTAGTTTTCATTTTCAGTTCAGTTTTAAGGCCCCACACAGATATATGATTAGCAGAAGTTCAACCTTTTTCTGTGTTTTGCTCTGAAAGCCAATTCCGGTAACAGTTGAAGATTGGAGTACAAAGGTTTCTGGGAATTTCCCCCTTCCATAAAATATAGCCTTTGGTGATCTTGCTGAGTCATTTTCAGGATTCTGCAAATACTTGATTTTTAATTTTATCTACTCTTGCTTTGCTCAGGTATTGGAATAATTGAATTTCATGCTACATCACAATTGTTTTGTGTTGTATTTTGCCAAACCTATACCATTCTGGGCCTAGTCTTCAAGACACAACACACAATCTTCTCTCCCCCAAGTTTTATCTGTTAATGAGTGTTAGTTGACTTTGGCTGTTTGTAATGAAAGTAATTAATAGTGCAAACAGCTAATAGTGCTTGGCCAGATAAATATTTTCTTTTTCTTGGGTACTGAGAGGCCCAAGATGTTCGCGGTATCTTTATTTGCGTAATGAATCCAAATGCCTGTATTTTCTCTTAGCCGCTCATGTTTCTGATGTGCCATCTGTCACCACAAGAATAGGCAACTCTTCCCAGGCCTGGTATCGTAATTATGGATGGGAAGAAGGGCAAATGTAAGGGCAAAGAAATGTATAGTTGGATCAACCTTCTTTTAAAAATTGTATTTGGAATCTCACTTGGCTTCCTTTCATTGCGTATCATGGACCAGAATCATCTCAGGGGTCACTCCTGTCTGCAATACAGACAAGGAAAAAGTAATTTTGTTCACCTTCACCTTCTCTCTCTTTGTTGTGTTGTCAGGGGATCACACACTTGGAGTGCTGGGGATCATAGTTGCAGTGTTGGTTTTGCACTGAGATGTGTAGTATTGAGGATCGTGCTTTACCATTGAGTCACACTTCAGTGCTGGAAAATAGGTTTTCTTTTTTTGAGTTATCCTTATTCAGTGCTCTGAACAAAACTAGAAGCTCTGTTCATAAAGAGTAACATGCAGCTCACTTTGATTCTGCTCCAGGTACCCTGAGGTGTGATTTCCCCAAGCACCTCCAGAAGTGACCACTGAGCACAGAGCCAGGAGTGGCTTATGAGCACCACTAGATGTGGGACCCCATTCCACCTCCCCCAAAAGAAAAAGAATAAGATAAGAATGAATGTTGGTTTTGCAGCAAGCAGTTTCTGGCATGCGGAGAGTAATGTGCTGTCATGAATTTGAAAATTGAGTTTGGACACATGTTTAAACCACAACACAAGATATTTGATTTCATTAAAGACTGGGAGAATATGAGTTCTCCATTGTAGTCTCAGGGATTTTTAAGGGTTCACTAATACATGGACCCAGGTTTGATCCCCAGCACCATGTACGATCCCTGAGCACAGAGTCGAGGAGAGGCCCTGAGCACTGCCCTCACCACAGTTGAATATTTTCTAATATTAAAATACAGATTTGAAAATAATGTCTGCAAAATAATTGTGATTCAAAATGGTGAAAGAACTTGTCCACTGACTTACATCATAAGGAACATGTATCAGGTCAGGAATGTTATCAGTCATTAAACATCATGAATTTAATTGAACCAAAATATCCTTCTGATGCGCCTTTAGCTTCTTTTTTTGAGAATGGTTTGCCAGACTGTTATTCCATAGCCTACCATAGAGGAGTTTGTGTCTGACTTTGAGGCCTGTGTACCCACCGTCTCACTCTCTGGGGGCTGGAGGGTTTGTCAGAGTATATTAATGACATTAAAGTTTGTGACAACATCTAATGCTATGGAGTGACAGAAAGATAGAATGTCCAGATACATGTGTTCCTGTTTTAGTTTCTTGACTAAGCGTGAAAATATATAAAGTTGAAGAAGCTTCATTTACATGGGATTTTTCTCTCTGTATGGCTTTCTTATTTTGGAGAGGGCCAGAACTCAGGTCACCTGGGGACTGGGCCACTGTGGGGATCCAACCTGGGCTTTCCACCCGCAAAGCCCGTGCCCTTGTTCTGCACACTTTGACCCATTTCCCCAGCCCTTCCAGTGGCCCCCAAGAAAGACTTGTGCATCTGTTTCTCAACTCTTAGCAGTTTAGGGGCCCTGTCTGGTCTGCTTGCACAAAAGACTCCTTGATGAAGTATATCATGATTTCAGTAAATCATAAGTAAGGCTTTTACTTTCTGATCTGGTCTTTTCCTTTAACCTGTGATGCCAGTACTACCCGTTTGTGTTTTTTCAGCTCCTGAGAACGTCCGTAAATAAATCCTACTTTCTTTCCATTAATATAAATTTCAAAATTGAAATGATCAGTATGTGAATTATGAACTGTTTGGCAGTTTTTCCCTACTTAGCAACTAAATGAATAGACATACACGGTATGCATGTGATATCTGATTGTGAGCCCCAGTGGTACATGCCATCCCGTCAGATTGTGGGGCGCTGGTGGTAGATAGCTGCATCACCAGGTCAATGAAATTGTTTTTGCTATTATTTTCCATGGTACTCAAAGAGTTAGAAAACAAAAACCAAGACACTTCCATCCTTCTTAAAAGAGGAAGTTAATAATTCTGCTTGGGTTGGAGCAAATGGGACTTTACTGTAGGAGAAAGTGGACGTGCCTGGGAGGAAAATTTCCAAGAGGAGAGAATGGCTTGACTGTCATGTTTTATTAGTATGACCACACGTTTCACTTTCAATGTCTGAAGACGCAATTAGATAGAGGCTTTAGGAAGATGGAAATGGTGAATCTAGAACATTATGTTGAACCAGATGGAAAATGCCCGGAGTCCCTCACAGCACCAAAGTAGGCTTTATGCTGTAGGTTGGGAGGGGAACCAAGGTGATCTTCAGTAAAATGTGACCAGTGAAATCAATTTAAAGTAACTGTGGTAATGATGTGGAGAGCTGAGCAGAAAAGAAGCCCGAAGAGGTACTGAGACAGACTTAGAGGCTACTGTAAAATTATAGTGGTCAGATTGGAGGACATTCCAATGTGACCATATGGCTTTGGCTAGGATTGCAGACTTCGCTGGTTCTATATGGGACAGGAAAGGCTATAATACTTTCTTATGATAAAGTTATATATAAAGAAGCTTGAGATGTTTTTCCTTTAAAAATGTGTATTAGAAAATACATTTTTGAAATGCATTTTAAAATTGTTAGATCTTTGATTGGTGGTAAAATATTATCTCCCTTGACCTTGGAAATACTGACCTAGCTACTGCTATTCTATTAATATAAAAATTGCAGTGTAGGAAAGTTAATTTTATTAAAATCATGTAGCCATCTCTTTGCCTATCAGATGTGTATTTGACATAATCTATGTTTTAACTTTCATTCTGTTGACTGGGAAATGGAGAAGAAATAGTTTTTAAGACATTTTCTTTGTTTTGTTTTTGTTTTTGAGTCACACCTGGTAGTTCTCACAGCTTACCTCTGGCTCTGTGTCTAGGGATCACTCTTGGCAGACTTTTGGGGACCATATGGGGTTCTGGAGATTGAACCCCGGTTGGCAGTGTGCAAGGCAAGTGTCCTAGTGCTGTACCATCGATCTGGTCCCAAAGACAACTTTATAAGTGGGTTATGATTTTGATATTAACAGAACTTTCTGAGATGCTTTACATGGATGCAAAATTTATAGTTTAAAATAGGTTTTTCTTAATATATATTTAATAGATTTTAGTATTTGAGTCACTATATCTTTGAGGATTATAAATTCTGATGATTAGATATCCATGAAAGAATATATATTTAGTATGAGAACTTCTACTGTATATTTAGGTTGAGGAGATCTTAAAATCAGTTACGTTTTGTAAATGTCACCAGTGAATGTGACTGCTTTGATACATGCCTGAAATGTTTCCTGGAAAGAATTGTCAAAGGGAGCTGACAAAGTCCTGATTTTTCTCTTGTGGGTGAAAATATTTCCCAGTGAATCCTGGTATTAAAGACATTGTACAAAGTTCCTATTGTCCAAGTGAATTAAAAGTATGCCCTTATATTCAGTGCTAGAGTTCTCTATACTGGTTATGACATTTGACAAATTGTATTACTGATTTTTATTGTGAAATAATGCTACTTGGTAGACAAATTTCTCCATTCACTCCTTAACTCAGTGCAATAGATCTGTGGGCCTCAGATAGATAATGAGGTAAGCCCCCGGTTCCTCCTACATCAATAATTCTAAAACAGTCATTTTATTTTTGGCTTGGATCTCACCTGGCAGTACTTGGTGGCTTTCTCCTGGTTTTACTCAGGGATCACTCCTGTGTTGTTCACAGGAATGTGGGGTGCCAGGGATTGAACATGGATTAGCCGAGTGCAAGGCAAGCGCCTTGCCTTACCCACTGTACTGTCTCTCTTGATCCCGCCTGTTAGAAAAACAAACAAATTTTGTTTTCATAGTGGTGTAACTGGTATAGAACATAGATTTCAGGTGGATAGCATGATTTTATTTGAGAAATGATTATCAGAACCAATCTAGTTGATAATCCATAACCACACATAGTTACATATTAAGATTTATCCTCATGAAATTCGAGATATGTGGTGCACCATTTATTATTGATAATAACCTTGATAGACATGATACTGTACCACTGTATTCTCATGAAAATTATTTTTAAACTGGAAGTTTGTATCTCTGACCCTCTTCCTTTCACCAGTTCCTCATCCGTGCCTCGGTAACCACCATTCCCTACCTATGTACTCATGTTTAATGGAGTTGTTGTTTTCTTCACGTTGGGCTGTTTTTGTTGTTGTGTTGGATAGTGGTGGTAGTGAGGGTGGCGTGGAGACCACACTTAGGGGTGCGGGGATGGAACCCAAGGCCTCATATTTAAATGCAAAGCATATGCTCTATCACAGAGCCACATTGTTGGCCTTTACTCTGAATTGTAAGGTTTTTTTATTTGTTGTTCTTGGCTTACACCTGGCGATGCTCAGGGGTTGCTCCTGGCTCTGCATGCAGGAATCACTCCTGGCAGTGCTTGGGGGACTATATGGGGGCCGGGGATAGATCCTGAGTCGGCCGAGTGCAAGGCAAATGACCACTGTACTATTGCTCTGGCCCCAGAGTTGTGAGAGTTTCTGTGTATTTTAGGTTGCGGTGCTTTATCACATAAGTATTTTATTTAGCACCTTATAAATATTATTTATACTGTACTTTTATACTATATACTTTTTTATACTATAGCCTTTTGACACAGTCGAACCCTTTGCTTATTATATATATGTGCAAATAAAAATTTTAGAAAATTCCCTATTATTTCCTTTGATATGGTCATATTCTTAAATATTATTTTATTTTTGACATATGTTGTATGTTGTGCCTACTTTATAGAATGCGTGTGTTGTCTCCGAGTTCAGCAATCTGACAGTTTGTTTTAGTGTATCTGCACATGGCACTCCCAGCTCAGGTATCCAGTTAGTTGGCAGTTATGTTGCTTTATAACACTTGAGCCTAAAATTAGTTGAACAGTTCTATTTTAAGGATAGACTGAAATTACTAGTTCATGTCCTGCAAAACATGTGAAAGCTAAACTCCTAGGATGTTGATTTGCTTCTTTTAAAACATTGTCAAAAGTATGGTTGGAAAATCCTTATTGTGGTTTTAGTTGTCGTGACTTGATTATAACAGGCATGTTCTTACTTTGTGTATAATAAAACACATAGTTTTGCTCTGGCCACTTGGAGTTAAGATACTGATTTTACACGAACAATATGTTTCCATTTGAAAGAGAGCAAAAGTAGTTAATTTTTCTTGTTCACAGTTTAGAAGAGCCCAGTTCATAAATATATATGAATTTTGAACATCATTGACTGCCTTTGGTAGGGGGAAAAAAAGGAAAAATATAAAGAGTACTAGTGGCTCGTTTGTGTTTCTTATGATTATTCTTTTTAATTTTTTAAAATTTATTTCTAATTTATTTTAAAATTATTGTTATTATTTTTTGCTTTTTGGGCCACACCTAGCAATGCACAGGGGTTACGGTTACTCCTGGCTCATGCTCTCAGGAATTATCCCTGGTGGTGCTTGGAGGACCATATAGGATGCTGAGAATCAAACCCGGGTCAACCGTGTGCAAGGCAAATGTTCTACCCGCTGTGCTATTGCTCCAGCCCATATTTTCTTTTTCATTTGGGTGTGGGACACAGATAGCAGAGCTCAGGGCTTGCTGCTACCTGAGAACTAGGGGTGGGGGTGTGGTATCCACTACCACCCCATGGTCTCAGGGGACCATGCAGTGGTCAACTCAGGGCCTCCTGCATACAAAGCATGCATTCAATCCTTTGAGTTAGCTCAGTCCATCACAGCTATCTTTAAAGTTACATAATGGAGAGCAGAGAATGTTGAAGATGCTTATTGGTAGAGTAAAAATTGAGTGGTTGAAATTCAGAATTTGATTTTCTATGTAGTGTGAAAGATAATTTTATTACCTCTTTTTTATTTTAATTAAAAAAAATTTTTTTGGGTCACACCCAGCGATGCTCAGGGGTTACTCCTGGCTCTGCACTCAGGAATCACTTCCCGGCGGTGCTCAGGGGACCATAAGGAATGGGGGGATTGAACTCAGGTCTGCCGCATGCAAGGCAAATAATGCCCTCCCTGCTGTACTATAGGTCCAGCCATATATATATATATATATATATATATATATACACACACATATATATATATGTATGTATATATTTTATCTCTTTAAGTGGGGCTTATCCTAGGCTAATAGGTTTAAATAAAGGTGCATGTGCTCTTATTTGAGTTTGTCCTTTAGCGCCGTGCTCTTCACCTTTATTCTGGTTGTGGTCCCCGTCTGAACTTATTTCCTTACCATGGCCTCTACTCCTACTACTCCCTGGCCCCCCTTCCTGTAACCTCCATGGATTATACTGGAAGCCAGCATGGAGCATGTGTCTCCCAACTGAAAACACTGCTTTGGATTATTTTAGAGGCTGTAACAACATACTTAGATAATTTGTAGTGGTGCCTAACAGTATCTTGGAGCTGCTTAATCAGTTTCAGATCCTAAAGGTTTTTGACTAATGCTACATTGTAATCTTTTCTTATCATTTATTTCAGAAATGCACCAATTTCCTTTACAATATAAACAAGAAGTCATATAGAGTCTAGCTTTTTAAACTGAGGGTCGTGATACCTTTGAAGTTCGTGCAACTTCTAAAATTTTTTGTTGTAAGATACATTTTATGATTTATTCTCAGTAAGTGCTTGAAATTCTCATACATATTTTCTATACCAGGTAGGCAAAATTTGTCAGGCAAAAAAAAGGGTGTCAAGTGGAAAAATTTAAGAAACTCTGATGTAGATTATGTAAGACACAGTAATGAACTACTTAAAAGATACTAATTCATGACTCAGTAGTTCTTAAGTTATATATCCAGAAAAAAAGTTTAAACCACTCTGGATTCTCGAAGTTCAACTATAAAAGAAACAATGAATAACATTCAGGGGAGCTACTTTCCATTTCTGGCATTTTAGCTAGCTAGCTAGCACTCTATAGACTATTAGGTTAAAATGAATGATCGCCAACATTTCTAATCAACTTACATGATCTGTCTTATGAATTCATTCATTAATTATTTATTTAGAAAAATTTATTGAATATTTTTTGTGTGCTGGTAAGTGTGCTACTTAGAGTGATAGACATGTGAAAATTAGTGAACTCTCATGAGTTTTTTGGTAGAGTTGTGAATATGATGTAAATGATAGGCTCTTGCCAGAAACCCTTGATATTGCTTTCCAATCCACTTCATTGTGTATGGCATCAACTTCATTTTTTATTTGAGAAATGTTTCCCCAGACTCATAATTTTTTTCACAAAGGCTACTATTATTGGATCATTTTGAAAGTTTTTTCCCCCCTTTCTCTGTTTTAGGGACACATCTAGCTGTGCTCAGGGTTAGTTCCTTAGAGTTAGCTTCTTGGGGGTCACAAACAACTGTGCCCAGGACAACCATGTGCCAGAGATCACACAGGGCCTTCTGCATGCAAAGCATGTACTCCAACCTGTTTATTTCCTTGGTACCTTGAAAGCCTTTAAAAAATTTCTTGAAGACTTTCAGGCCTAGAGAGATAATACAGCAGGTAGAGTGCTTTCCTTGCGAGGGGTTGACCTGGGTTCTGTCTCCAACACCCCTGTGGCCCTCTGAGCCTCACCCGGAGTGATCGCTGAGTGCAGATCCAGGAGTAACCCTCAGCACAGGCAGTTGTGGCTTCAGAACAAGCAACAACAAAATTCCTTTAGCACTTTTGATAACCATGATAGTCATTGATTGCATTTGCATTTCATGACTTGTGCTACTAATCAAGATTTAGCTCTTTGTTAATAGCGCTGAAGAAAGAAGTGTTTCGGAGGGCTTGGTTTTTGTATAAATTTGAGTGGCACAATGGAGGAAATTTTAAAACCTTAAGCTTTCTACTCACAGCTGAAGAAGAGATGACTGAGCAGTAGAGCACGTGCCTTGCATGCGTGAGACCTGGGGGTTGATCCTCAGAACTGTGTGCCTCTCTCTGTGCCCACTCTCAACCACTGAGCACCAGGAAGGAACTTGATTGAGAACTGCTTTTGAAAAATCTGTCTTGGGGGCTGGAGAAGGTAGTATTGGGTTAAGGATTATGCCTTGCATGCTGCTGACCCTGATTTGAACCCCACCTGGTCCTGGAGCACTGCCCAGTGCTTCTCCGTAGACCTCTGAGCTACTACTTGGTGTGAACCCGGCTGCCTCCAAGTATCCCAGGGTTATGGGTAATCCCTGGCACCATGTGGCCTGAGCTGCACTGTATCCTCTGACGTGCCCACCAAATTGCAGGCCTGGTTGGTAGAGAATCACCAAGAGTAACTAGGGCCCCCTTGTGCACTGCCAGAGGGGGTTCTGCTCCCCTCAACCCCCGTACCCCCAAAGTCTTACCTCCGTGTGTTCCCGCATATCTTGGTCTATGTTTCTTTTGTGTGTCATCAGGTCATCACAAGGTAACAGTTACCCCCTCCCCCTTGGGTCACACCTAGCAGTGCTCAGGGATGACTCCTGGATGACTCAGCAATCACTCCCGGAGGTGCTCAGGGGACCAGATGGGATCTAACCCTGGGTTAGCTGTGTGCAAGGCAAGTGCTCTGCCTGCTCTATTATTGTTCTCGCTCAAATCTTGAAGAAGGCCTAAACGTTATATTCTCAGCAACTTCCATCTCTGGTTAAGTGAAAGATTTCTTTCGTGTTGCTTTTCATTCTTCACTTTAACAGTGAATGTGAACATGCAGTTCCTTGTTGCTCATCTGTTATTTTTGTAAGATTTTTTGGCCAGTGCTTTAAGTCCTGAGGTGGGGACTAGGGATTGTGGTTTCCAGTTTAGGTGTGACTGCACCTAAACTGGGGGCTTGACAGTGCTCGCTCCTTCCTTCCTTCCTTCCTTCCTTCCTTCCTTCCTTCCTTCCTTCCTTCCTTCCTTCCTTCCTCCTTCCCCTCCCTCTGTCTTTCTCCCTCTCTCCCTCCCTTTTCTTTCTTTCTTTCTTTCTTTCTTTCTTTCTTTCTTTCTTTCTTTCTTTCTTTCTTTCTTTCTTTCTTTCTTTCTTTCTTTCTTTCTTTCTTCCTCTACTTGCAGTTAACAGAACAATGATGGGATAGTTGCGGCAAAGAGACATATTTAACTATATATCCAACTCTAACCGCACTCTCCTATCTTCACTCCTTTGAACGTTACCAGTATTTATAGTTCACACGAGGAAAGGATGAAGACTGTGCAAATTTTATTTCTATACTTGAGAGAATGAATGCCAGAGAAAGGAGTCACCAGTGGAAAAAGAAAAATCTAAATTGAGGCTTCTTTATTTCTGGTTCTCATTGCTCAGTCCACTTTTTTGCTGATAGAAGGGGTGCATTTCTTGTTACTTTTAAGTCAGTGAAAAAGCCATGACTTATTACAACATTAGTAAGGGGAAGACTATAGAAAAAAAATGAGTGGAAAAAGTGAAGCAACTGCGAAGACAGAAGTAATGTTTGCAGTTTACTGGAAAGGCAGTGACAATGCCGAGATTTTAGTGTTTGAGGTTTATGGGAATGGGGATCAACAATATGGCAGTGATGCTAAATTGCTTGCTGTGACTCAGCTTCATCCCTATTCTGGGTTTTAAGAAGTACATTAGGCTGCCAGTTGGGCTGCAGCTTCTGAATCAACCTGTGGTTGTTTTCTGCTCAGCTGCAAGATACAGGCTCGGGGCAGGTGGATTGCAGCCACTGACCGCCCCCGCCTCCTCTGCCTTTCCCCATGTCTGGCATACTGAGGATTTATTTGGCTGCAGTGTTTTTCTTCTGCTTCGGATTAGATCTAAAAGATGACAATACGATGCTCTATGATCTAAAATCTAGCATGCTTACAAAGTAGGTGTGGTGGCCAATGGATGAAAGTTTGGGCTTATTTACACCTTAGAGATGTCTTTATGTTTTGAATCCTGAGTGTCCACAGTTAAAGGTGTTTGTTGTAGGGCGCTGCATTGCTGGAAATTAGTCTAGACCTGTGCACTACTATTTGAGCCACATTAGGTGAGTGGTGACCTAGCTCTGGTCCTTATCCTTAAGCCCTGTGTGCATTCCTTCTCTGATTATTTCTCTCCTCAGTCCCTTGAGAGGTATAGGTAAGTATGTGTTTGGGGAACAGTACGTCAGGATGTGATCTGGAATGTGCATTTACAATAGAAATATGCCTGCTGTATATAAGATTTTATAGCGCCAGTGTTACATAGTTTAATTATTATTCTCGATTGACTATAAAATATCAGTCAATGATGGTTGGAGGGATTGCTCAGGATGGGAGATGTGTGCTGAAAGTAGATAAAGGACCAAGCATGGTAGCTTCTCAGTATCTGTATTGCAAGCCATAATGCCCCAAAGTAGGGAGAGAGTATGAGAGGGAAATTGTCTGCCATAGAGGCAGGGGGAAGGGTGGGATGAAGGGGCTATACTTGGGACTTTGGTGGTGGAGAATGTGCACTGATGGAAGGATGGGTGTTTGATCATTATATGACCAAAACTCAAACCTGAAAGCTTTGTAACTGTATCTCACGGTGATTCAATTAAAAAAAAAAAAGAAATGAATTAAAAAAATACCAGTCTGTGTTGGATATCACTAGTGTTGCTTTACCTTTTATAAAAATTAAAAAAATAGTTTTGCATTAGCATGGATCATTTGACTTTAATCAATAGCAGTTTTTATTTTATTAGCTTTTGTTTTGTTTTGATGTCACATCCAGTGGGGCTCAAGACTGACTTCTGGCTCTGCAGTCACGGATCACTCCTGGTGGGCTTGGGAGGCCATACAGGATGCTGGGGATCCTAGGTCAGCTGTGTGCAAGGCAAGCACCTACCTCCTGTACTATTGCTCTGGCCCCTAATAGTCTTTAAAGAAAAAATGTTTCAGGTTGGTTCTTTGGAACGTAGAAGTAAATTACTACCCCAGTGCACTGCTGCATTGGAGACCGCTCGCACATTCTTGGGAAAAGATTGTGGATAAATAGAGTTAAAAAAAAAAAAAAGCTAGAAGGGTCCAGAAACATAGATAGTACAATGGGTTGGGGTTTTGTCTTGCATGTGGCTGACTTGGGCTCAGTCCTGGGCTCCATTCATGACCCCCCAATTTCCTTTGGCAGTGATCCCTGAGTCTAGAGCCAGGAGTAAGTCCTGAGCAACAACGAGTGTGGTTTCCAAACCCCAAACCAACCAACCAACCAACTAGAAATTATTTCTTTTCTTTTTGGTGTGGGCATGTCCAGGTAGTGTTTAGAGGCCACCCAGAAATACTCAGCTTGGCTATTCGGATCTAATGATTCAGTGCTTGGGCCAACAGAAATAGCATTTGTTAAGGAAGTAACCACTTTTATCTCATGATTTCCTTCAGATCTTCCATAAATATCTGATACAGCATCTTACGCTGGTCAGAAGGTAGGAATTTAGTACGGACACACTATGCTTGTGGCAGTGTCATTGTTACATCTTTTGGTTAAGGTGAGTTGCTGCTCAAAGTGGCTTTGATCTGTCAAAATTTCAGTATCTTCCCTGCATGTTGAATTCAAGAAATTTATCATGAGATTGTGTATTAATTGCCAAATATCGGAAATAACCCAAGTGCCTCTAGGTAAGGGATAGTTAAATACATTTTTATGCTTCTGTCCGTGGGCTGCTAAGAAACTAGAAGAAATGAGTTAGATATTTGAACTACTCACCTATAACTTTTCTACAGTATGTTTTTCAGAAAAATGGTTAGGCAGAATGATTATTGTTTATGACATTTTTACAAGATAAGAAAAAAGTTAGGGGCTGGAGAGATAGTACAGGAGGCTAAGGGGCATGAAAGGCCCCTGAGTACTTGGGGGAGGCCCAGATAATTCCCTTTAATGCAGGCCCGTGAGTCCTCATAGTGAATCGACAGCTGGCGGGCAGAGGACCACTGAGAGTGGTCAGCACTTTGGAGATTCCTCCCTCCCACACCCCCAAACCCCCCTTCCCCCTAAAATAATCAATATTGAAACATAAGGAGATAAGTGAATGAAAGATTTTCATTCATAAACTTTTAGTGGTTAATTCTTGGGCAAGTTTTTTTTTTTGCCAATCTTTATATTTGACATTTTAAAAAGTCTGTACAACTCTTACAGTAGAAATGCAACCTCAAATGGTATTTAAAAAGAGAAAATGAAATCCTTCTATCTATCTGGTGAAAACAATAAAGTTTTTGAAAGAAGTTTGCTCCATGTGCATCTGAAGGAGATCATTTAGAAACAACCAGGGTGAGTATTAAGTTACAGACTTATTAGACCATCTGCCACTTTTCATAAACAATTTAGAGGGGCATGTGGCCGTGTATGGTTGAGGTGGCTCATTCTGACTGGGCTATCACTTTGCAGCATCTGGTTCCATTACGCACTTGCAGACTGCCCTCTGTGGCAGTGTCCAGTGGGATTAGAACACCCTGCCTTCAGCGGGTTAGACACATGTGTTCATGGTCTCTCAGAAGTACTGGTCATAGAATTCTGGTTAGATTTCCTCTTGCCCCTTCCCTTTTATGACGGTTGCAATGACCCGGGTTGTAGTCTTGCTTGTGGTGACTATGTGCTTAGTTGAAGTAGTTGGCAGGGGTTGCATCTGTGAGTACTTGAGTTGTGCAGACGTGATTAGGGTGCGCCGGAGATTGCACACTCGGTTGCCAGAGGTCACAGATGGCCATGCCTCCAGGATCGCATTCTGTGTTGGGGGCAGTGCCAGGGTTTGAACTCTCCCTTTCAGGCTCGCTAGGCAGGTGTTCCAGTGCTGAGTTATCTCTAGCCCTGAGACAATATTTTTATTAAAATCTTTACTGTTTCTAGAGTTCATCATGATACTTGCTATACCAGAGGTACTTCGTTGCAGCATTATTCATGACAGCCAAGATCTGGAACTCAAGTGCCCAAGAATAGATGAACAGATAAAGAACCTGTGGTTACATAATACGGAATGGAATACTCCTCCTCTATAAGGAAAAATGAAATCATGCAATTTGCTACCACATGGATGAAATTAGAGGGTACCGTTGTGAGAGAAATCACCAAGAGGCAAATCTCTTGGTGATTTAGACTGATCTGTCTCAGATAAAGAAACAGTACTGCAATAGATTGATACAAAGAAAATAGCAAGCCATATAAAGAATAGAGAAAGAAACAATATAACAAATATAAAGAAACAGTGAGGGAACAAACAACAAATGGTCAAAGGCAGCAGGACTGGAGACCTGTTTAGAGAACTGAACTTTCCTGTGGCTGAGGATGGTGCTGGGAGGGGGTCCCTGGAACCCTGGAAGCCGGCTCTCTGCTGGTGGGTGTGGTGCAGCAGCATGTGCATGAAACTCAGTTGACAGTATTGTCAGTCAGTAGAAACGGGGGTGTGAAAAAGGAACTGACAAACACAAATGACTTGTGCTGCTTAAATATCCAAATGCAAGAGGAGGGCTCCCTCATCTTCCTGGTACTGAGGGTGGTTATATGACCCTTCCGGAGCTTTCACCCTTTTTCTTGCAGGATCCGTTCTGCCTTGCAAGATTTATTCTGTGCGATGAAAATACTGCCACACACATTCAGTTAGTCCCTTTAAACACATTGTGTGTGTATTGCTTTGAGTTGTAATGTTAAGACAGACAATGTGAAATTGGAAGGCAGTTGATTACTTCATCATTATTCTGAAAGTTAATATTTGTGTTCCATCTAGAGTGGACCTGTTTGGTATTGACTTGGGTTGCTAAGTAATGTCAGATCAGGACAATTTTAAAAGATTTGTAGACTATGACTGATGGTAGTTTGGTAGGAATACAGAATCTCCATGGGCTCTGATGAAGTCGCAAAACCTTCATCTGGCACAGTTCTGTAAAAGGCATCTGGTCCCTTAGGGCCATAGGTTTGAAAGGGAGCTGAAGGTTGTCAGTCAGGTTTCCTTTTGAAGTATCACATAGAGACAAGAAGTGGGCTAGGAGCTGGAGAGATAGTACAGCAAGTAGGACATTTGCCTTGCATGTGGCCAACCAGGTTTCATCCTTAGCACTTCATACGGTTCTGTGAGAGTTGCCAGGAGTGATCTCTGAGTGCAGAGGGGTGAATGGGACGGGGGGGAGGGAGGGAGAGAGAGAGAGAGAGAGAGAGAGAGAGAGAGAGAGAGAGAGAGAGAGAGAGAGAGAGAGAGAGAGAGAGAGAGACTATGATTTTTCAGTTTTTTTTCTATAGAGAACAATAAATATTTTTTAAATAATAGTAATAAGTGGTGTTTTTTGGTAAATAAATCTTCTGCTGAAAAGGTTTAGGTTATATTATTTGCTCTTTTTTGTGTAAATGCTTTCATGGTCACTCTGAAGCGATCAACTTGGTGTATACTAAATGCTAAGTTAAAAAGAGAGATGCACGTTAATACACCATTATGCAGCATATATGTATGCATATATTGTGTATATATAATTTGGATGCAGTAGATGTAAATAAACTCAAGAGCATAGATAATAGTAAAATGGAGTAATGCAGTTTGTAAGTGATGTGTTTTGAATATTTATCTTTGCATTTTTTTTATTTGGTGGTGTCAGAATTTGAACCGAGGGCCTCACACCTGTAAGATGGGTGTTCTACAGCAGGGCTGTATTGCCAACACTGTTCTGTCTCTGTCTCTGTCTCTGTCTCTGTCTCTGTCTCTGTCTCTGTCTCTGTCTCTCTCTTTCTCTTTTTGTTGGGGGGGTGGGGCAGGGGAGGGCACTAGGATATGGTGGTTAGGGCGAACAAGGACCACTTTTGGCGGTTCTCTGCCAACCAGGCCAGTGGTTCAATAAAAGTAGCTGGGGATGTGTTGCCACCTAGGACACGAGGGGCTGGAGAATCTGCCCCAGAGGATCCTTGGGGGACCATGTGATGTAAGGGATTGATCCTTGGTCAGCAGCACACAAGGCATGCAGCTAATCCTATAATATTTTAGCCTGTAATTTAATTTTTGGGGGGTGATGGTGGTGGTGGTTTGGGCCACTGCTGGCAATGCTTAAGGCTTGCTCATGGTTCTGTGCTCAGGGATCACTCATGGTCCCAGTGGGGATCTGGGGACCGTATGTGGTGCCAGGAATCAAATCTGGGCCAGCCACACGCAAGTGCTTCACCCCTATACTATCACTTCAGCGTCCGTAATTTATAAGGATGATGATGTTTAACAACTGGCTAATATGATTTTGAAAATCCAGTCGTCAGCTTATTCAAACAGAACCGAAGTTCAGACCAGGCCACCTGTTCCTTAGAGCCTGAGCTCTGAACCACCATGTAATTCTGTCTCTTGAGGTTAAAGATTCTTCTTGAATGAGAGCCAGTAGTAGCTATGGCAAAACTTGCGCATATTATTCATGCTTCAGAATTATTTTATGATTTGTTTCGGGAAATGGCAAGGAAATGTTTATACAAATAAATGAGCCCTACTTTTTTTCAGTAGAAGAACAGAACAGAGACTTCAATAAGCAGCTCATGAAATCAAACAATGGCCTGTAAACACTGAAGGCAGAGACAGTAACTTTTTTGTTTTTTGCAACATTAACCAAGCTTTGGAGAATCCCTGACACATAGCAGAGTTCTATAACCATTATTTTAGTCTCTGTCAATTTTTTTATACATCAGAATGAAATATGTAGAAGTTTTTCTTGAGCCATTTTTTATACAGAGCTTTTCTAATATCTTTTTATCTTTGCTTTTTTTTCCCCCGACCCTCTTTGCTTATTTTTGTTTTTTTGGTTTTTGGGTCACACCCGGTGATGCACAGGGGTTACTCCTGGCTCTTCACTCAGGAATGACCCCTGGCGGTGCTCAGGGGACCATATGGGATGCTGG